>NW_026652294.1:18798251-19202675 GCF_009828535.3 Hylobates moloch | reverse complement strand
AAAAAAAAAAGGGGGGGGGGTAGAAAGAGAAAGAAAAGAAAAGAAAAGAAAGGAAAGGAAAGGAAAGGAGAGGAAAGGAAAGAAAGAAAAAGGAAAGAAAAGAAAGAAAAGAAAGAAAAAGAAAAGAAGGAAAAGAAAGAAAAAGAAAGAAGGAAAGAAAGAAAAGAAAAGAAAAGATGGGGAGCCCTGGGAGGCAAAGCATGTTGCTAAACACTTGGGGAACCCAGTGTGGAACAGGATCTGCTGTTCCCGAGACAGAGAGCTTGGTCTTCCTGGAGAATAAAGAGAGGGCAGACCAGACTGAGCAGCTGGGAGAACCTCCCACACGTTTTCAGTGTGTGCTCCTGCCAGAGTCAGGCACAGAAGGAAGGCTTCAAAGGACCACAGGGGTTACAGCCCAGCCTGCTTGGTTCCCTGGGCTGGTCAATCACTCCTACTGCACCTCTGGTCGCACCAGAGCAGGTGGATAGAGAGCCGATGAGAGAATCACCAAACTGGGCACTTTCAGGTTCCATTTCAGTGACTCCCCAACTCCTTGAATTCTCCAGACTCCAAGCCTTTAAAGTAGCCAGAGCCACCCTAGGCAGCCAGTGCTGGTAAGACAGAGCTCTGGTAACCCCCCTGGGGAAAGGTTCTCCAAAGTCTTGCCTTAGTGCCTGGCCTTCCACTCTGCTCCTCTGAGACCTGATCCTGCACGCCCGGGTTTGTCTGCCTTTTCCCAGCTCTGTGGCTGTCACTTGGAAAGGGAGAAAGGCTCATGGAGGGCCATACATGGCCAAGCATCTAGTGCCATATGGCATGAGGCTTTCTTTTTGTTTTTTGGAGACGGAGTCTTGCTCTGTCACCCAGGCTGGAATGCAGTGGCACGATCTCGGCTCACTGAAACCTCAGCCTCCCGGGTTCAAGTGATTCTCCTGCCTCAGTCTCCCGAGTAGCTGAGACTACAGGCGCACGCCACCACGCCCAGCTAATTTTTGTATTTTTAGTAGAGATGGGGTTTCACCATGTTGGCAGGGTGGTCTTGATCTCTTGACCTCGTGATCCGCTTGCCTCGGCCTCCCAAAGTGCTGGGATTACAGGTGTGCGCCACTGCGCCCGGCCAGCATGAGGCTTTTAATAAACACAGACTGGATTTGAACCCTGGCAAGGTCACTTTATGAGTCCTGCCATCCTGGGAAAGCAATTTAGCTCCTCATCCCTAAAATGATGGCAATAACATCTACCTCCTGTACACCAAACAAGGTCATATACTGCCACTCGGCACATCTGGCCGGGGCAGGCATGCTGTGACAAGTGGTCACTATTATACTGCAGTGCTATCACGACTCCCTGGCTTGGACATTCTGTGATCTCTCTTGGCCAGGACCTAGGAATTCATTCTGGCTCCTGCTTGGACACTGACCTTTGGGTCTCAAGGTCATCATGGCTGTCTGTTTCCATCTCTGAGATAGAGAAAGCAGCCTTTCCTGGGGAAAAGGTAGGCATTGTAAGGCATTTTGAAAAACCACTGAAAGCAGCAGCCCTCCGTGGCCATAAAACTGTCCATTGAAGGCTGGGCACGGTGGCTCACGCCTGTAATCCCAGCAGTTTGGGAGGCTTAGGCAGGCGAATCACAAGGTCAGGAGTTCGAGACCAGCCTGGCCAATATGGTGAAACCCTGTCTCTACTAAAAATACAAAAATTAGCCGGGCATGGTGGGGGGTGCTGGTAGTCCCAGCTATTCAGGAGGCTGAGGCAGGAGAATCGCTTGAACCTGGGAGGCGGAGGTTGCAGTGAGCTGAGATTGCGCACCACTGCGTTCCACCCTGGGTGACAGAGCGAGACTGTCTCAAAAAAACAAACAAACAAAAACCAAACCTGTCCTCCATTGCTGTATTATTAAAGTCACTTCACTCAACCAGATGTTGAGCCTGTGCATTAGCAGGGACTAGAGCTGGCGTGCAAAGAGGAATCATACCATAAGGAAGTGACTAAGTTAGCCCACGCCTGAATGGGACAAAACAGGGTGGCAGTCCCAGAAGGACACAGGACATCAGCAGGGCTTAGTATCATTGAATGATGAGGGGGAACCTGGATCAGGTCAGAATAAGGACAGTTTCCTAAAATCTTCCTTGGTTAATGGATCTCACCAGTTCCCAGTAGAGAGGGGGTGGTTGGGATGGGCTAGAAGTTCATTTTGGAACCCTCTGAATATCATTTGCAGTTCACTCTTTACTACAGTGCTCATGTTAACCATATACTAAATAATATATAGCTCTCTCACCACTATTCCAGAGGAGGTTCGTAAAGGATGACAGCAAGATATAGAGTGTGGGCGAGCTCTACTTAGCCAGTCTGAGGGCCAGAGGTTTGAGTCAGCCTGTCCTGGCCTGGATTCTTCTCCTGCTTTGTCTGTCTGAACAGTGTTAGTTTTCAAACATCCATGATTCCCTCCTCTGTGGCCAGGCAACTAGTGTCAGCTAGCACTCTCTTTTGTATCAATCCTCTATTAGGTACAGGCAGAGCTAGGCTCTTTACCTTTCCCCCTAGAGAGGTGGGTACCTTATCTATTGATTCTGGGTATTGGGGGTGGGATATATGTATCTAAAGAATATACTTGGACCGAGGCAGCAAAGCCCTTGGAATCCCTGGGGCAGGAGGAAAGGTGTCCCAGTATTGGTGGGTGGTTGCTATCCATTCAGCAATCACCCAGCACCTATGATGTGCCAGGCACTTGAAGATACAGGGTGAAAAGAACAAGCAAAGTCTCTGCCCGCATGGTGCTTACATTCATATAAACGTCTCAAGATGCGAGAAGCCTAAGGACAAATCTCTCTAAACTGGGGCCCCAGATTGCATTTGTAGCTGATTATTTTAGAATACAATGCTATAGAAACAGAATAGAAGGCTGCAAGGGCAGAACTATAAAGGGAATGGGCAAAATATAGACACATACACATATATATGCGACGGATACAGAGATCTACAAACATGGATGTTTGTATCTACATAAGGCTCAAGTTACTATTATTATCAGTTGCTATAGGAGCTGCTTCTTGGAGATTAATTCCTGCTAGAAAAT
The DNA here is from genome assembly GCF_009828535.3 of Hylobates moloch. Lineage (NCBI taxonomy): Eukaryota > Metazoa > Chordata > Mammalia > Primates > Hylobatidae > Hylobates > Hylobates moloch. The sequence goes on along the minus strand of NW_026652294.1, from coordinate 19,199,614 downwards.
AATTCCCCTTTCTATGGGGGCAACCTGCCCCTATACATAGAAGCAAGCTCTCAGAGCTCTCTGCCTGCCCTACCTGCACCCCTGGCAAGGGCAGGTTGTTTAGGCTTAGACACTTGACCCAGGCTGAGCACATCAGTTTCTTACTCTTGGAAATTTGAATAGAAATAGAGACTGGGAAAGCACAGAATTGACTTTCGGTAATGACAGACCATGCTCTAAAGACTTCCGAACTGCTGCAGAGGGGCCCAGAGCTGCCCTGGTTAACTGCAGTCTTATGTGTTGGTTTTCCAAGTCCTACTTTGATTCTATAAGATAACCCATCCATTATTTGCTTTGTTTTTCTTTGATTTGTTTTTATTTTATTAAGCTACCTGGTATTAGTTTCTGTTGCCTGCAACTAAACAACCCTAACCAATATACTGGAAGACCCAAAGCAGACAGACTCAGTAAGCAGCATGCCTCACAATTACAGTCCTAGCAAGCCTTATTTCCCTCTGCATAGATAGCACCAGATTCCAGAGTGCTTTCTGCAAACCCCCTTTCATCTCACTAAAATACAAACTGCCACAAAGATGGATCTGTCACCAGATAGATCTATTTCAGAGTCAGTTCAAGGAGGTTTCAATACCGATATCCTGAAAGGGTCTCATTATGAAGTTGTTTCAGCAACAAACGAGGCTTCGTGGTACAAACTCTGAGCTCATCTGTTTATTGAGAAGGTTAACGGCAGCCTGGGTCTTTCTGCTCTGTGTTCTGTTAGTACATCTTACCCTGGATGGGGCTTGCTGTCCTAGGGGTCAACAATTTGCAGCCATTAGTTCTCTGGAAAGTGAGTCCTGCAGAGGATGGAGTGCAGAGTCTTCCAGGAACAGTGGGGCAGGACGATGAGCGAGAAAGGTGGGCGAAGAGCCAGGAGGCCTGAGTTCTCGGCTCACCCTGAGAAGCTGAGTGACTTTGGGTCGCTCCATTACTCTTTAGATTGCTAAATGGAGATTATTAGGATGGAAGCTTTGGAGGACAGTCAGGTGTAGTGGTCATCAGACCAGGCGTCTAGCTCTGACTCTACTAGGCTGTCTTCTTGGGCAAATCACTTTCACTATTTTGAGTCCTGGAGTTGACGCACTTGTAAAATATGTTGATGAGGATAAGCACAGTGCTTGTGGAAGGGCTTGCTACAATGCCTGGCACATTAAGCACAGGGGACATGATGCCTATGACGGTTCCTTTTCTGTATCAGATGGCCCAGGCTATGGTGCCCAGTTACTGGGTCACATACTAGTCTAGACACTGTTGTGCAAGTGTTTCATAGATGTGTTAAACTGCAATTACTTTTGCAGCAACCTAATAGCTAACATGTAAAACCAGTTACCTTTAAGGAAAGGAGATTTCCCTTGATAATGTGGGTGGGCCTCATCTGATCACTTGAAGGCCTTAAGAACAAAAACTGTGCTTTCCCAGAAAAGATGGAATACTGCCTTAGGACAGTAACACAGAAATCCTGCCTCAGTTTCCAGCCTGCTGGCCTGCTCTGTGAATTTCACACTTGCCAACCCCACAACAGTGTGAGCCAATCCCTTAAGCTCTATGGATCTATCAATACACATATCACTACCTAGCTCTACATATTGATACATATATTACTATCTATAGGATATACTATGTACATCTCCTAGTGGCTCTGTGTCTCTGGAGACCCCTGAGGGCTGTGCTGGTTAAGACATGCTGCTTACTGGGTCTGTCTACTGTGGGTCTTGTAATATATTGCTTAGGGTTGTTTAGTTGCAAGCAACAGAAATTAATACCAGGTAGCTTACCTAAAAAAAAAAGTGTCCTGATTCCGACCTGGTCCAGATTTCTCCTCATCATTCAATGATACCAAGCTCTTCTTGGACTGCCACTCTGTTCTTGTCCCCCACATGGGCCTGAGCTGACATAGTCACTTCCTTATGGTCTGACTCCTCTTTGCAGACCAGCTCTAGTCCCTGCCTATGCACAGGTTCAAAGTTTTGTTGCCCTTGTCTTGTCCAAGACACTTGCAAGAACATTCACAAACCTACTATAGTATATTGGATCAAGGAATTATTATTATTATTATTATTATTATTTTAGACAGAGTTGCGCTCTGTTGCCCAGGCTGGAGTGCAGTGGTGCGATCTCGGCTCACTGCAAGCTCTGCCTCCTGGGTTCACACCATTCTCCTGCCTCAGCCTCCCAAGTAGCTGGGACTACAGGTGCCCGCCACCACGCCCAGCTAATTTTTTGTATTTTTACTAGAGACAGATTTTCACCGTGTTAGCCAGCAGGATGGTCTCGATCTTCTGACCTCGTGATCCGCCCGCCTCGGCCTCCCAAAGTGCTGGGATTACACGCATGAGCCACCGCACCCAGCTGGACCAAGGAGTTCTTAAAACAATCTAAATAACTCAGAACCTTGCTGATACAATGGGAAGCCCTGTGAACATAAGTGACTTGGAGCCAGACAGCAGCAGCTTCCAAACCTGACTGCTCCTCTCTCTCCTGACTTCGGGCACATTCTGCAACCTCTCCCAACCACAGGTTCCCCATCTGTAAATGGAGATAATAAAGGCTTATCTCTCATCTCTCAGGGCTCTAGAGCCCAAAGCAGTGCCTGACTTAGAATTAAGTCATTAACAAACAAGTCCCCTTCCCCTGTCACAGCTGAGCCTACTGGTGCATCCAAGGCAAGAGAATGGGCGAGAGTGAAGGAGGATTCACAGAAGTCGACATGCTACTTACAACCAGGGCAGACTTCTGCTTGCTCATCTACAGAAACAGAACTTAGGAGATCTCAGTCTCTAGCCAGCCCTCTGAGTCCCTCTTTGTGTCAAAAACAATTCAGGTGTTGCCCAGAGTAAATTCACCTCTTCCAGCCTGGCAGAGCTAACCAGTGGGGAAACTGTGAATTTGATAAAGGCTATCTTCCAAAGCACCCCCACCCCCAGCTTCCTCTTCTGTGTATCTTTTTCCCCCGAGCCCCTCCTCTCAGCTCACTCAAGTATATGGGTAGTTCGTATCCTCTTTTGCTCCAATCTGGCAAAACTGGCGAGCAGGGGAGGGGATGTGAGTGAGCAGTGAAGCTTCCTATGCCAAATGAAGGGGTAAGGGTGGGTGCAGATGGTGGGCTTGCCTGGGTTCTGCGTAAACCAAAGAAACAGCATAAATGAAAGGGCAGAGTACTAGCTGGATGGGTTTCCCTGGTGCTATGGTGGCATGGAATTACCAATCCTCAACCTGACCCTGGCTGTTGATCTCTTTCACATACATACACACCTCCCTCCCTCCATCTCATTCTCTCTTTTTAACTCCATCCTTTCCTCTAGAGGCAGGTCCCTGTAACCAGGGAAACAGCCCAGGTTCCTGGCATGAAGAGATTACGGGAAAGTATCTCGGAAGACATAAGGAAACGCCGTGCACTGCCTAGTTCTGACAACTTCACCTGCTCGGAGTCACAGTGGTTCACATTCTAGAGGCAGGCTGCTCGGGTTTGCATCCTGGCTAACTACTTAATCTCTTGGTTCTGCAATTTCCATATCTGTAACATGGAATATCTATAAAATGAGAGTCAGGTAGAACAAGAAGAGGAGCCAGCAATGGGAACTCCTGGGAGGGACCAAGAAGATTGAAGAACCACAAAGAGATTGCGATGAGCACCTAAAAGCCAGGAGAAAATAAAACGTGTGCCATGGAGGAGTCACTGGCAGTTGGAGGCAGCTGAGAAGTCAAATGAGATGAGAGCTGGGGGCTGGCAGCTGGGTTTGGCAACATGGAGGTCACTGGTGGCATCTTCCTTGACTGCTAGCATCTAGGGCACCAGTCAACTAGGGGGGTGTGAGGGCCATGGCCATTTAGAAGTTCCCTTCCCAGCTAGGTGTGGTGGCTCACGCCTGTAATCCCAGCACTTTGGGAGGCCGAGACGGGTGGATCACCTGAGGTCAGGAGTTCGAGACCAGCCTGACCAACATGGTGAAACCCCGTCTCTACTAAAAAATACAAAATTTGCCAGGCATGGTGGCGCATGCCTGTAATCCCAGCTATTCAGGTGACTGAGGCAGGAGAATTGCTTGAACCTGGGAGGCAGAGGTCGCAGTGAGCGGAACCAGGGAGGTGGAAGTTGCAATGAGCCGAGATTGTGCCACTGCACTCCAGTCTGAGTGACAGAGTGAGACTCTGTCTCAAAACAAAACAAACACAAACAAACAAAACCCACCAAGACTCATCTTGGCAGCAGAGAGCAGCCCTCCCAGACAACGAATCTGCCACCAAGTTTGTTCTCAGACTTCCCAGCCTCTAGAACCATGGGGAATAAATTTCTATTCTTTAAAAATTACCCAGTCTCCAGTATTCTGTTATAGCACCACAAAACGAACTAGGACATATTACAAACCCAATTTGACATCATCTTAAAGAAAACAAAATTAGAAAAATAATCCATCACTGAGGTTAAGAAAAGGAGAGAGCACAGTCAAGTTTAAATAGGGACAAAGGATTCTGGAATTATCTCTTTTTTGTGTCTTTCTAAACTGGGGGGTTTGGGGGGCAACCTCAAGCAGCTGCAGGGCCAGGCCCGTGATGTGGATAATGGTGCAGGCTGGTGGGGAGAGCGCAGGATGCTCAATGGCAGTGGATGCCAGGCTTCTGTGTTGATGAGACAAAAGGGAGTGGGGAGAGCAGGGAATGGGATAAACAGGAGAGCCCATGCCCAGCTGCTCCTCAATTCCAGCTGTGTGCCTGACATATGGGATTGGAGCCACAGAATCTGATATTTCAAGAGGATCCAACTGAAATTATCTTCAACACACCTGAGGGCTGGGAATCTCTCATGGCATGCCAGTTTTAAGGGAGGCTGAACAGTTAGAAAAAAAGAGCATGATCTTTTTAATCAGATAAGGTAGATTCCATCTTAATTCCACCACTTCACTAACTGTGCAATCATGGGCCATTTTCTTAACACCCTGGGCTTTTGTTTCCTTATCTTGATAATAATAAATGCTTTATGGACTTGATGATTAAGAGAACTAAGATAATATATTCATCAATTAATGAATATTAATGAAGCCAACATCTACATATTGGGCACAGAGCTAAATGAACAGATATAACTTTGTCCATGCATAGCTCACAGTGTAGGGAGGGAGGAAGACAGAAGCATACTCCTCTCTGTGTGCAGAGTCATGGAAGACTTCTCATCACTGAGATGTGTTCCAATCAAGAAGCAGGAGTTAGCCAGTCAGGAAAGGGTGTTCCAGGTTATTTGCAAAGCTCTGATAACGAGAAAGCATACAGGATTGGAGAAACTGAATTTCTTAGCACATGCCTAGTATATTGTAGGTGGTTGATAAATGATAATAAATGCTTACATGCACTGAGTATCAAGCCCCATGCTAAGTGCTTTATATGCATTACTTCTCTTAATCAGTGCAACCTATGACTTACATACTCATATTTTCAGTTTAATGATAAAGATATTAAAGTTCTGAGAGATTAACAAGTAACTACCACACAGCTAGTAGTTATCGTTATCATCGTATAATGTGATTAACGAAGTCTGCACCAGCTTAAAATTAAGCAGAAAAGATCAGTAACCACAAGATGTATTGGGACCAAGTCTGTTAATGCAGTGATTGAGTCTGTCTTCCCAGCCTTGCAACTGGAACAATGAACTTCTTTGAGTTCACGGGTCAAGGCAGTAGTGGGAGAGTGGTTAGGAATGGACAAAAGGGAGAAGGCAGGAGGCTACGATCTGTGTACCTATGCTCCTTAAATGCAATCTCATCCACATGGCAGATTCCACATTGAAGGAGCAAAGTGGGGCAGAGGTCAGAAAACAAAGAGTATTATGAGATTGGGAACATGCGTACTGATCCTACATGTCACTGGCTTATACTGAGCCTCCTATACTGACTATTTCCTTTCATTACCACCCATGAGTTTCTCAAACTATTATAATCTGTCTTTGACTCTGTGGATCTGGCCAAAGTCAGCAATGTCTCCTCACTGTCAAGTCTAACAGATTTATCCATTCTCAACTTGTTTGAATTATCTCTGCATTTAGCACTAATGACCACTCCTACTAGCCTTATCTCAAGAAGCCCATCCCATAACTCTGAAGGCATCTTTCTACTCTCTCCTGTTCTCACCAGGATGACTGCCTTTCAGCCCACTGGATGCTGGTAACCATTTGGGACCTCTTGCGGCCCCTACTCATCGGGCAGGGGTTGGGGAATTCCCCATCTCTGCTGCTCAAGTTTCCACGCCTGTAACAGAAATGCCTGTGCTGACTTCTTTGCGGTGTCGCAATAAATGGCTGAGGCCAATGCTGACAAGTGACAAACTATTGGGAATCGCAGGGCTGAAGGCACTGGGGCTGCTGTCAGAATGCTGGGAGAGAACCAGACTTGTCAGCTCTCAGAGCCCTGGGTTTCCACAGCCCTGTTCTGCAGCATCAAATGTCAGAGAGCCCACTGTTTAATCAAACCTGAGTCGTAAGAAACCCATGTGGTTCTCATACAAGTTCCCAGGGACTCCTATGAAAGTTATATTAAAAGGGGATGGGAGGAGATAAAGAAACCTGCATGACACTCACCAGCTCATACTCTTGAACACATCACATCTTTGTGCCACAGTTTTCTCCTCTGTGAGCTGGGGACTGTATTAGCACCTGTGCTGTGTGACTTTGTAAGAACTACATGGATTATCTGGTGCAAAGATTAAAATAGTTCCCTAGTGTATGGGATACATTTGGCAAATACAAGCCACGATGATGGTCATGGCCATTATGATGAAGATAAAATGGGCCTATCGGGCAACTGGATCAATAAACAGGCTAAGCATAGAACACCTATGGATAAGCCTAAGATGAGCCAGTTATCCTTATTTTTTTTTTTTTTTTTTTGAGATGGAGTTTCTCTCTTGTTGCCCAGGCTGGAGCGCAAGGGTGCAATCTCAGCTCACCACAATCTCCACCTCCCAGGTTCAAGCGATTTTCTTGCCTCAGCCTCCTGAGTAACTGGGATTACAGGCATGCACCACCACGTCCAGCTAATTTTTGTATTTTTAGTTGAGACGGGGTTTCTCCATGTTGGCCAGGCTGGTCTTGAACTCCCAACCTCAGGTGATCTGCCCAACTCGGTCTCCCAATGTGCTGGGACTACAGGCATGAGCCACTGCGCCCAGCCCGCCAGTTACCCTTTTAGTACTGCTGTGCCCTTGGGCATGTTACTTAGCCTGAATATCCTCATTTGTAAGATGAATTGTGGTGAGCCTTAATGGTAAAATACAGGTGAAAGGGCTCATAACAGTGCTTGGTGCATAGTAAGTGCTCAATAAATGTTAAATGTTATAGATATAGCAGAGTTAAGACAATGAATGGGCCCAAGGAAATGTCACCTGGTAATGTCTCCGGGCAGGCAGCCAGTCAGCTTCGCCTGGTGCCACCTCTACCTGGCTTTGTTCACATGTCTGCACTCATTCAACAAGTATTTACAGAACAGCCATGATGTGCCAGGGAAAATGTAAGGGGGTAGGTGGTTAGATGTCAAGCTGGGGAGAAAAGAATCGAACAGAAATCCGACATTCCTCCACGGCGTCAGAATACAGTCTCTACCCGGTGTGGCATATTTGTCCCCAAGAAGGGGGCTGGGCGCAGTGGTTCACACCTGTAATCCCAGAACTTTGAGAGGCAGAGGTGGGCAGATCACTTGAGGTCAGGAGTTTGAGACCAGCCTGGCCAGCATGGCAAAACCCCGTCTCTACTGAAAAATACAAAAAAATTAGCCAGGTGAGGGCCGGGCGCAGTGGCTCACGCCTGTAATCCCAGCACTTTGGGAGGCCGAGGCAGGCGGATCACGAGGTCAGGAGATCGAGACCATCCTGGCTAACACGGTGAAACCCCACCTCTACTAAAAATACAAAAAATTAGCTGGGCGTGGTGGCAGGCGCCTGTAGTCCCAGCTACTCGGGAGGCTGAGGCAGGAGAATGGCATGAACCTGGGAGGCGGAGCTTGCAGTGAGCCAAGGTCACGCCACTGCACTCCAGCCTGGCTCAAAAAAAAAAAAAAAAAAATTAGCCAGGTGTGGTGGCACGTGCCTATAATCCCAGCTACTTGGGAGGCTGAGGCAGGAGAATTGCTTGAACCTGGGGGTCGGAGGTTGCAGTGAGCCAAGATCGTGCCACTGCACTCCAGCCTGGGAGGCATAAGACTCTGTCTCAAAAACAAAGACAAAAACAAAAAAAAAAAACAACAAAAAAGAAGGGTTTGTCCCCAAGAAGGCACAGGCAGTGAGGACAGTAGAGATACTTTACACTTCGGGCATGGATTAAAGATGAGGATTCCTCACACCTGTAATCCCAGCACTTTGGGAGGCTGAGGCAGGCGGATCACCTGAGGTCAGGAGTTCGAGACCAGCCTGGCCAACATGGTGAAACCCTGTCTCTACTAAAAATACAAAAATTAGCCAGGTGTGGTGGCAGGCGCCTGTAATCCTAGCTACTCAGGAGGCTGAAGCAGGAGAATCGCTTGAACCTGGGAGGCAGAGGTTGCAGTGAGCTAAAATCACACCATTGCACTCCAGCCTGGGAGACAAAGGCGAGACTTCGTCTAAAAAAAAAAAAAAAAAAAAAATGAGGATTCTGCAGGGTCAGTGAAAGGGGTCAGAAACCTGTACCAGTCTCATGAATGTGGAAAGTCTCAGAAGAGTGAAGCTGTCCGGGTCTTGGAAATGCCACGATGTCTCATGTCTTTCTCTCTCCTCATTTAGAGACCTTCAGTGTGCACCCACACTGGGTCACTCGCTTGTTAGTTTGAGCTCCTGTATCTCTCAGCCTCGTATCTGTGTGAATCCCGATGCTAGCAATGGCACATACGGCTGCAATGACCACCAGGCTGTAAACCTGAGGGCCAGAACTTTGTCTCCCCTGTTCGCTGTTCTAGCCCCAGCGCCTGAAACAGTGCCTCGCCACGCAGATGCATGAAACAAAGAATGTTTCGGGCATTCCTGGGTGCTTTGCAAATACTATTAGCTCTAATCTTCTCAGTTCCTTAAGAACCTCTGCCCCCCAGGTTCAAGCAATTGTCCTGCCTCAGCCTCCGACGTAGCTGGGATTATAGGCACGTGCCACCACACCTGGCTAATTTTTTTGTATTTTTCAGTAGAGACGGGTTTTGCCATGCTGGCCAGGCTGGTCTCAAAAAGCAGCATGATTACCACTTCACAGATAAAACAAGTTAGAGAGGTTAAGTGCCTTTCCCAAGGTCAAATAAATTCTAAATAAAGAGTACTCAGCATCGGTCAGTCACAGTGGCTCACGCCTGTAATCCCAGGGCTGTGGAAGGCTGGGGCAGGAGGACTGCTTGAGCCCAGGAATTTGAGACTAGCCTGGACAATATGGTCTGGGTTATGTTTATTTTTCTAAAAGGAAATTAAAAAGTTAGCTGGACATGGTGGTGCACACCTGTAGTCCCAGCTACTTGGGAGGCTGAGACAGGAAGATTGCTTGAGCCCAGGAGTTTGAGGCTGCAGTAAGCTATGATTGCACCACTGTACTCCAGCCTGGGTGACAGGGCAAGACCCTGTGTCTAAAAAGAAGTAAAGGAAAGAAAGAAGAAAGAAACGAAAAGGAAAAGAAAAGGAAAGAAAAAGGAAAGATGAGAAGAAAGAAAAAAGGAAAGAGAGAGAGAGAGAGAGGCCGGAAGCAGTGGCTCTTGCCTGTAATCCCAGCACTTTGGGAGGCCAAGGAGGGCAGATCACTTGAGCCCAGGAGTTCAAGACCAGCCTGGGCAACACAGTGAAACACTGTCTCTACAATTGGTGAAAAAAAAAAAAAAAATTGGCCAGGCATGGTGGCGCATGGCTATAATCCCAGCTACTGGGGACACTAAAGTGGGAGAATAGCTTCAGCCCCGGGAGGTTGAGGTTGCAGTGAGCCGTGATTGCACCATTCCACTCCAGCCTGAGCAACAGAGTGAGAGAGAGAGAGAGAGAGGAAGCAGCATGGAAAAAAAGGAAGAAAAGAGAGAAAATGAGAAAAGAAAGAGAAAGAATGAAAGAAAGAGAGAGAGAGAAAGAAAGGAAAGGAGTGGAGGGGAGGGGAAAAGAGGGAAGGGAAAGGGGAGGGAGAGTCCTCTGCACTGAAAAGCAGGTCTGAATGACCCCCAGAGACAGCAACATCACGTGCAATGTAGCATACTGCCTGGCACACAGTAGATGCTCACTACACAGTTTTTGAAAGAATGGGTATCAATATAGTTTCTCATTGTCAGAAAGACAAAAAATTGAGATGGTCACATGAAGCTACCCAGGCTGCACAGAAGGTGGCAGAGTTTGCAATGGTAAGGGTTGGGTTGGGGCAGGGGCCTAGTACAGAAGTCCAATACTGAATAGGCCAAGGGGCAGAAAATGAACTCCCGCTGGGCACCCGCCATAGCCCCACAGGAGGCTATCATTAGCTCCTATATTAATTGAGGAAGTGAAAGAATGGGGAGATGAAGCAAGCAGCTCCAAGTCACGCCCTCGATTGGTGTTGTGGAACCTGGTTTCAAAGGCAAGCCTGTGCAACTTCTGCCATGCCCCGCTGACTTTTGCCTGATGTTTCCGAGATCAAGAGTGAAAGCTGAACATCCAGGAGCTCATTCTTCAGAAAAAGTAGATGAAGGGGCTGGAAGGAGATTTTAGTGGAACGCTGCAGCTATATTGTCCATGCATACACCTGATTCCATTATTTTCCAATTGATCCGTTTGTTTTGGCTGTAATATTAGCTGGTTGCTAAGCAACTGCTCAAAGAGCTAACATGCTGAACTTTTTTTGGTAACCAAGTAGAACCCCAAAAAAGGTGATATAAATCAGTGTTTGGGGGTACAAGCCGAGGGCTGCTGGTCAGCCTGCTTTGGTACCCTGGGGGTTTGGGAGTAACCTGGCCCCTTCGACAGAGTGAGCAGGCTGGCATAGAGGAAGGCTGCTTTCCTCTTCCTCTAATGTTAACATTTAACCTCTCTGGGGCCTCAGTGTGGTCACCTGTAATGGTAGTTACCTTAAAGAGCAGTGTGAAGAACAGAGGTAATGACCGAGTGCAGATGGCAGGGTTTCTGGCGCATGGTAAGGGCTCAGTAACTTGTAACTGTCATCATTTTTAATAATTAAAAAATGTGTTTTTTTGAGATAGGGTGTTGCTCTGCTGTTCAGGATGCAGTGCAGTGGCACAATCATGGCTCACTCTAGCTTCAACTATCTGGGCTCAGGCGACCCTCCTGTCTCAATCTCCCGAGGAGCTGAAACCACAGGCGTGCTCCACAATGCTCAGCAATTTCTTTTCTCTTCTCTTCTCTTTTCTTTTCTTTTGGAGATGGAGTCTCACTCTGTTGCCAGGCTGGAGTGCAGTGGCGCGATCTCGGCTCACTGCAACCTCCGCCTTCCAGGGTTCAAGTGATTCCCCTGCCTCAGCCTCCCGAGCAGCTGGGACTACAGGTGTGCACCACCATGCCCAGCTAATTTTTGGTATTTTAGTAGAGATGGGGTTTCACCATGTTGGCTAGGATGGTCTCGATCTTCTGACCTCATGATCCACCCGCCTTGGCCTCACAAAGTACTGGGGTTACAGGCGTGAGCCACCGTGCCCGGCCAATTTTTGAAATTTTTTGTAGAGATGGGGTCTCACTATATTGCTCAGGCTGGTCTCGAATTCCTGGGCTCAAGCGATTCTCCCACCTCAGCCTCCCAAAATGCTGGGTTACAGGTGTTAGCCACTGCACCTGGCCGATATTAGTATCTTGACAGAGGTTGGGTACAGAATTTTGTGGGAGATCAGTGCTGAGGAAGTCAGTTTCTAGAAGGGTCTGGGGGCTTCGTTGGAGTCCTCAGCTGCCACAGCAAACAGCACCCTTAACCTCAACTCACACCAGTGATGCTATGGTGTGCACAAGGAGCACCCACTGGTAACGTCTGGGTCAGAAACGAATCCGTCTACTCGCCAGAAAAAATGTCCCTGAAACCAAGGGTAAGTTGATATGATTCCTTCATATGAAAAGAACAGTGCCTGCTTATTTGGGGCTTCCGCGAGAATGACATTCCTCATTGATTCTCATAAATACTTTGGTGCCTAGGAATTGCCTAGGTCAGAGGTTACACTCTGGTAGTTTGGGGTGGGGGTGTGAGGGGTCAAGGCAGCCTGAAGACATAGTTGGTCGGCCTCAACAGCATTTGAAACGATTTTTTTGCTCCAAATCATCATCTAAAAACAATTTTTAAAAATTAGTTGCCAACATTAAAAAAACATTTTATATGAAAATCCAGATTCCCAACTCCTCTTGAAAAATATGAATATCTAGTAACCTTCCCTGCCTCCCTAAAGCAATAATTGCACAATTGTGCGGAGAGATGACTGGCTTCCTGAGACCAGGGCTCTGGTCTCTCTATTGAATTGTACTCAGCATTCTTGGGAAAAGTCTGGGAAGAAGGCAATAAAGTTTTAAAAGCAATTTGCAATATTTCAAAACCCCTGAGGGGAACCACATACCTTCTTGTGATAAGGTGGCTAAGGCCAACTACCACCTCAAGTGATTCTGCATTAAGCAAATGCTAAGTAGAAGGGCACACTAGTTACCTCACATCAAGTAGGGTCTGGATTAGCAGTGAATTAAACATGTCTTTAGCAGTGATTAAAGATGTCTTTAATCAATAAAACATAGGAAGACAAAAAAAACCCAGCCTGTTCATACGTATTGTTTTTTAAAACATGATGCCCACGAGGTCAAATAATTAAACAGTCCTTGCACAGGGAAAGTAGAGACTACAGACTCATATGGGGCCAGCTCACTTGCAATTGGCTGGAGCGAAGGAAGAGTCCCAGAGGGGTGGAGGGTGGGCAGGGGTCCAATCCTGAAGCCTCTTTTCTTGGTCTAGGGTGGCACTCACTCCCATCGTCTGTCTTCCCTTGGGAGCCTGTCATCCCCCAAGTTTCAGAATCTGCAGGGCTCAGAGGCTGCAAGCCCCATCTGGCCACATGGGGGCACCCTGGCTCCACACACTGGATTCCAAGACCCAGCAGGCACTGGCACAGGTGCTGGGGCTGGAGGGAGCGCTCCGTTTCTGCAGCCTGGCGGGTCAGGGGTTGAGGCTTATGGTGCTGGGTACCCCAGCACCTCCCATCCCTGATTCAGGGTCATGCTGCCTAGGGGTTACTCACCCTAGTGTTTTTAACAGAGTCTGGTAGGGACTCCTCCCACCCCGGGGGAGGGATTAACACTAGGAAACCCGGAGATGTCCCTGGAAGGACATGGACTCAGAAGCTGGAGAGAGAACACAGGCTGCCTAACCTTGCTCCAGACAGCGCAGGGCACGGAGGGTACGCAGGCTAAACCTATGCTTTGGCTTCCCTACTGAAGGTTTAAAGACTCCTAGAAGCTCTTTTAAGAGAGAAAGAGACAGAGGTAGTAAGAGAAAGATACTAAGAGACAGAGACAAAGAGTCAGAGGGAGGGAGGGAGAGCAAGAGAACAAGAGAGAAATAAATCAGACCCTGCCCAGTTTGGGACAAATAGAAACCCCAGCGCAGCCCAACAATGTGTAGCAGCGTGACCGGCAGACCTGGGGCTGCAGATGCTGGTTCACACTCTGGCGCGAGCTCTCTGGACTTGAACTGTTATTTTGCTTCTCTGAGCCCCACTCTTCCTCCCTGTAGAATGCAGGTAGCTATACCTGCCTCTGGGGTTCGATGTGTAGAACCAGTGGGATGATATATGCAAATCACCTCTCATAATACCTGGATCCAGGCAGGTACTCACTCGGTATAGGCATAATTCATGCTGACTGATGACAGTAAATAAAGGATTTTTTTTAACGTCATTGGATCATGATACCGTGTGACTTTAGTTTTCTCATGTGTGAAATGGGACCTTTGGGCCATACGACTTCCATGGCTCCTATCAGTCCGAACTGTGTACTATTCTGTAATAAACGCACTCTTCACACAGCCATCTAAGCCTTCCATTAGCCGAGTGCTTTCTCCAGCTGCTGACACCCCGTCCCACAATGTGGGGGGAGCTGGAAAGGGACACTGGAGATTCACAGAAGCAGTTGTGATGGTGCTTATGCACTTGGCTCTGCAGTCAGACTGGCTGTTTCCACCCCAGCTTCCCTTTACTAGATGAGTAACTCCGGGCCAACGGCTCCTGGTCTCGGTCCCACAGTTCCCCATTTAGAAAAGGAAGGTGATAATACTACCCATGGCAGGGACTTTGGGGGAGGAAATGAGATCCTACCTGTCAAGCACTCAGAACAGTGCCTAGCGCACAGCAAACACTTCCATAAGCACTAGGCATCATCATCACTTAGATTTGTTTAGAAGACTTTCTTGGGTTATATGAAGGTTGTCTGGTCCAAAACCAGAAGAAGGAGGGTATGTTTTCTCTTATTTAATATTATTATTTTTTGAGATGGAGTCTTGCTCTGTCTCCAGGCTGGAGTGCAGTGGAGCAATCTCGGCTCACTGCAACCTCCGACTCCCTGGTTCAAGTGATTCTCCTGCCTCAGCTTCCCAAGTAGCTGGGATTACGGGCACGTGCCACCAAGCCCAGCTAATTTTTTTGGTATTTTTAGTAGAGGGGGGGGGTTTCACCATGTTGGCCAGGATGGTCTCGAACTCCTGACCTCGTGATCCGCCTGCCTCAGCCTCCCAAAGTGCTAGGATTACAGGCGTGAGCCATCATGCCCGCCTGAGGTGGGTATGTTTTCACAGATGCTACAGAAAAAGCAATAGACTGGCAGACAAAAAGAGATGTTCCCTGGGCCAAGCTCTGCCATCAACATTTCCTTCTGCAAACTCAGGTTTCAGTCTGTTCACTGAGAACTCTATTGCTGGGTGGCTGTGGGCAGGTCCCTTCCCCTTTCTGGGTCTCCGCTGCCCCATCTGGACAAGAAACCTGTTGGGACTAGATGATGACCCTAAGGGCCTTCTGGTCCTGGCACCGCATGGCCCTAGAGGCCTTCTGGCCTGATGGCCAGGCCCCTGCAGGTCCTTACCTGAGGTACTCATAGAGCCCATACATGGGCAGGAAGTCAATGTCAGACAGGAACATGTAGGGAGTGCTGATGTGCTTCATGGCCACGTTGCGCAGCAGGTTCACAGGGTAGAACTGGCCCTCCTTGTACACGATGTGGTAGCCCACGTTGTGGCGGCTCATAAGCACC
The DNA here is from genome assembly GCF_009828535.3 of Hylobates moloch. Classification (NCBI taxonomy): domain Eukaryota; kingdom Metazoa; phylum Chordata; class Mammalia; order Primates; family Hylobatidae; genus Hylobates; species Hylobates moloch. Next base: position 19,184,413 of record NW_026652294.1, on the reverse strand, counting down.
TCGGAGCCCTGTGCGTAGCGGAGGAACTGCTGGGCCTCGGCGTCTGACAGGTAGAGGGCCAGGCTGATGGGCCCCTCCCAGTGCTTGCAGATGGCCTCCAGCATCTGGAGCCTGGAAGAGAGAGGGACGGTGAGCCGCGGGACGCGGGCCATCCATGCATTGTCTGCCCGGCCTGTCTTGGGGCTCTGCCTCCAGTGACACTTGATCAACCAGCTGTGGATCAAATTTCTGCTTTCAATGTGACTCACTCAGTTCCTTTACCTATAAAACAGGCATCAAAACACTTACCTTGCTGGTTCTCGCCTTTTCCTGCTTCTAATTGAACATGTGATATCAAGTCATATCCCACTATAAGCCTCAGACGCCTCGTTTCAAAGCCAGGTGGTGAGTATATTAAATGATCTGAAGATTCCCTTCCAGCCCCAAAGTCCTACACTTCTCTCTCCGCAAAGGTATAAAACAGCTCTGCTGATCTCCTAAGGCAGTGACCAGCCAGAGAGGACTTAGACAAACTTAGAGGCCACTAAGTTACAAGGAAAGGTAAAATAAACAGTAAACGCAAGAGCTACAACTATAATTACAGACGTGCTGCAAAGTGCCAGGAGCTTCCCAGAATTCTCTCAATCACCTCGAGCACCAGTTGTCACTCTCCCCATTTTCCTGATGGAGGAACGGAGGTGCCGTATATTCAGTCAGCTCTGTCTCTTACACTTAGAGGCCAGACATGTGTAGACAGGTACCCTGATGGGACCTTGGAGTCAGGGAGAAAAAAATAACATTAAAAAAGGGAATATAAAACGATGTGAATGTTGGAAACAAAAGTCTACCTGGGGTGACGCTGTCTGCATCACTTGTCTTCAGAGCCCTTACTACCCCAGGGCGCCAGCCAACTTTGCAAGGCTACCTCAGAGATGCTGAGCCAGGGAGAGGGGGATAAACAAGAGCCCACAGAAAAAAAAAAAAAAAAAAAAAGGTGTGTGTGTGGGGGTTTGCAACAGAGAGGGTCCTGCAAAAACGTTTGAAGATAAATCTGTGAAGATATTTTCTTTCAAAGGCGTTAGAAGTGTCTGGTGCATAAAATCTATGGCTAAGAAACAGCAAAAGCCTACTTGACTTGTTTTTCCTTACCCAGCAAGAGGTACGTCATCAGCAGTCTCCTGGTCAGAATGCCCACTTTATTCGGACGATTACCAGGAAATCGATTCCATGCATTTCCATGCTTCTAAACAAAAGGAAATGGGCACACCTATCTCGTTTCAACGGCCTTTTTGATGACTTCCAGAGTTTCCTCTCAGTAATTCTGTGAATTGGCACTGTCCAGATTTGCTTCCTCGTTCAATAGGGAGGAATAAGATATTCAACCAGTGCAAAATGCTCTCCATTTCTCATCCATTACAATGCTTGCTAACCAAATTGACCAGAGCCATTTTTTTTTTTTTTGAGATGGATTCTTGCTCTGTCACCCAGGCTGGGGTGCAGTGGTGTGATCTCAGCTCACTGCAAGCTCTGCCTCCTGGGTTCATGCCATTCTCCTGCTTCAGCCTCCCAAGTAGCTGGGACTACAGGTGTCCACCACCACGCCCTGCTAATTTTTTCTTTGTATTTTTTAGTAGAGATGCGGTTTCACCCTGTTAGCCAGGATGGTCCCGATCTCCTGACCTTGTGATTTGCCCGCCTCGGCCTCCCAGAGTGCTGGGATTGCAGGCGTGAGCCACCGCGCCCGGCCGACCAGAGCCATTTCTGAAAAAGGCACTGCATTCTCCATGACACCCAATTGCACTGAACTTTGTGCTAGGCTTCTGCTGTGAGGGCTTGCCCTCTCCTGGGCTCTGAGGATCTGGAATTTTGAATTATGCCTCCTGCACTTGTTTCACCTTCTGCAAATGTGGGGGACTCTGCGCTTCACGAGAGGGCCATTTGGATTCTCCAAATCCTCTGAGAATTGGAGAGCAAAAGGCAAGAATAATTTCTAGCATGTAGACATGAGACCTGCTGAAGGAAGTGGGTGGGAGGAGGGAGGTTTGGCTGGGCATGAAGAGAGCACCACTTCTCAGGATTCTCCCACTGGCTTGGTTTTTGCCTCTGTGTCTCAGCTTTCCAAGAAAGGAACCCCTCCCCTACCCCATGACCTGCCACAGTCCCTCTCCTAAGCTCAGCCAAGAGTTTAGGGTAAGAACAGAGAGGGCAGGAGCGGTGGCTCATGCCTGTAATCCCAGCACTTTGGGAGGCCAAGGCGGGCGTATCATTGAGGTAAGGAATTCAAAACCAGCCTGACCGCATGGTGAAACCCCAACTCTACTAAAAATACAAAAATATTAGCCAGGCGTGGTAGTGAACGCCTGTAGTCCCAGCTACTTGCGAGGCTGAGGCAGAAGAATCGCTTGAACCCAGGGGGTGGAGGTTGCAGTGGGCTGAGATCGCACCATTGCACTCCAGAGTGAGACTCTGTCTCAAAAAAAAAAAAAAAAAAAAAAGAATAGAGAAAAAATACTCAAGGTTCTCAGAAGAAAGGTGCTGTGCACGTGAAAAATAAGTTGAGCTTTATAGATAACACAGCTGGATGTTGTTCTGTGGAACCTCCACAAGCGAGACGGAATGGTGACACAACGCACTGCTGCTTCTATGCCCCCCAGTCCCAATCCCTCCAATCTTTAGTCCCTTAGAACCAACTTTTCTGCCAGGACCTGAACAACTGTGACAAACTGAGGTTTCTAATAATGATGGTAATATTTAAAGTGTGATCACGATCTCATCCATCTCCCCCTTTACCTGCTGCTTGTCATGTCTTTGCCACACTGTGGCTATCACATTTAATTCTCATAGTAACTATAACGTTGAGATTGTCATCACCATCTTACAGGCAAGGAAGCTTAAGGGGGTGAAATAACTTCTTTCAAGTCACGCAGTTACAAAGTGAAGGACATAGATTCACATTCGGGTCTACCTCACCCCAAAGCCTGGGTCCAGGTCATTATTTAATATGGATTAGGGTTAGGCTGAGAACAAAGTTCCCAAATATCTTTGCTTCATTGCGTGTTTCCCCAAGTAAGAGCGTGTTCTTCTCCCAGTGTCAATGCCTCCCCACTCCTTCCCCTCCTCAGTCCCTCTTGGTATGTCTCAAAGTTCCATAATCCCCTCGGCCCTCTCCTTAGGTTCTATTTCTGCCTCTCAAACATGTCTTCACCTAACACATATTTGCTATTTCCAGTGCATCAGATATACTATACAGACATGGGGCCTGGGCACCTGCATTTCAGCAGCTTTTATTCTAGTGGGGAAAAAAGACAGTTGACAAACCAGAGGTTTCATTAGGGAGGTGATTAAGTCATGAGGGTGGAACTCTCACGAATGAGATTTGTGCCCTTTTTCTTTTCCTTTTTTTTTTGAGACTGAGTCTCATTCTGTTGCCCAGGCTGGAGGCAGTGGTGCGATCTCGGCTCAATGCAACCTCCACCTCTCAGGTTCTCTCCCCTCATGTGTTCCCTAAGGGTCGTCCCCGTGCAGTTCTAGCTGATGCCAAGCTCTGTGGCCAGGCTTTCTTTTGCTGGATGAGTCCATGGAAGAGCTCACCCTAAACCCAGAAGGCCTGTCTCTGTCCCATGCTGGTTCCCACTTCCCCATGGAGACCACCACTGCTTCATCTAGGGAGGGGTGGGCAAAGGCTCAGAAATGTCTGGCAGATCTAGAAACAGGCGGGAGCTACTCCAGAGAGTCCCATTACAGCTGGAAGCCTCACACAGTCTCTGTAGTCATAAAGGAACAGGTAGGGAGATGGCCAGGTCAGAAACCCAGAAGACCAGGGCTGGGAGGAATTCTAGAGCATCAGTGGGACTAAGCAGCCCAGGCAGTGATCACTCAGTGTCTGCTGGGATGGGGAACTCACACCCACCAAGGCGGACCATTCTAATCTGGTGCACTGCCCGTGAGGCAGGCTGCGTAGCATATCACACAGCTTGCAACTGTAGGTTTTGGGGTCAGACAGGCCTGGATTTGTCCTCTGAGCTGTGTCAGTATTCCTGGGCAAGTGACAGCTCTTTGAGCTTCAATTTCCACATGTGTATTTTGGGGATAATAATGCCTTTGGTAGATTACAAAATAGCTATCAATCATCCCTCTCCCTCTATCCATACCCTCTGGAAATAATCTCCCACGTGAATTCTGTCCACATGACTTGCTTTGGTCCATGGGATGTTAGCAAGTGTGACATGAGCAGAGGTGAGATAACGGGCTTGTGCCTGCTGCCATGTGAACTAGCCCTACACTACCTTGCCCTGGTGCTCCCATGGTCCCTGCTGATAGCCAGACAACACCCCAAAAAGCTACCTAGCTTATGGCAGACCCACGAATGAGCCCAGCAGAGTCTAGCCCACGCTGCCAATCCAAACAATCACAAGCTCATTCCAGTTCTTGTACTAAGCTGCTAAGACTCAGGGCAGTTTGTGAAGCAGTTAACATCTAGTTGGATTTGAGGATTAAATGAGATAATGACACAAAGTGTCTGGTGCAAAGCTAGACGTACAGCAGGTACTTGGTATGTAATAGCCGTAATTTCCTCCTTAGGTTCTATTTCTGCCTCTGAAACCTGTCTTCACCTAAGAAATATTTGTTATTTCCTATGCATCAGGTATACTACACAGGCAAGGGTCCTAGGCGCCTTTATTTCAGGAGCTTTTATTCTAGGGGGGGAAAAGACAATTGACAAACCAGAGGTTTCATTAGGGGGGTGATTAGGTCATGAGGGTGGAACTCTCTTGAATGAGATTCGTGCCCATCTTTTGTTTCTGAGACTGAGTCTCACTCTGTTGCCCAGGGTGGAGTGCAGTGGTGCGATCCCGGCTCACTGCAAGCTCCACCTCCCAGGTTCAAATGATTTTCCTGTCTCAGCCTCCTGAGTAGCTGGGACTACAGGCGTGCATCACTACGCCTGGCTAATTTTTATATTTTTGGTAGAGACGGGGTGTCTCCATGTTGGCCAGGCTGGTCTTGAACTCCTAACCTCAGTTGATCCGCCTGTCTTGGCCTCCCAAAGTGCTGGGATTACAGGCATGAGCCACCGCACCCAGACTTCATGCCCTTTTAAGAGGCCCAGGGAGCTAGCTGGCTCCTTCCACCATGCGAGGACACAGTAATGAGGCACTCTCTGTGAGCCAGGAAGTGCACCCTCACCAGACACCAAATCGACCGAAGCCTTCATCTCAGACTTCCAGCCTCCAGCACTGTGATACCTACATTTCCATTGTTTATATATCAAATAATTTTTGGCATTTTGATACAGCAGATAATGAGAAGGATCTGGTGTTGTGAAAAGTCTGGGGGGAAAGCTTTCCAAGAAGAGGGGATGGCCCTCGGGGTAACAATGGGCTCAGCATGTTCCAGCAGGAAGAAACAGAACCAGTGTGGGTGCAGCACAGGACAGTGAGGGGCAGGGGTGAGATGAAGGTGTCAGGGGTTGTACAGATGCCAGGCTGGATGGGCCTTGAAGACCATACGTAACAAGAAGTCATCTGAGGGTTTTAATGACGTGACCTGATTTACATTTTTAAAACATCACTCTGCCTGTTACATGGAGAAAAAATTACCTTTCACTCTCTAGAACGGTCAATGCTTTCCAATGTAAGCTTGTTTACAAGATTCTGGTTCAGGTCTGGGGTGGGGCTTGAGAATCTGTATTTCTGACAAGCTCCCATGCAATGCCGTGTTGCTGGTCCCAGCAGCAGGCTTGAAGCAACGCTGTTCTAAAGAGTGGGGCTCTGTGAGCCCAGCCCATTCTCTCTCCTCTACTCACAGAGAGCAGAGAAGTGACCTGTCATCCCCATGAGGCCCTGCAACTACAGTCAACACTTAACATCTTTGTCAAAAACACACTAAAGAACTAGGCTCTCCCTGGCCAGGTGTCAGAAGATAGGTGACCCCCTCGTGATCAGCACCCTCTGTCCCTTTGCCATTGGTGTCTTCTGCTGGGACGGGAGGGAAGGATGCTGAGCTGCTGAAGGAGAAGCAGATCTCCTGGCTTCACGGCCATGGTTGCAACGTTCATTCTTTCTGAACGGAATTCCAGAGGGAGCTGGGTACGGGAGTGCGAAGGCCGGCTCTCCTAATTTGTTGTGGCATTCACGTAGGGCCTACTTCTGACTCGAAGGTTTACAAACACATCTGAAACGCTTCTTAAATTAAAAATCAATCTAGCAGGCACCAGTCAGTGTGCTGCATCATTATCGGAGGTGTTGACAGAGTACAAGTGGCTGCAGGAATTTCTACCATTCTTCGTCAGCCTGCAGTGCCACTTTATAATTTTTAATTGCGGCCTACTAAGCACCTCTCATTAGGGCCTGGAATCCCTTGGGTTCTCTTGAGATACTGTCCTGATGGTGATACATGTCACAATACAGGAGTGGGTATCGTATGTCTGTTACGCTTGAGCTGTCCATGCTTTGAAGGGAAGACCGCTATGGTTGGTGTTTGCTGCAGATGTGAGTGGGGCCCGGACTTTTTTTTTTTTGAGAGCGAGTCTCGCTTTGTCGCCCAGGCTGGAGTGCAGTGTCATGATCTCGGCTCACTGCAAGCTCCGCCTCCCGGGTTCACACCATTCTCCTGCCTCAGCTTCCTGTGTAGCTGGAACTACAGGTGCCCGCCACCACGCCCGGCTAATTTTTTGTATTTTTAGTAGAGATGGGGTTTCACTGTGTTAGCCAGGATGGTCTCCATCTCCTGACCTTGTGATCCGCCCACCTTGGCCTCCCAAAGTGCCGGGATTACAGGCGTGAGCCACCGCGCCTGGCCCCGGACTTTCTTTTAAATGGATTGTGTCTGCAGCCCAGGCCAGAAGGATTCATCCCACTGGCAATAGAAGGAGGCACTCAGTTTTGTCTGTATTCTCTTCTTGCTAACTAGTGTATACAGAAGGATGGGTTTGAGCTGTTAATAACTAGAAACATGTTTGTTCTACTTGTTTGCAAAAATTCCAGATAGCAAATTCTATAGCCAGCAGAGAGGTGAGAAACATTAAGAAAAGGGAAATTAATATTTTTTCACATCAACTACTTACTAGGCACTTTACACCTTATTTTGTAGAACCCAGACAATAATCAGTGAATCTGACATTATCACCATCTCATAGATGAGTAAAGTGAGGCTCAAAAAGGCTAAGTAAGTTGCTCAAACTTACACAGCTAGGAAGTGACACAAGTGTACTTTGAATCCAAGTCTTGCTGTTTTTTTTTCCTTTTCTACTACATCACTTTATCTCTCCTAAATAACTATCATGTGCACATGCCTTCGTAAGGGTGTTCAGATCTAGCCAGTATTCACTGGATGTCAAATATGTGCTCAGGGCTTTTATAGAGGATCTCTTATTTACTCCTAAACAAGACCCTATGAGGCAAGTGATTTTATCCCTCTTTTATAGAAGGAGGAAACGGAAACCCAAAGATGTTAAGTGACTTGCCCAGAACACAAGCTGAGGATTGAATGAGTTGGTGGGACTTGAACCCGGAGCTATCTGTCCTTCCGTCTAGTGCTTTTTTACCCAATATCACAAATATTAAGATTCTGGTCAACAGTACTGGTGTCATTCTGGGAGCCTCTGAATGTATGTCAGGACTAAGCACTGGCATGCCTTCTCTCATTTGATCTTTATAACAACCTTAGGGATGAGGATAATGATATAATTATCACTTTCAGATCACAGATGAAGAAACTGAGGCATAAAGAAGTGATGCACTTTGGGAAGCCGAGGCGCGCAGATCACGAAGTCAAGAGATTGAGACCATGCTGGCCAATATGGTGAAACCCTGTCTCTACTAAAAATATGAAGTTAGCTGGGCGTGGTGGTGCGCACCTGTAGTCCCAGCTATTGGGAGGCTGAGGCAGAAGAATCGCTTGAACCCAGAAGGCGGAGGCTGCAGTGAGCTGAGATTGCATCACTGCACTCTGGTCTGGAGACATAGCAAGAGTCTGTCTAAAAAAAAAAAAAAAAAAAAAAGTTAAGCGACTTGTCTAAAAACAAAGTGACAGGGCAACAAAGAACCCACAGTGCCTGACTCCAGGGACCAAGTGTCATTCACTCTTATGCCACTCTTTACTTTGATTAGAAAGTATATCAGATTTCTTTGATAGCCACTGGCCACTAATCTTGACTCAGAATATTTTGCTGATAATCTGAATGCATTATCAGGAGGCCTGAACGCAACCGAGAGCCCGTGATGGTTGGAGAGACGGGCACCTGGCTTTAAGTGAAACCCCCTCACTTGCACGGATTATAGTACCTGAGTTTCAGGTAGCTCACGGGAGGGGCCAGGTGCAGTCAAAAGAGCCCAATCTAGACCATCATTCAGCACTGATATGGAGTATTCGATTTTCTTTTTACTATAAATGCCATGGAGGAGAAGGAAACACACATGTGAAAAGAGGGACTTGTGTGGTGAGGTGGCTTCCTGATGTGGCTGCTTAGTGGTGGGGAGCCTGGGTGTCCCAACTGAAATCTGAGTGAGAAGCCAAAGGGACTTGAGAATTTTAGGGATGACTCTGGGACACTAGTTGGGTGTCCCTATGGAGCCCCACACAGGATGCCAGATTTGAGCTGGAAGGGCTGGCCAGCTCCCCTGGTTTCCCTGAGGCCCTCTGTGATCCAGCCCTTGCCTACCTGGCCATGTGTATTTGATCTCCTCTTTCTCCCTCCTACACCCTAAGCCCTAACCATACCTCACTATTGTGTTCCCCACTGGGCCTGACTTCCTCTCTGTCCTGTGAACATGCTGCACACTCTACCTCAGGGAGCCCTCCTTCTCTCCTTCTGTGCCTTCTACTGTCAGTTTACCCAGCCTCCAACTCAATTCAGGTGCTGCCTCCCCTCGGACACATTCCCTGCCTCTTCCTTTCTCCATCTCTGTGGGTTCTCATAGCATTGGTGCACCTCCTTCACGACACTCAGAACTCAACATTCTACTGTAGACCTGTTTACCTGTCAGTGGCAGGCAGAGTTCTATGAGGGCCCCCCAGATTCCCACCCCGCTGGTGGACATGCCCTGTGTGACCATCCTCTGGGGTGGGCAGGGCTTGTGAATATCACATTGTGATCATGTGATGTTATAGAAGACTCCGGGGTCACGGGCCAGAGAGATTCTCCTGCTGGCCTTGAAGAAGTGGGCTGCCCTGCAGGGAGGGGGCTGCATGGCTAGGAACTGAAAGTGGCTTCGAGGAGCTGAGGGGGACACCCATCAACAGCCAGCAAGGAAATGGGACCTCCATCCTGGAACTGAATTCTGTTCCAACCCAAATGAGCTTGGATGTGGATGCCAATCCCCAGATGACATCCCAGCCCTGGATAATCCCTTGAGATTTCAGTCCTGAGACCCTGGGCAGAAGGCCCTGCTAACATCTTCCAGATTCCTGACCCACCTAGTGGCCACAAGGTAACAAAGGTGTACTTTTTAAGCTGCTCAATGTGTGGTACTTTGTCACCTAACAACAGAAAACGAATGGGGTGCCTGAGCCCCACACAGGCTGCATACTCCTTAAAGACAATGATAGGTCTTTCAACACATATTCACCTCCCCCTTAAGTGCTTGGTGCAGAATGGTGAGCCGTATTTGCTGAATGATCACGTGGATATGGAGATGAGAAAACTGTGGCCCCAAGAAGGGACAGGGCTCGCTAGGGCCCTCACAGCAGGTCAAGCATGGACCTGGTACTAGAGCCTCCATGCTTGTCCCTTGCTCTTTTGTCCCATGCTGCCTTTACCTGTTACCTGCTAGGATCTGCAAGTTCTCTGTGCACAGGAGTCCCAGTGGCCTTTCTCCAAGTTCTTCTGGAGCCTGTGAATCCCCAAGAGACCGCCAGCCCCTGAAGCCATTGAATTATGCATGTGGTCATTTGCTCACAGAGCAAGGAATCCACTCTCCTGGCCACCCTCGACATGAATCATTCCACGTTGCCTCCAGCGCCAGGTTCCTCTCACTTCCTGGAGCTCTCGGGTGCCTTTATGAAAAGGTTTTGCGTCCAGGTGTTTGTTCTTTCATCAGTTTGTCCATTCTTCAGTCATTCATGACTAATAACACCTGGCATTTATGGAACACTTATTATGTGCCAGGCACTGTTCTTGGCACCGTACAGGCATTAGCTCATTTAATCCTTGGAACAATCCCATGGAATCTCACCCATAGGCTGGATAGGCATCACCAATGTGGCTCAAAAGACAGAATGAGGAATCAAACTTCCTTCCTAATTGTAGGAACTGAGGGGGGATGAAACGAGAGGGAGTTGGGGCAAGGGCAGCCACCATGGGCCATGTGTAAATTGAAGCGGAAGCCGGTCAGACAAGGTGGGAAGGGGCACCTGGAATGGCCAGGTATAGAAAAGCCATGTAGCCCTGGCTGAGTGACCTTGGGGCTTCAAATCCATTCACTTCTTGGCAGCCAGAGATGCTTTTAAAAATACATAAATTAGGACAGGTGCGGTGGCTTACACGTGTAATCCAAGCACTTTGGGAGGCTGAGGTGGGAGCATCACGAGGTCAGGAGATCGAGACTATCTAGGCCAACATGGTGAAACCCCATCTCTACTAAAAATACAAAAAATTAGCTGGGCATGGTGGCGGGTGCCTGTAGTCCCAGCTACTCGGGAGGCTGAGGCAGAAGAATGGCGTGAACCTGGGAGGCGTGTATTGCTATTTATGTGACTAGCTCCATATTCTCAGCCCTGGCTACACGTTATAAGCTTAAAACAAAACAATGCCAAGGACTCTATCCTACAAAGGTCCTTACTTAACTGCTCTGCAAGGGAGCCTGGACGTGAATGTGTTATACGACTCCCGAGGTGATTCAATCTCCCTGGAGAAAGTTGAGAAGCAGTGCGTTGGCCTGTAAGCTACATCAGGGCGGGGCTCATGTCAGTACTGCCTGGAAATGCTTGATGGATGTTTGTTTCAATACACATAGAAGGAAAAGAAACAGCGTTGCTTTCCAGCCGCAATTGTGGCTCCAGTCTCCCCACTCTCCCTCTTCCTGAGGTAATTCGAGTAGGGCTCTACTTCTTAAGAATCGATCCTTTCATCTAGCTGCAGACAACGATAACATAAGAGCCCTTGGTTTTCGGTGCTGGGGAGGTGGTAGGGATGTGACACAGCTCACCCTTATCAGTACTCTTTCTTTTTTTTTTAAGACGGAGTCTTGCTCTGTCACCCAGGCTGGAGTGCAGTGGCACGATCTTGGCTCACTGCAACCTCTGCCTCTTGGGTTCAAGCCATTCTCCTGCCTCAGCCTCCCCAGTAGCTGGGATTACAGGCGCACACCACCATGCCCAGCTAATTTTTGTATTTTTAGTAGAGACGGGGTTTCACCATGTTGGCCAGGCTGGTCTTGAATTCCTGACCTTGTGATCCGCCTGCCTGGGGGTCCCAAAGTGCCGGGATTACAGGTGTGAGCCAACGCGCCCGGCCCAGGCTTCAATATTCTAAGCCTGTGCACCACCTCTTCCTGCTCCATCCTCCAATTTTAGCATATGCACTGCGGAAGTGAGCACACCTTTCTCTATTCTCTATCCTCCATGCAAAGAGCCGTGGTGAGGAGACTGGGGTGGGTGGGGCCGTCTGCCATACCTGTCCATGGACAGCTGAGCAACCAGGGTGACATCCGTGCTGTCTGCCGCAGGCTCATACTCGTAGTGCAGGAAGTACAGGTGGGTGCGGTGGACAGTGAAGCGCTCTCGCCGGAACTCATAGCACAGGTCGTCCTCGTCCAGCTCAGACAGCTGTTTCTGGAGCTGCAGGGTAGGAGAGAGGGCTTGGGCACGTGAAGAAGAGGTTTGAGGGGGCCCATGAGCTTGCCCCTTGAGCCCTGCCCTCCCCTGAGTTTATTACCCATCAGGACGTTGTTGATGGGTCAGACGTACATGGAAGGGATCACCACTTTTATTTTCCTCTGCGACTTAATCTAATTTCAAAAAGGTGATGGTAAAAATCAGATGCCTGGGGACCGGCTGTGGTGGCTCACACCTGTAATGCCAGCACTTTGGGAGGCCGAGGCGAGCAGATCACTTGAGCCTGAGAGTTCCAGACCAACCTGGGCAACAAGGCAAAACCCCGTCTCTATTGAAAATAGAAAAATTAGCCGGGCATGGAGGTGTGTGGCTGTAGTGCTACTCAGGAGGCTGAGGTGGGAGAATCACCTGAGCCCGGGACATGGAGGCTGTAGTGAGCTGAGATGGCACCACTGCACTCCAGCCTAGGCTACAGAGCAAAACCCTGTTTCAAAACAAAAACAAACAAAGAAAAAAACAAAAAAAAAAGAGGATGCCTTTGACACCTGAGACATGAGTCCCCTCTTAGCTAAGCACAAAGGTGGTGCTCACTGAAAAACATATAACCAACCATAAACTCCTTAGAATCAAATGAGAAATGTTTCCCTAGACAACTCAGCATAACAATTTCAAATAATGCGGGAAAACGGGCCGGGCACGGTGGCTCATTCCTGTAATCCCAGCACTTTGGGAGGCCAAGGCGGGTGGATCACCTGAGGTCAGGAGTTCGAGACCATCCTGGCCAATGTGGAGAAACCCTGTCTCCACAAAAAATACAAAAATTAGCTGGGCATGGTGGCGGATGCCTGTAATCCTACCTACTCAGGAGGCTGAGGCAGGAGAATCTCTTGAACCCGGGAGGCAGAGGTTGTAGTGAGCCGAGATCGCACCACTGCCCTCCAGCCTGGGTAATAGAGTGAGACTCCATCTCAAAAAAAAAAAAAAAATCATAATAATAAAATAAATAAAAATAACACAGGAAAACACCCAAAGAAGAAAATGCTCAAAACTGACAAGGACCTCTGTATGACCTGACGCTTTTCTCTCCCTAGAGCTACTGATTTCAATCTTTGTACTAGGTCTCGGAAAAAAACAAAACAAAACTAGCACATTAACAAAACAAACTCTTTTCCTTTCATTTCACCTAAGTTTAATCAGAATCTTGGCACTTGTACTTTTTTCTCTTCTCTTTCTTTGAACTCTCTGAAAGTCTTACTTCATTAATCTGCTTGTAGAAGTTGTTTAACTAGCTGTACGTCTCTCTTCCTTCACCAACTTGTGAAAAGAGCAGGCACACCTGCTAACAGGGAGCTAAGGAGATAACATTTCAGATATGCAGAGGCAGATACACAGATGTGCAAATCTGCAGCTGCCCAACAGACACAGTCTCATGTGAACCCCTACCAGGCAGGTATGATGTATGTTTTACAGATGAAGAACTGAAATTAAAAATGACACAACTTAGCAAAAAGCTAATCCACAGTGACAAAAATTGGACCAGGGCATGTGGGGTAGGGGAGTGAGGGGCCTGGGAAGAGACAAGAGAGGATTGGGAATGACAGAAACCCGTTCTACCATGACTGGAGTGATGGGTACATGGATGTGCACTTTCGTGAAAATTCAACAAACTGTGCACTTAGAATGGGAGGACTTGACCAGGCGCGGTGGCTCACGCCTGTAATCCCAGCACTTTGGGAGGCCGAGGCAGGTGGATCACGAGGTCAAGAGTTCAAGACCAACTTGGCCAAGATGGTGACACCCTGTCTCTACTAAAAATACAAAAAAATAGCCGGACATGGTGGCGGACACCTCTAATCCCAGCTACTCGGGAGGCTGAGGCAGAGAACTTCTTGAACCCAGGGGGCAGAGGTTGCAGTGAGCCAAGATCATGACACTGCATGTCAGCCTGGGCGACAGAGCAAGACTCCGTCTCAAAACAAACAAAAAAAGAACGGGAGGACTTGTTGGAGGCAATCTGTATTTCCATAACAATCAACTTTTAAAAAATGATAATTTGCCAAAGGTCACAGGAGGGCTGTTTCCATTTTTTTTTTTTTTTTCTGCTAAATCAGCCTTGTCTATTACACAATAGAATACAGACAAAAGTTTACATGGCAAGGGTTACCAACCTAACTGAATATCATAGAATGTTTTTCCAAGAAGGTGTACTTTTTTAAGTCACCAAATCAACAGTGTAGCAGTCAACAAGAAAATATATTAACTTGCTTCTGTATAGCTTTGTACCTGTTAGGACCATTGCCTTGACAGATTACTTGATGGCGTTATTTCTGAAGATGTGTGCTATGGAAGATGATGGCATTAATTGCTCCAATTCCTTCTCTCTCCCCCACTCCCTGCCACCCCAGATATCCTTGCCCTTTGCAGTGGTGCTTACTAAAGAGGCACAGTTTATTTCTCTAGCCTTGAATAAGGGCTAGAATCATGACATACTTTTGCTAACAAAAAGCAGGGGAAGTAATATTGTCCCAGTCTTGAGGCTAAGACCTCAAGAGAAAGTGTTTCTTGCACCCCTACCATTGCCATGAGAAGATGCCGAGGCTAGCTTGCTGGAAGATGAGACATCTGGGGCAGAGCAGCTCCTCCCCAACTGCCCAAGTCATGCAAGCCAGCCCAGCCCAGCTGCCTCAATAAATAACTACTTATTTTTTTTTTTGAGACAGATCCTAGCTGTGTTGCCCAGGCTGGAGTACAATGACACGATCTCAGCTCACTGCAACCTCTGCATCCTGTGTTCAAGTAATTCTGTGGCTTCAGCCTCCCAAGTAGCTGGGATCACAGGCGCTCACCACCACACCCGGCTACTTTCTGTATTTTTAGTAGAGACAGGGCTTCACCATGTTGGCCAGGCTGGTCTTGAACTCCTGACCTCAGGCATTCCACCCACCCAACCCTCCCAAAGTGCTGAGATTACAGGCATGAGCCACCATGCCCGACCAATAAATACTTCTTCTTGAAGGCCACTGAGGTCTTACTGGTTTTGAGCAATAGATACTGATAGAGTGCTATTGGTATTTTGTGGGGAGCACTTTTTTATTATGGGGACCTGTCCCACATATTGAAGGACAATCAACCTCCCGAGCTCCTGCCCACCAAATGCTTATAGCATTCTCCAGACAGCCCTGTGGAGCTCCAAATGTACTTGCATATTTCCAAATGCAGCTTGGGAAACTGGCTGAGATCCAATGATCTGTGAGACACTCAGCTATCTCTAAAATTTTTAACTGTTAAAAGGATGCAATTAGGGATATTCAGCTTTTCAAGTCAATTTGCTGTCCTTGCCTATTTGAAGATTCTCACCGTGCCAACAGTTTACTATAAGACAAGGAAGCTGAAATTCTCCTTCCATCTAAGACCTATGACCCCACTGCTTCCTTCTGACCTGTATGATTAAATCCAGATTTCCTTGTTGACAATTATGGGCTGCTCTCTCTGACCCTTCACCCCCACACTCTGTGGCCTCATCACTAGTCTCCGTGCTCCCCAAACCTGCCTTTCCCTCACACCTCCGTGACTTTGTTCTGTGCCACGCTCTTCCCTCTCGGGAATGCCCTCCCTCACTTCACTCCACTCTCCTCTACCTAAAAAACCTTCCATTTACCTTTCAAGATTCAGGCCAGATGGCACCTGCTCTATGAGACCTCTGCGGATCCTGCTGGGTAGAAGCGATCCGTTTCTTCTCTGCACTCCAAGAGCACTCAATTCGTAACTCCATTAAAGCACTTGTCAACTTGAACAGAAATTATTTAAGGGCAACTTTCCCGGTGAGACTGTGACACTTTACCATTGTCCTGAGCACCGTGCCTGGCTTGTGACAGGTGCTCAATATCATGTGTTGCATGCCTGAAAAATATTTGCTGTATACAAAAAACCTGTAATCACTGTGAAGTTAAGACTATCCTTTCAATTTTCCTTTTGTGTCCTCTAATTATATGCACAGAAGGTGATCAATAAGCCCATTCTTCAGCCCATGATTTGCTTCAATATTTGCATCCAAGGGTCAGTGACGGCTGAAACGCTTTTGGAGAGCAAACAAGCATGTGCCAAGCTCCACGTAAGGTGCTGGGTATAGGTGATTTCCTCTCCTCCCCAGAAGGCCACGGTGAGTCACTGGCAGCCTCATCCGACAGTTGAGAAGGGTGGAGGTGTCAAACCTGGGTCTGTGCCCCTCCACCACCACGCTGCTGCTTCAGGAAAGATGCCTGCTTGGCCTTGTGTGAAGATGCAGATGCAGCGCAGTAGCTAAGGTTACTGGTTCTAACCCACTCCTGCCTGGATCATCTCAGGTAAGCGGGTGAGTGACCTAACCTTTCTGAGCTTCAGGGACCTCAGCTGTAAAATGAGGACGACAATACTCACTACCCCGGAGGGTTATAGAAGGATTCTGAAAGACGCTGCATATAGAGAAAACAGCAGTTGGAGAAAACATTCAACAGATGTCACCTATTATCATAGCGATTATCACAGGAAAGGGAAACACCTGGGCCCCTGAAGACACCTACGTGGACACTTTTTGTCCTCAAACCTCACCTGAAGGAGACTGTATGGCAAGGGCCTGGTGGGCAGGGATGGCAGGGGCTGGATGAGCCAGGGTGGCCCTTCTGATTCATGAATATTAGAGAGAGTCCCCCTGGCTTTCTCCTTGACGGCCCAAAATATGCCTATAAACCATAATGTTGCCTCCCGGGAGAAAACGTAACCAACTGCTATGCTCCTAAACTCCCTCACCCACACTGCAGAAGAGCACAAGAAATGATCCTCCACCGGAGACTAAACATCTACAACATTCTGTGCAAGAGCAGGGTTGGCTTTTTTTTTTCTTTGGTTTTGGTTTCTGTTTTAATATGTTCAGAAGAATGAATGGCTTCCAGTTCAATGAAGAGGACAGTGGAAATGTGTGTGGATGTGTGGGTGTGAGCGTGGGTAGGCAAATGTGTATGGAGAAATGGGTCCTTCTTTGATGAGGCTTCAGACAAGTAGCTGGTCCTCATCATGTGAAAATGAGCATTAGTGAGTGCAGAATGAGAGACACGTGCGTGTATGGGGGTTTCTCATCCCCTTTATTGACTGACTGGTAGATTGATTGAGATGGAGTCTCGTTCTGTCGCCCAGGTTGGAGTGCAGTGGCACGATCTCAGCTCACTGCAACCTCTGCCTCCCAGGTTCAAGTGATTCTCCTGCCTCAGCCTCCCTAGTAGCTGGGATTACAGGTGCGCACCACCACGCCCAGCTAATTTTTGTATTTTTAGTAGAGACAGAGTTTCACCATGTTGGCCAGGCTGGTCTTGAACTCCTGACCTCAGGTGATCCACCTGCCTCGGCCTCCCAAAGTGCTGGGATTACAGGCATGAGCTACTGCGTCTGGCCTCTCCTTCTCTTTATACGCACACACAGGTACATACCCTTGAGTTGGGGAAAAAGACATTCCCAGGTAAATGGCTCCAGGAACCACTTTCTAAAAAGCATCCATATGGTGAGTTCCTAACAGCAGGAGCTGTATCCCCTTCATTTCTGAGCCATCCGCACCTAGCAATATCCAGGTTCTATATCCAATGTTAACAAAGATTTTCTGAGTGGTGGATTCACAGATGAATTTTATTGGCTTCTTTATATTTTTCTGTAGTTAATTAATTCCCTGCATTTTTCTCAAATGAGCTAATGCATGTAAAGTGTTTTGTAAACTCTAAAGTGCTGCAGAAACTTAAGCAATGTGGTTATGATTACATCATGTACTTTTCAAATCCTAATCTAGGCTTGCTTATTGCTGACTGTGTGGCTGATGTGATCCATCTTGGATGTTCAGCAAGCCTCTGTTGGATGTGCTCAGCCCCTGCATGTTAGGAGAAGGAGTACTGGTCAATGGAGGCGCTCCTGGGACTTCCAAAGTACACCCTGCCCTAGTGGGATTGACTAGGGCAGTCCTGGGGAAGAGGCCACCTCCAGCTCTGAACTTCATGGTACCAGTAATGGGATTCAGTGGCATCCACATCCCAAGCTCACCTGCAGCCCTTGCTGCAGTGTTTAAAGGATATTATCTAGGGAATATTGTCATTTACCAACCACAGTGGGTATTGTAGAAAAAAAGTCAGGTGGCCGGGCACCGTGGCTCACGCCTGTAATCCCAGCACGTTGGGAGGCCAAGGAAGGCGGATCATGAGGTCAGGAGATTGAGACCATTCTGGCTAACACAGTGAAACCCCGTCTCTACTAAAAATACAAAAAATTAGCTGGGTGCGGTGGCGTGTGCCTGTAGTCCCAGCTACTTGGGAGGCTGAGGCAGGAGAATCGTTTGAACCTGGGAGGGGATGTTTGCAGTGAGCCGAGATCACACCATTGCACTCTAGCCTGGGTGACATGTCGAGTGAGGCTCTGTCTCAAACAACAACAACAACAACAACAACAACAACAACAACAAAACAAAAACAAAAACAGGAAAGAAGAAAGTCAGGTATGCTGTCAGACATACCTGTCCATAGGACTCTGGGCCAACCAGATGCCATCCTTGAACGTGCATGTTCATTTCTCCTCTACATGGTGCTTTGCACCTTGATCCAGCTAATACTAACCAGGTACCTACTATGTGACTGGCGCAATGCTAAATGTTTTCAGGTGCGTTGCTTCATCAATTTAATCCTTCAACACACATATCTGTTGTACAAAGGAGGAAACTAGGGTTCAGGAGCTTTCAGTAATCTGCTTCAGTGAGAGAGAAGAAGTCCAGGATGGGAATCCAATCTTCGGACCTCAAACCAGGGACATTTCACTACACAATTACTTCTTCCCAGGGGATGGAGGTGAGAATCAAATGAGATGGTAGAAGACACAATGTTCCGTGAACGAAGCAGGCCATAAAAAACTGTGGTCCCAATGCAGGCAAAAGATGAAAGGAAAAAGAAAAGCCCACTCAAAAACAGAAGGGAACACATTATAATGTTAACAAAGATTTTCTGAGTGGTGGATTCACAGATGAATTTTACTGGCTTCTTAAACTTTTCTGTAGTTAACTAATTCCTTGCAATTTTCTCAAATGAGCTAATGCATGTAAAAGTGCTTTGTGAACTGTAAAGTGCTACCCAAACCTAAGCAATGTGGTTATGATTATATTATGTACCTTTTCAAATTCTAATTTAGGCTTGCTTATTCCTGACTGTGTGGCTAATGTTATCTCAATGGGGAGACTCTAGCAGTTTAGAAACTGCCTCCTTGGCCAGATACGGTGGCTCACGCCTGTAATCCCAATACTTTGGGAAGCCAAGGCGGGCGGATCACCTGAGGTCGGGAGTTCGAGACCAGCCTGGCCAACATGGGGAAACCCAGTCTGTACTAAAAATACAGAAGTTAGCTGGGTGTGGTGGTGGGCGGCTACTCGGGAGCTGAAGCAGGAGAACAGCTTGAACCCAGGAAGTGGAGGTTGCAGTGAGCTGAGATCGTGCCACTGCACTCCAGTCTGGGCGACAGACCAAGACTCCATCTCAAAAACAAACAAACAAACAAACAAAAAAGCAAAACAAAAACAAAAAAAATAAAAAACCAAAACCAAACAAACAAACCCCCCAAAAAACAAACAACAAAAAAAATCAAGAACAAAACCTGCCTCCTTTTCACCCAGGGTTTGGGTAATTTCTCTGGAGAGCCATGGAGCCGGAGGGAGTATTTCATTAACAGGGTCTGAATGCTACTGTACCCTGCTCTCCGGCCACTGCCACAGGGAACAGAGGGCTCCTGACAAGGGAGGCACAGAAACAAAAGACAGATTTCTCCTCAGATAAAATGCATTTGCTAAATTGCTTCTTTGGGCAGCCAGCTGAGGCAGAGGCAGATTTGGACTTAAGGGAAAATGGCCCGTTAGGCAGTTTGCATTTATTTCTCCTCATCTTTAAGGACAGTGGCCTAGACTGACCTTTTGAGCTGCTGGAAATGATGGCTGGTTATGCCTGAGGATCCAGAGGGGGTACAAGTGCATCCTGCGCTCTGGCCTTAGAGACTTCTGTTCACGGTTGCGCAAACTAAGGAGTGAGAATATGGGGATAACTGAAAAGCGAGACCTGATATCTCTGACACTCATTTTCTATGTCACCTTGAGCAAGTCATGTCTCTGAATTAGTAAGACAAAGGGTTTGGGCTTCCTAAAGTGACTCTCAAGGATCATGCACTCAATGGGTCAGGTCAAGTGGGGAGAGCTTTGCAGGTTCTTTCTCATGTAAGACTCACATCAACTCTATAGATTAGGAACCACTCTTAGTCCTCTTTAGTAGAAGAAGACATTCATCATCTGAAAGGTTTAGCCATTGCTTAAGGTTATACAATGCACGAACAGAGTAGCTGAGATTCAAACCCAGGTGTATTTCCTCTGAATTCTTGCAGGTAACCAAGTCACTACAATGCCTAGTTGGTCAGCCTCTGGGCTTCTTTCTGGTTCTAACACTAAACAATTTTGTGACTGCAGAGGACTCAATACACGTATTTCACGTGGTGGCAGAAACATCCTGTGCTCACCAATATCCATGTTCTCCTCTCTTCCTGGGCACAGAGCTAGGCTGTATCTCCAGTCTCCTTGCAGTTAAGAATAACTCTGTGATAGAGCTCTGGCCATTGGAGTCTGGAAAGGCTCTGGCTAGTACAGGCACCACTCTGAAGCCTTGCTCAGGCACAAACTTTATTCACCTTCTTTTCTTGGCTGACAGCCAGAGCAAGAGAATCCTGTAGAGCAGGCTGGGGTTCTGTGGAGGGCAGAGCCACAAGACAAAAGGAGCCTGGGTCCTTCAACCTGCAGAAAAGCTACCTGCCAATCATGAACACTCATTTGGACTTTCTGCAAGTAATCAACTTCCAGCAGGTTGAGCCACATTACAGCTGCTTGTGCTACCTTAACTAACAGGCATATTTGAACGCTTGTAGCCTGTAAGTGATGGAGACATAGTAGGATGGACCAATTAAGGAGTCTGGGAGGCCCCGTTTCTTTCTTCCTGTGACACCCCTCCTTCTGATGTCTTGGGGCAATGGGTGAAATCACTGATGGGGAAATTACCACTCAAGCATGTTGGTTTGCACTTTCAACTTGCTTTCACTTTTTGGTGGCTTCATATCCACTATTTCATTTTTCCTCCTCCCCAGTGCTTGCATGAGACAGGCAAGGCTGCCCTTAGGGCCCTCAGTTGACAGATGAGGGCCCAAGCTGCTCAGAGAAGCTGGGGCTCCAACTCTGGTCTCCTGAAACCTAACCCAGAGCTTGTCCCTGTGGTTTCCACAAAGCAGTTACATCTTATTAAGCCACACAGACAGGCAGAAAAAGCTCACGACCTCCCTCGTTGCCTGCTGTGTGTATTAATCAACAAGTTCCAGGAACCCAAAGCATTTTTTACTAAGGAAACCAAACTATGAGTCCATTTTCATTCTTTTGCAGGGAGGTAGGGGGCTGCATTCAGGACTGTTGAGTGAAGGTTCAGAGAGGGTCTGCCCAGCCCTGACCTCGACTTGGAGGAGATAAGAAAAAGGCTTGGTCTCCTCCCTCCCAGTTATCAGTATTAATTCACACATCATATACAATTCATAGGCTCTTATTTCATGCCAAGTCTTGTGCTAGGAATGGGGAATGAGCTCCTGCTTCTGCACTTGTATTATTCCTATGGTCTAGGAGGAGAGGCAATGAAGCGAGTCACTAATTACAAACACAGTGCAATCATAACACAAACCTTAATTTTGGGGGGCCTTTGCCATCTGCCACATTGTTCTAAGCTCCTGGCCCTGTCTTACCTTATCGATTCCTCTTAAGTCTATCAGGTAGGAATAACTGATTTCCATCTTACAGATGAGAAAACTGAGGTGCAGGGAGTTTAAGCAGATCACCTGGAATCCCACAGCTGGCTGTCCAGCTGGGATTTCACATGAGGCAGCCTCATTCCAGAGCTACCCTCTTATCTACTGTATAAGTAAGAGATGCTATTTGAGAAAGGGAGATCTGGTAGAAAGGAGAGGAAGGGAGGGAGCTGCTTTATAGACAAGGGAGGGCCGAACACCTGGCAAGTGCAGAGAGATGACAACCAGTGCCTAGAGGGGTGAAGCCGGGCTCTGTGTAAGTTGCAGCTGAATAGGATCAAGGCAGCCAGGCCACAAGGGGAAACCGTGGCCCAGACTTGTAGCTACTGAGTCTCTTGATCCCACAGCTCCTCTTCCCTTCACCCCCTCTCTCTGGAGCTTAACACATTCCTGGAGGGTCCTTGGAGACTGGCCTTGAGCATCCTAGCTTGTCTTAGGGTTTTGGGTCTGTCCATCCTGGGCTCTGTTGCCTGCTGCGTGACTGAAGAGTTGGCGACAAGTGACTCGCACGTGAGAGCAGGAATGCATTCTGGGCTTTCTCCGGGGTTTTTCTGAGATACAGCTGTTTCCACAGAGCCATCTGTTTCTTGGCATTGCCTTGCAGGGTGATGCCATAAAATGTTATAGAATCTGTTTATATGTGTCTTATTTTTAACTTCTAGTTGAGGTGATGCTATTGTTTCTTCCTCTTAGTGGGCTTAGTGTCAGAGAACGTGGCCTTGGAAGTGGCCTGTCACCTTCATAGTGTGAGATAGTTATGCTTGGAAGCCTTCTTCATTTCAGAGGTGAGGCAGTGATCTCACAGCAGTTGAGAGAGCGGGTATCCAAGACAAGCTTTCTGGAAAATACTCGTAACAGTAACTGCCTAGGTGGTGCAGCACTTTGAATACTTTAACCCCTTTAACTCTCCTCAAATAGCCTGGTGTGGGTGCATTTACTGATCATTTTACAGATGGGAAAACCGAGGTTCATGTAAGGCTAGAGTTATGCCTAAAGTCATAGAGCTGGTCTAGGGCCGCAGGGTCTTGTTCTGTCGCTCAGGCTAGAGTGTGGTGGTGCCGACTCGACTCACTGAAGCCTCAACCTCCCAGGCTCAAGTGATCCTCCCACCACAACCTCCTGAGGAGCTAGGACCACAGGCATGCGTGGTTTGCTTATTTTTCATAGAGACGAGGTCTCACTATGGTGCCTGGGTTGGTCTAAAACTCCTGGGGCTCAAGTGATCTTCCTGCCTCAGCCTCTCAAAGTGCTAGGATTACAGGTAGGAGCCACTATGCCCAGCCTGGGCCAAATTTTCTGAGTCCAAGTGGAGGGATGTTTCTGGCACACCACAAATGCTTCAAGAAAAGGACTTGTTATAGTTCATTTGTTCAACAAGATTTATTGAGCATGGATCTGGTGCCAGGCACTCTTTAATGAAGATGTACTGATGAATAAAACAGATAAAAAGCCCTGTAGTCACAGAGCTTACATTCTAGTGGGTAGAGACATAATCAACAAAAATAAATAAGTCATGAATATATTAGTGATAAGTACTATGGAGAAAAATGAAGGAGCCCTGGAGAGAGGCAGTGCTGGGGTATGGGACAGGCATAACAATTTTAGATAGAGGTGCATTTTAAATAGTCATAGAGAGACCACTCAACTATGAATCAGGGCTTGATACCGGCTTCAGCTCTGCCACCAACCTGTTCTATGAATTCACCTCTCTGAGCTTCTATTTCCTTCTATATAAAACGGAGATAACAGCAGTGGCTCACGCCTGTAATCCCAGCACTTTGGGAGGCCGAGGCGGGTGGATCACGAGGTCAGGAGTTCAAGACCAGCCTGGCCAAGATGGTGAAACCCCATCTCTATTAAAAATACAAAAATTAGCCAGGCATGGTGGCAGGAGCCTGTAATCCCAGCTACTCAGGAGGCTGAGGCAGAGAATTGCTTGAACCTGGGAGGCGGAGGTTGCAGTGAGCCGAGATTGTGCCACTGTACTCTAGCCTGGGTGACAGAGCGAGACTGTCTCAAAATAATAATAATAATAATAAAATAAAACAAATAAATAATAAAAAAGGAGATAACAGGAAGCACCTTGAAGGGTTAGTGAAAGAGTAAGAAAACCGTATCCATATAACAACTAGGAGAATTGTGGAATAACCTGGATATATGTAATAATGTAACTTACTATTACATTAATATGACATACATAGCAACATCCATTTGGGAAGCACTTCCTTGTCTTGTGGCTTTAGAGTTAGGTAGACCTGGTTTCTAATCTTGGCCCCAGCACTTAGGAGTTGTGTGGCCTTGAACAAGTAAATCATTTCTTTGAAGGCTTCCTTTCCTTGTCTGTGAGATGTGACTCATAATGACTCCCTTCCTTTGTGGTGAAGATTAAAGTTGTATTTCCCTTTCTCTTTCTTTCCCTGCAGAAAATTTCCAATTCCCAAAAGCTAGAAGCAAGCAGAGAAAGGTCTTAGAACAGCACTAAGAGCTGTGCTCATGCAGGAGAGACTAGAATGACTAATACCTATCATAGGGATATCCAGCAGGCTTTGGTTCCCTGCTATCACTAGGAGGCTAGGAGACCAATACTGATTACTCAGAGTGCTGTTTTGAGGAGGAAAAAGAAGTTGGGCATAGGTGAATAATGCAGTCATCAATTAGTGATGTCTGCTGTGGGCAGGGGATGGAGACACTGGCTGTTGACTTACAATTCCATATACATTCAAAAATTCATTGGTATCCAGTGTTATTTCTTTTGTAGTTTGTGGATGTTTGGTATGTTTCATAATCTAGCTTTTAACATAACAACAGATCATTCTTTTACCATCAGTCTTTCTAAATTAAATACCTTTGTGGGTTTTTTTTTTTTTGTGGGGGGAAGGGAGCGTTGGCTGCCTTGGAAAGAAGAAACAAGGAGGCGAGCCCAGAAAGGGTTGTTCTGAAGCTGATAAGCACAAAGTGACAGCTGTCAGAAAGGAATCCACAGAATAAGCAGTGAATAGTCTGGGGCCATTTCCTGCCAGGTTAAACAGTGTCTTTCTTCCTCTGGCCACCCCCGCCCCCCCCCCCCTCCAGCCTTTTCAATGCAACCGTAGTCATCAAATACTGTAAACTCAGTTTAATACTAAACTGAGTTTAGTGTTTGCTTACTAAAGGAAGGGCATACACTTTAGCAGCAAGTTTCCTGTCCACATTGGTTAAAACCCATCTATTTTAATGGTTTTTGCATTTAAAAAGATGAGGTTCCTTTAGTTGGAAATTCCCTTAGGTGGAGCAAGACCTTCTTGATGATAAAGCATCACCCTACAAATACGATACTTAGGGAGCATTGTATGTTTCTAAATAGCAAACTGAATGGAAACTTTCTATGCTATCTTCTGGGCTGTCAGGTACTAGGGAGGTGGAAGGATCCTTATTTCCTTATGTTTCATTAAAAAAACAGAACAACAACAAAAAAAACCAACAAAACCTAGACTCCAGAGGACAGGGCTCAGATCAGTGGGTTATTTACAGAGGGGAACATTTCAGCCCAACATGAGGTAGAACAGTTTAGCATCTGGAGCTTTCCAATGGCAAGGTAAGCTGCCTTGGAAGGTGGTGAGCTCCCTGTCTGTGGGAGGATTCCAGCAGAAGCCAGATGCAAGCCTATTAGGGATACTGTGGAAGGATTCTGAATAGATTAAATGGTAGAGAATAGCTCTGATTATCCAAGTATGTTCTGGGAGTGTCCTGGGGTTTCTTGGACATTCTTTTATAAATTAAATTAAATTAAGTTAAATTAAATTAAATTTAATTTAATTTTAGGGACTGAGTTTCACTCCATCACACAGGCTGGAGTATAGTGGATCCATCATAGCTCACTTCAACCTTGAACTTCTGGGCTCAAACAATCCTTGTGCCTCTGCCTCCAAAAGTGCTAGGATTACAGGCATAAGCTACTGCACCCTGCCATTTCTTGGATATTCTTGAGGGGCTGGGTTGCTGAGGAAAAGGCAGAGAAATGCTAAGGTATAGAATTCTAACCTCCATCCCTATGTCAATCAATCAACTCATAATAACCAATGCATACCAAATGCTTACCGCACTACATAAAGAATTTACAAGTTCCAGGGAGAGATGCCCAAACTATGGGAGACAAGTGGCTGTGGCCAATTAGCTACTGTCATTCCATAGTACTGGGGGAGCCTGTTCTCTTGCAAATCAAACTGTCTTGTCCTAGAGCAAGTAGCCCAACCAGTGGCTCTGAAATGGGGCTCTGCCCCTCACATCTTGGCTACCTGATGAAGAATTGCATCCCTGACTAGATGTATCTATTTTTATTTTTATTTTGGCAGCAAGGTAAACCAAATGGCCTCTTCTTCCTACCCTGAATTTCTGAATTGGAGGGGATACTTGGGATTGTTTGACCTACAGCAAATGTGACACCCCCTCACATGCTTTACAGACAGATTTCTCAGAGACTCTACAGGTTCCCTTCTCTGCTAGGTCTTTTTACCCGAGTTGCTAATAAAACCTGAAGCCCATGTGTGGAACAGTGGATTATGATCACACAGGTCAGGCATTGGGGTCTGTGAAGAAACTCATTCCAGGGCACACTGCGTTCCTGGTGCCAAGTCCTTCTTTTTTGGCCTTCAATTGTCCATAAAACCCCATGGCAATGGTGTCATGTACCCATTTCTCAGATGGTAAACCTGAGGCTCACAGCATTTAGGTGACTTATCTGAGGTCATGTGTCTATTAAATGAGCGATTCAGATTACCAGAGAGCTCATACTCTTATTGTCATTATCAATTTCCCAGTGAAAAAAATTAAAATAATGCAAAAATTAATTTGTGCAGCTTTCTTTCTCTTTCTTTCTCTCTCTCTCTCTCTCTCTCTCTCTCTTTCTTTCTTTCTTTCTTTCTTTCTTTCTTTCTTTCTTTCTTTCTTTCTTTTTTTGACAGAGTCTTGCTCTTGTTGCCCAGGCTGGAGTGCAATGACATGATTTCGGCTCACTGCATCCTCCGCCTCCCAGGTTCAGGCGATTCTCCTGTCTCAGCCTCCCAAGTAGCTGGGATTACAGACACACGCCACCATGCTCAGCTAATTTTTGTACTTTTAGTAGAGACGGGGTTTCACCGCGTTAGCTAGGCTGGTCTTGAACTCCTGACCTCAGGTGATCCGCCCGCCTCGGCCTCCCAAAGTGCTGGGATTACCGGCATGAGCCACCGCGCCTGGCCTGTGCAGCCATTTTTATAGTTCTCTCACTGCCTTCACTTGAATCTGAGCTCCCAGCAGGTCCTTGAGTGATCATGCTTGTGTTCGCTCCTGGTCTCCAGTGCTCATGCTGCTCCCTCCCTCCCTCCCTCCCTCCCACTAAGTTTACCCTTCAGACTCCTTCACTCCTACTTATTCATCCTTTAAATTTCACCTCCTCCAGGAAGTCTTCCTTGATGCACCTTCTCTCCCTAGTTGTGTAAAATGCCCTTCCCGTGTGCTCTCAAAGCACTACCACTATTCTGGCACTAATCATACCACTTAATAATCCTCTGCTTGTCTGTATCCCTCACTCAACAGTCAATGCAAGAGCCGAGCTTCAATCTGCAATGCTGCCTGCTGGAACACTAGCCCTGTGTCTGGCGACTAAGTGAATGATCAACTGGGTGGATAATATGGTTTGGCTGTGTCCCCACCCAAATCTCATCTTCAATTGTAGCTCCCATAATTCCTACATGTTGGGGGAGGGACCCAGTGGGAGTTAACTGAATCACGGGGGCAGGTTCCCCCCACACTGTTCTCATGGTAGTGAATAAGTCTCATGAGATCTGATGGTTTTATAAGGGAAAACCCCTTTCCCTTGGTTCTCATTCTTTCTCTTGCCTGCCACTGTGTAAGACGTCCCTTGCTCTTCCGCCAGGATTGTAAGGCCTCCCCAGCTGTGTGGAACTGTGAGTCAATTAAACCTCTTTCCTTCATAAATTACCCAGTCTCGAGTATGTCTTTATCAGCAGCATGAAAATGGACTAATACAGTGGATGAAAGGAGTCGTAAGTCACTTAGATACTGCCATCAGAGCCTGCTCCCATCTAGGATCTCAAGTCCAAAGAAGAGGTTCCTGACTTGGTTTCTTTCAGACTCACCACCATCTGTGCACTTATCACAGCTCTAATGACCTCTTCCCACAGAGCTGGGAGCATCGGCTTTGGGTTGGATCCAAGATCATACCCTTTCCCTCTGGTTGTGTCTGCAGATAACACTTGACATGCTGTGGAGGACCAGGTGGTAAACTCCCTACAGAGCAGTGGTTCAGGAGTGCAATGTTTAAAGACTCTCTCTTTGCCCCAGCTCCAGCCCCAGCCCCAGCCCCAGCCAGCAGAGGAACGGGGCTGGAGCAGGGCACAGGAACCTGCTTGTCTTGACGTTTGAGTCTAGCTGCACCTGCTCCCGTGTTCTTAGCACCCACGAAACAATCCATCTGCTCTCTCCATTCCCACTGCTACAGTCCTAGATCAGAGTCCCATCCATCATGTTTTTGCCGGGAATGGGGCAATGTCCTTATTTGTTTAGACGGAGTCTCGCTCTGTTGCCCAGGCTGGAGTGCTGTGGCGTGCTCTCGGCTCACTGCAAGCTCCGCCTCCCGGGTTCATGCCATTTTCCTGCCTCAGCCTCCTGAGTAGCTGGGACTACAGGTGCCCGCCACCACACCTGGCTATTTTTTTGCATTTTTAGAGAGATGGGGTTTCACCGTGTTAGCCAGCATGGTCTCGATCTCCTGACCTCATGATCTGCCTGCCTCAGCCTCACAAAGTGCTGGGATTACAGGTGTGAGCCACCACGCCCAGCCGGGGCAATGTCCTTTAAGTGGTCCCTCCAGTTTTGTCTTTTTCATTTCATCCTCTACCTTGAGTGATTGTTCTCTAATATAAATCTGCCCATCACTAAAACCCTTTGGTGGCTCCTCACTGCCCTGAGGAGAAACTCCAAGCTTCTCAGCACAGTCAGGGCACCTCCTGGTCAGCTTTGTTCCTAGCCATGCCCCCAACATGCCTGTGCTCTGGTACACAAACTTCCAGCATGTTCTCTTTTAACAGTTCACTTCTTCATCTGCTCTTCCCTTTACCTGGTGGTACTTCATTCTTACTTCTTAAATTTACTTAGGACATTCACTCAATAAATATTTATTAGGGGCTTATTATGTGCTTGGTTCTATCCTGTGCTAGGACGGAGAACCTCAGGGGTGAACAGTACAAAGTCTTTAAGAGTCTTATGTTTTGGTATTACATTTATGAAAAAACGTAGGAAACGAACATGTGAACCAGGTAATTGTAAACAGGAGTAGATGCTCTGACACAAAGAAAACAGGGGCTGGGTGCAGTGGCTCATGCCTGTAATCCCAGCACTTTGGGAGGCTGAGGCGGGTAGATCACCTGAGGTCAGGAGTTTGAGACCAGCCTGGCCAACACAGTGAAACCCTGTCTCTACTAAAAACACAAAAAAGGTTAGCCGGGCATGGTGGCAGGCACCTCTGATCCCAGCTACTTGGGAGGCTGAGCCAAGGAGAATTGCTTGAATCTGGGAGGCGGAGGTTGCCGTGAGCCGAGATCGTGGCACTGCACTCCAGCTGGGGCGACAGTGCAAGATTCTGTCTCAAAAAAAAAAAAAAAGCCGGGCTCAGTGGCTCATGCCTGTAATTCCAGCACTTTGGGAGGCCGAGGTAGGTGGATCATGAAAGAGATCAAGACCATCCTGGCCAACATGGTGAAACCCTGTGTCTACTAAAAATACAAAAATTAGCTGGGCATGGTGGCGTGCACCTGTAGCCCTGGCTACTCAGGAAGCTGAAGCAGGAGAATTGCTTAAACCGGAGAGGCGGAGGTTACAGTGAGCTGAGATCGTGCCACTGCACTCTAGCCTGGCGACAGAGCAAGACTTTGTCTCAAACAAACAAACAAAAAACAAAAAAAAACCACCAAAAAAGAAACAGGGCATGTCATAGACAGTGACTTAATGGGTTACTCTGTGTGGGGGTAGGGGATTGGAAAGTTTCTGTGATGTCACAGCTGAGACATTTAAACACAGAGGGTCAGGGTGTTCCCGCCAGTGGGAATAGTAAGCACGAAGGCCCTATAGTGAGCCCGGAATGTAGAAGGCACAGAAAGGAGGTGGATGTGGCCCATGCACAGTGGTCAAGGGAGAGAGGAGAGAGAGACTGGTATGACAGCCATGGTGACTGCTTAGAAAAGGCTGCTCTCTCATTCATGGGCCTCCTGGGCCTGGACGGCCCTTCCTGTTGGCATCTCTGAGTTGTTAAGCGGCAGGCCACTTACATACAGGGGCGGGCTCAGTCTCTAAGTTCAACCCCCGTGATCTAATGGCTCCTGGCAGATGGCCAGCATTCACGCATTCTTCCTGAGCAAATAAATATGGTCACGGATTCCGAGAAAGACCACCGATGACTTCCTCACCTCGACGATCCCCCCCAGGGGAAGGAGATGGTAGGAAAAGCTGGTGAGTCACTCATAAAAGGAGTCTCATTTCTTATGACACTGAGCAGCAGCATGGCACGGAAACGCACTGATACAGATGATTAACTGACGGCTTCATCCTGCAAGGCTTTTTATGGGAGCCTTCTCCACGGAGGGGGGAAATAAACGAGGTACAAGAACAGTTTCCATTTAACGTTTGGAAAAATGTGCCGAATGGGCACTCAAATCTTGATGATGACAAATACTGATGTGAGCAAAGAGAACTGAAGGAACAACTGAAAGAACAGTGTTTGTTGAGCCTCTAAGTGCTTCCCAGAATCTGAAAGAGTTCGATTGCTTAATGGATTTCTTTCCTTTATCACCAGATGCGAAGGGGGGCAGATGCTGAGAAGACCTCTAGGGTGATGGGGAGAAGGGCCAGAGCCAGTGGCGATCCACTGTGACTTGGGGACTCAGTCACAGAGAGCAGGGGTGCACTGTGACCAGGGTCATCCTGATAAAAGCCCAGGCGAGTACATGCCTCTGGTCCTTCCATAGGTGTCCTTCCCTGCCATTGGGAGCCTAAAAGAATTCTCACTACATCCAAAATAACTATAAAAAATAACTATAAAAACAGCAACAACAACAACAATAAATCAAAATTCTGAATCTGAAACCCAACATACAACCTCTTACCAATCTGGCTCCTGCCTACCTGAGCCCTCCCTCCCCACCAGCACCTGGGCACACTGGCCATCCTCGTGTTCCACACCCTGAACCTGTCCTGCCTCAGGGCCTATGCACCAGCTACTTCCTCTACCTGGAACGTGCTCCCTTTGCTCTTCTGTGGGAGGCTCGTTCATGTCATTTAGGTTTTAGACTAAATGTCACCTCCTCATAGAAATCCTTAAGCCAACGGAGCTACTCACTAATACTTTGCTATGTAGCGGTTGCCACTGGCTGATCATTGTTTTCTGAGAGTTTAGTTATTAACTGTGTCTCCTCTACCAGAATATAAATATCATGAGATCAGGAACCAAAGTCCTTTTTCACCTATGAATACTGAGTGTGCTGAATAAGTAGAAGGTCCTCAGTAAATGTTTGCTGCCTAAAGGAATGAACCAGGTACTTTTGTGTCTAATACTAAGGGTCAAGGAAAGAGCAGAGTGCAAATATTGACTATGCATCTAACACAGGGCCAACACCAAGCTAGGTGCTTTGCATGCAACTTTTCAGCTACTCTCAAAACATCGATGTAAGTTTGTTGTTGTTGTTGTTTTTGAGACAGGGTCTAACTTTGTTGCCCAGGCTGGAGTGCGGTGGCATGATCTCAGCTCACTGCAACCTCCGCCTGCCGGATTCAAGCAATTCTCCTACCGCAGCCTCCCGAGTAGCTGGAATTATAGGTGCCTGCCACCACGCCCAGCTAATTTTTGCATTTCTAGTAGAGACGGGTTTCACCATGTTAGCCAGGCTGGTTTCGAACTCCTGACCTCAGGTGATCCACCTGCCTCAGTCTCCCAAAATGCTGAGATTACAGGCGTGGGCCACCGTGCCTGGCCCCACAGAAGTTTTTATTCCCCATTTGACAGATGAAGAAAATGAAGCACAGAGGTTGAGTCATTTATCTGAGATCACACAGGTAGTAACTAGAAGGAATTAAAGCCAAACCCAGGTCAGCCTGACTCCCCATGCCCTGCTTTTTCTGTTAAAGTGCCTCTTCTCTATATCCTAAGAACTCACAACCAGTCTCAACGTTGCTCCTTGTTTCCTGTGGGACCATGGGCAACCTGCCTAATCTCTCTGTGCCTCCATTTACTCAACTCTAAAAAGTGGGTTTCGGCTGGGCGTGGTGGCTCACAACTGTAATCCCAGCACTTTGGGAGGCCGAGGCAGGTGGATCACGAGGTCAGGAGATTGAGACCATCCTGGCTAACACAGTGAAACCCCGTCTCTACTAAAAATACAAAAAATTAGCTGGGCGTGGTGGTGCATGCCTGTAATCCCAACTACTTGGGAGGCTGAGGCAGGAGAATCGCTTGAACCTGGGAGGCAGAGAGCCGAGATCATACTGCACTGCAGCCTGGGTGACAGAGTGAAACTCTGTCAAAAAAAAAAAAAAAAAAAAAGTGGGTTTCTAGGAACATCAAATGAGATACAGCCTATGAACAAATTATAAGTGGTGAAGAAACAGAGAAACAGGAATAGCTATAGTAGACTGTAGCTATAGCGGTGACTTAGTACCTACCTAACACTGTCTTCACCCATGCTTACCCTAAAGGAGCCAGTTACTCGTGAAAAGCTCTTTTTGTGTTTCCCCATGCACTGACTACACTGAATCCTGGGTCTCCCATGTGGGTATCACGTCCACAAAAACGCTGGCGTTTCCTGGCTATGAGAGACACTTGATCTTTCCTTTCACTGGTGGTTTTGTTCATTCTGTTTCCTCTGCTTGGAAACTCACTTCTGACTTCACCTCGTCTGGACCAAACATACCATGTCTGCATCCACAGTGATGAGCATGCAAAAGACCCGCTGGTGTACCTCTCTCCCCGACTAGACGGTGGACCCTGGGCATTGTGTTCATCTAGGTCCTGCCATGAGCCTGACGTAGAGCCTGGCATGGGGGAGGTCCTTGATGGAGGAGCAGAGACGCCGCCCCTTCCCTGTCCAGCCTTGCGAGCCACTTACGTTTTCACTGTTGACATCAGCCTCACTGGGGCAGCCAAACAGTTCCCGCCTCAGAAGATTGCCGTCATACTCCAGGAAGGTCAGGTAGAGGTTGCGAAAAAACTCCACATGCTTGTTCTTCACCCGGAGCTTCTTGGGGGAGTTCCAGTGAATGACCTGGCAGGGAGATAAGGAAGTGGTCAGGTATGGCGGGTGTGGGGCGGGGGTCCCTCACACCTGTAGGAAGCCACAGCTCAGCACTGGGCTAAGCATTATTTGAGGGTCTGCTCGTTCACTCATTCAACATTTTAGCAGATGGTTAAGGATAAGGGCTCTGGGGCCAGGTCACCTGGGATCAAACCCTGACTCTGCTTTAGGTAGTCCTTTAATCTCACACAAGTGACTGAATCTCTGTGCTTCAGTTTCCTCATCTGTGAAATGGGAATAATCTGTGCCAATTATTACATTGTCATCTCTCCGCCCTAAGATGTGATCTTAGGCCACGACTCTGCAAACCCTAATTCTGCTTGGCCACCTGCTGTCTGTAGGTGCCACCCAGAGGGAGCATGACTGGGCCATGAAGGGTCTGGAAGGGGAGAAAGGCGCTTGCTCCTCCTGTTGCTTCCTGTCCCTGTGGGCATCAC
This sequence comes from Hylobates moloch, assembly GCF_009828535.3. Taxonomy (NCBI): domain Eukaryota; kingdom Metazoa; phylum Chordata; class Mammalia; order Primates; family Hylobatidae; genus Hylobates; species Hylobates moloch. The sequence continues at coordinate 19,151,031 of NW_026652294.1, read as the reverse complement.
CCTAGTCCCATTTTTTCAGCCCAGCAGTGGCACCTCCTTCCTTTAGCAGCAGCTAAATCCATTCTGCAGTTTTCCCCACACTTAGAACATGCTTCGTTGTCCCTACTTCTCGGCCCAGTGGTGCTGCCTCTGGAATCGGCTGGTGACGCCATCCTAGAGGTCTGGGTCCTGGCCCCGGGTTTTAATCATTCCTACCTCCTCCTCCTATTTCTTCAGCTCTAGGGTAGTGTTTCCTGTACCAAGTGAACACTTCATGCCTCATAACTATTTTTAAAGATTACATTCTCTGTTCAAATAATTGCTGTGGTTTCTGCCTCCAGCCAGGATGTTGAATGATACACTGTCTCAGCTTTTTTGAAAAATAAACAAGTTCACGCCTACAAAACATGTAAATAATGCCTAGCACATGGTAAGTGCTCAATAGATGCTGGTTCTGACTACTGAGTGCCTAGAGTATAGAGGGCTGGGAAGCAGCCAGAGACATGGGACACTAGGTCCCTCCCTTGGCACACTCATGGTCAGTTGGGGAAAAGTGTCCACAAACAGGTAATTTGAATGTGATAATGGAGAGACGATCAAGAAGAAATGAGAGGCCGGGTGTGGTGGCTCATGCCTGTAATGCCAGCACTTTGGGAGGCTGAGGTGGGCAGATCACCTGAGGTCAGGAGTTCAAGACCAGCCTGACCAACATGGTGAAACCCTGTCTCCACCAAAAATATAAAAATTAGCTGGGCATGGTGGCAGCTGCTTGTAATCCCAGCTACTCAGGAGGCTGAGGCAAGAGAATCACCTGAACCCAGGAGGTGGAGGTTGCGGTGAGCCGAGATTGCACCACTGCACTCTAGCCTAGGCAACAAAGCGAGACTCCATCTCAAAAAATAAAAAAAAAAGAAGAAGAAGAAGAAGAAGAAGAAATGAGAGCCGAAGAATGATCAGAGAAGCATCAAAGAAGAAGATGCTTGTGCTGGAGCTTGAGGGAGACAGGGCCTGGGACAGAGGGAAGATGTGTTGTGTGGGGTGGTGTGGCTCATCTGGAACATGAGAACTCAAGTGCTTTAGCTGGAGCACAAGGGGCGGAAAGATGTGGGGTCTTTCCGCACAAGGGGCAGAAAAATGTTGGTAATGGCGTCGTGGGGTCATGCCCTGGACCTGAGAGGCCCATGGTCAGCACTTAGACTGTAGGTACTGCAGATTTTCAGGAGGAGGAACATCCGTTAGCTCTAGGTTTCAGAAAGATCACTCTATTTATAATGAAGAAGATGCAAGTGGCAGGATGGGAGATGCAAAACTAGAGCCTGGGATGATGGTTATGAGTCTGCTGTAACTTCCAGCCGAGACAGAAGGCCTTGCAGACAGTTTGATTGGAGAGACAAGATATGCACAAGAAAAAGAAACCTGGGAAAAGCAATAAAATATTTATAAAATACGTATTTATTTGTTTATGACATAGTCATAACAAAGTGCACTCTCGGCTCACTGCAGCCTCGACCTCCTGGGCTCAGGTGATCCTCCCACCTCAGCCCTCTGAATAGCTGGGACCAGGCACATGCCACTATGCCCAGCTAAGTTTTTGTATTTTGTAGAGATGGGGTTTTGCCATGTTGCCCAGGCTGGTCTCAAACTCCTGGGCTCCAGTGATCCTCCCGCCTTGGCCTCCCAAAGTTCTGGGATTACGGGTGTGAGCCACCATGCCTGGCCTAGAATATTTAATAGTACTAAAATTTGTTCTAAGAAAGCACCTTAATTTATTATTATCTGGTGGCACTCATTGTTAGTATTAAAAATGATTCATTATTACTACAGAATAACCATGATTAGTAAGATATAATTTGTATTAGTTTATTTAATACTTATAACAGGCCTATGGGGCAGCAAGATTATTAACTCTATTTTAAAGATGGGGAAGTAGAGGCACAAAAAGACTCTGTAATTTGCCTGTGGTCACAGAAAAGTAGGCCTGGAACCTCTGAAGCCTGGCTCCAGAGTCCACCTGCTTAACTACTCACTGGGCTTGCACTGTGTCTGAGATCAGCACACAGGGACCCAGAAGACTGATGGCTGGGCCAATCAGATAGTCTCTTACAGCTGAGCCACATGAGCCGAACCCTGAATAATGGGTGGAGGCAGAGGGTCCAAGGGGACAGGTCGAGTCCAGGTGAGGGAAATCACACACCATCAAAAACAGCTAAGCCAGGGAAAGACCCCAAGAGGGCTGCACTGTGAGGTGGCCCTGGTCATATATGATCATATTCTCAATGCTCCTTGGCAGACACCAAGGCAAGGTTGAGCCCAGTGCAATGGCGTGAATACCTGAGCACAGTCCCCAGAGACCCTCCATGGGACACCTGTGACGGGAAAGGGAAGCCTGTACTGAGTGGCCCCTGCTCATGCCCTTGGCTGGGAGCCTTCTCCTGGGGGGCTCACCCATGGGTTGAACACTTCACCAGCAGTTTTACATTCATTGGCTTCTTTTAGTCCTCACAGTGACCCTAGCAAGGCATGCAATGGTAAAGAGGAAGAAACAGTGAAGAAGTGACTTGCCTATGGCCCCCTGGCTGGTAAACATGGGAGCTAGGCTTCAAACACAAGCATGTCTTGATTCCCAAGCCCACGTTCTTTCCTATACACTGTGGAGGACAGAAGCCAAGCTTTTAAAACATTCTGTTTCATGCTTTGTCTGACTATACAGGAAATGAAATAGCCTTTCCCTCAAGAGCCCCCTACTACCCTTACTCTCTCCTCCTGTGGGGGTTGAACAGTATATCAAATGTAATGGACTGTCTCCCATTCCCTCACAAAATTCACATGTTGAAAGCCTAATCGCCAAGGTGATGACATTAGGAGGTGGGATCTTCGAGAAGTCATTAGGTCACGAGGGAAGAATCCTCGTGAGTGGATTAGCACCCTTAGAAAAGAGACCCCGAAGTGCTCCCTTGCTCGCTTCCACCAAGTGAAGACAGATGGAAAAGGGGCCAACTATGAACTGGAAAGCATGCCCTCACCAGACACCAAATCTGCCGGCGCCCTAACCTTGGACTTCCCAGCCTCCAGAACTGAGAAATAAACATCAAGCAGCCAGACTGCACTAAGACACCGAGGGAAGGAACTGGGTGTCCACAGCTCAGTCACTTCCTGCTTCCCTCCTTTGGTTGGGTTTCATCTATGAGAGTCTGCAGCAGGGTCCAGAGCCTGCCATCTGAAGAGAGGACTGGAAGACCCAGCTCCCTCTGTCCTCTGTTTTGGGAATGTGCATTAGCAATATGCATTGAAGCTGGCTGGATAAATATTGCTCTAGAAGACCAATTTTCTCTCTCATGGCACAATGAATTATGGGAAACCTATTTGGTCCAAACCACATCCCCACGACCTCCCATAACCAACAATGAATGATACAGTAGCCAGAGTAAGAACTACGGACCTCAGACCAGCTGAGGTCTGAATTCCAGCTATGCTCTTTACTTAGCTGTGTGTGTCCTTGAACAACTTGTTTCTCTTCTCGGAACCTGTTTCCTCAAGTGCAAGGTGGGGATCAGGAAGCCTGGCAAAGTAGGTAAGAGGGTTAAACAAATGCCTAGCTCAGTGCTTGCATGTTAGAGTGGCTCCGTAAGGGTGGGTTTCCTTCCCTCTCAAAGACGGGGCAGGGAAGGAGGAGTTCTGCCCTCCTTTCTCCTTCCTGCCAGCATCAGTCAGGAAGCAAGCACTCAGCATTCGGGAGGGTAGAGACGGCTGGCAGGGATGAAACTATTCGATGAGGCTTACATTTCAGGGACGGATGAGTGTGCAATATGTGCTTTTCTTGTTGTGCCTTTTGAAGGGTAGGAGAGGGAAGACTCTCCCCTGAGAACACATTTGATCTGGGCATAAGATCCTGGGCCATGCATTAAAATAATTGCATGTGGGCTGGTGTCACTCACACCCAGTGAGGGGATCGTGTCGTCTTTGCGAATGATGCCGGTGCTTGCCAAGTGCTGAGCCAGCAGGAAGGTTGATGGATGTGGATCTGACTGAGGAAATCTAAGCTTCCTCAACAGGGAGAAACTTAAACTAAGTGAAGAGAAGGGCTGGCCTATGGACCACAAACAAGGCTTAATGGATTGTGCACAAATCTGCCAGGTACTTAAGAGACATGGTCTCATTAAATCCTCCAAACAAGCCCGTTCGAATCCCATTGTCCACTTTATGGAGATGGTATGTGACTTGCCTATATCTCACAGCTGGTAAGTTGCAGCGCTGAGACTGGAAGCCAGCTCTAAAGCCTAAACCTGAGATTCTTAACTACTATCATATCTAGTCCTAAAGGGCTGAGCATTTGACAGATGAGGAGAGTGAAATTTACAGAGAAATGGGTCTGCCCAACATCACATGGTGAGTCTGTGCCAAGTCAGGGTTGGGACTAGGACCCAGGTCTCCTGGTGCCCCACAACCCACCGTAAGCCATCTGTTAGCTCATCAAGCCTCATCCCGCTCTGCATCTGTCTAGTTTGTGTATTTACTACAGGCAAGTGCTGGTGTTATACAAGAAGGAAGATGGGGGAGTGGATGGCGAGGTCATGGGCAAGCAAAGGGGGTTCTGAAGAGTGCTTTGCAATCCAGCTCCCTCTGATCGGCAAGCCCATTCAAAAATCTATTAAGGTATATTCAGATTTACATTTTGCACCTGAGTTTTTAATCATCAGGACATAGAATACTCCATTACCTTGTGCTAGGATCTAAATAAATAATATTTAGTTTGGTGCAAAAAGTACTTGCAGTTTTTGCCATTAAAATGGCAAAAACTGCAAGTACTTTTTGCACCAACCTAAATAGCCATCATGTATTTAATACCCATTATATGCTAGACATTAGGCTGGTGTTTTTTGTTTGTTTATTTGTTGTTTTAGAGACAGGGTCTATGCTGTATCACCTAGGCTGGAGTACAGTGGTGCAATCTGGGCCCACTGCAGCCTCAATCTCCCAGATTCAAGTGATTCTTCTCCTGAGTGGCTGGGACTACAGGCACACACCACCATGCCCAGCTAATTTTATTTTTTGTAGTGTTGCCCAGGCTGGTCTCAAACTCCTAAACTGAAGTGATCCTCCTGCTTCAGCCTCCCAAACTGCTAGGACTACAGCACTTTGAGCCACTGCGTCTGGCCAGGCCAGGGTTTTTTATGTCTGTATGTATCCATATACATATATATGGATATTAAATACATAATACCTATTATTTACTTCTCTACATTGAATGTGATCATGGGATTATAGAGGAAAGTAAATAGCTCTCACCTTTCCCTCAATAGCCCCCTACTGTCCTTACTCTCTCCTGCGGGGGTTGAATAGCTTATTAGATGTAATGGACTGTCTCCCGCTCCCCCTCAAAATTCATAAATGTGATTGTGGGATCACATTCAATCAAAACAACCTGGTACGGTGGTTTCTATTATTATCTTCATTTTACAGAGGATGAGTCTGAGTCTCAGACTAGCCCAGGGTCACTCAGTGAGTACGTGCTCAAGCTTAAAACAAAATCAGATCTGTCTTGCTCAGTATATTAGTCAGGGTTCTCTAGAGGGACGGAACCAATAGGATAGATACATAAAGGAGTTTATTAAGTCTTAACTTACACAATCACAAGGTCCCACAATAGGCTGTCTGTAAGCTGAGGAGCAAAGAGAGCCAGTCCAAGTCCCAAAACTGAAGAACTTGGAGTCTGATGTTTGAGGGCAGGAAGCATCCAGCATGGGAGAAAGAGGTGGGCTGGCAGGCTAGGCCAGTCTCTCCTTTTCACATTTTTCTGCCTGCTTTATATTTGCTGGCAGCTGACTAGATTGTGGCCACCAGATTAAGGGTGGATCTGCCTTCTCCAGCCCACTGACTCAAATGTTAATCTCTTTTGGCAGTACCCTCACAGACACACCTGGGAGCAATACTCTGTATCCTTCAATCCAATCAAGTTGACACTCAGTATTAACCATCACACTCAGAAATGATTTTCTTTCTATCATATCTCATTTATTCATTCAACAGATAGTAAGATGAGCACTGATTTTGTGCCAGACACTGATCTGGGGGCTGTGAATGCAGAGATACACACAAGAGACCACACTCTCTTCCTGAAACTTACAACTTAGAGAGGAAGGTATCACAAAACTGTCCATTTTAAACTACAAGTATGATAACGTGCATTTAAAGAGGCTGTTGGTGATTTTTCCTGGGTAGGGTCACATTAAGTGGAAAGAAACCAAGACCCAGAGTGGGAAAGTGACTTACCTAGAGTCACACAGCAGAGGTAGAAGTAGAGGCCAGTTTCTGTCTCCTGGGCCACTGCTCTTTCCACTAAACCACATCTCTCACTCTGAAAATCTGACTTAGCATCTGTGTTGCCGATACGTATATATTTTTTAACCAGTGCTTGTGTGACTGCTAAGAAACGTTACGTCTTGGTCCCTTGAGGGAAAGAATCACCCATCATTGCTGGCTTGGGGGCAGCAAGCTGGTGACTACTAAGGAATGTCTTGTCCTGGTCCCTTGAGGGAAAGAATCAGCCATCGTTGCTGGCTTGGGGGCAGCAAAAACTGGTGGTGTAGACATTTATTGACAGGCTTTCACATCTGAGACAGAGTGACACTGAAGAATGCGCCCAAAATAGATTTTTGTAAGGAGCTGATAAGTGCATGTGGATCTACAAGGATTGTGATGAAAATCTACGATAACTTGTTCCACTTTCTGAGGCATGTTATCAAGTAGTAGTAATAATTATTATTAGCAGCTAACATATATCAGACACTTACTGTATGCCAGGCACTGCTCTGAAAACTTTGCTTCTAATAGCTCATTTACTCTTTACACAACTCCATGAGACAAGTGATGCTCTAACCATGTTACCTGTCAGGTGAGAAAAGTTTAGCATGTTGCCTGAAGTTACATAGCTAGAAATTAGGAGAGTCAGGATTTGAACCCAAGCAGACAGAAAAATTAGAATTCTGTGTCCCTTATTTCTCCCATATCTGTCATCATTAAATGAACATGAGATTGACAAAACATGACAGGATCAGAAATGAAACCTACTTTCCTCTTCTAATACCCACCCTTGGGATACTAAGGCTGCAGGGTGATTTAGGATTTCCCAGATACACAGGCGGAGCCTCCAGTCTGGCAGGAAGCAGAGAGAGGGAGCATGGAAGTTGCATGCCAGGTGGGCTGCAGGAGCTGCCAAGCATCAGGGGCCCCATGGGTGTGATCTGATTGGATCTGAAATGCCTGTAAAGGCTGAGTATATGTGCAGACTTGGAGTTAGCCTCTACTGAGCCAGAGAAAATTGACAGAAATGGATTACTGTCCAGGAAACTTAAACATCATCTGGGAAGGCAGCAGAAGTCAATGTGATTAAAGGAGACACGAGAAACTATCACCCATCAAGGGCACAGAAGAAAGCAGTTCAAAGGCAGAAACAAGACCTCAGTGCCAGGACAAGGCTGTGGAAAGAGTCCAGCCAACACTTCTGATGCACTTAGACCCCAGAGGGTTCATAAAAGTAATTAATGGTGCGAAAGAGCAAAGAAATCAGAGCCTGTGTGCAAATGGCCAGGTGAATAAGAACATGGATCTTATCTTTTCCAAGTTACTGGGATAAGAGGCATTAGAAAATGGGTCTCCATCTCAACACTCCAACTGACCTCCTATAATCCACAGAATAACACCTAGCCTGATAGGTAGGCCTGATGCAAACTGCCTCCCACTTATGATTCCAGCTCTATATCCAGGCTAAAAGGCATTCCTAGTATTTCTTAAACCTGTCTGTCATGATGCTGTGCCTTTCCATATGCTCTCCCCCTTGCTAGAATGTCCTTACTTTCTCTCTATAATGCCCTACCTTCTTTTCTCTTCCTTCCTTCCTTCCTTCCTTCTTTTTCTTCCTTCCCTCCTTCCTCTCTTCTCTCTCTCTTCCTTCCCTCCTCCTCCTCCTTCTTTTCTTTTTTTTCTGAGACAGAGTCTCACTCTTGTCACCCAGGCTGGAGTGCAATGATGCAATCTCAGCTCACTGCAATCTCCACCTCCCAGGTTTAAGTGATTCTCCCGCCTCAGCCTCCCGAGTAGCTGCGACTACAGGCATGTGCCACCACACCTGGCTAATTTTTGTATTTTTAGTAGAGACGAGGTTTCGCCATGTTGGCCAGTCTGGTCTCAAACTCCTGACGTCAGTTGATCCACCCACCTTGGCCTCCTAAAATGCTGGGATTACAGGCGTGAGCCTCCGCACCTGGCCTCCTATCTCCTTTTCTACCAATGCCAGCTCATCCTTCATGGCTGAGCTCAAATGCATATGTTCTGCAAAGCTTTTCCTGAACACTCACATTGACACCTCCATGCGTGTCTCCCCCTCCACCCCATTCTTCCTAACAGAACACTAATTTTGTTTGTAGTTGCAATGTCCCCCGCCCCTGTGAATGGATCATGACCCAAGATCCAAGCCAATCATGATGATGATCCAAGTCTCTGATTTCCCAGACTATCTTGCAGCCAGGGGGGGCCACGTGACCTAGGAATGCCCAAAAAGTTACATAGGGAAGTATTCGATTTCCTAATAAAAAGGTTCACATATGGCTAGTGTCCTCTTCTCACTTCACTCATCTTTCTATCGTAAACAGAGATGTGATGACTAGAACCATGACAGCCATCTTGTGACCATGAGAGGTCAACACATTGCTCTCCCATGAGCCAGTGTCTGTGTTTGCTTACTCTAGAGTTTTCAGGTAAGAAATTCAAACCCCCTACTTTATTTTAAGCCACTGCAAATTGAGTTTTCTGATTCTCATTGTAAGCATTCCTAACATAACATCCTAGGCAATTGCTAGGTCCTTCTTCAGTGCTCTACAGGCTCTTGCAGTTAGCTCTATTAGAGAACTCATTGCATGCTTCTTGTAATTATTTATTTACATGCCTGCACCTGGCAGCATTGGGATATGAATTTCCAGGCTGGCAGGGAACTTGACTTATTATTCTTTTGGAGTGCCACAGTGCCTGGCACGTAGTTAGTATTCAGTAGCTGCCCTTTGGTTCAAGAATGGAAATCATGATGATAACATTCTCAATAATCCTCACATTCTGTCTGTCTACAGTAAATCAATGATAAAAGCTCTACTAATGTGGGATTTGGAATGGAGAAACATAGTCCCCTTTTCTTTGTCTAAGGGACAAACAGCTTGTTACTTTTTCTTGAAGGAGTTTAAGCTCCCGCTGTTATCCCCTTGTTTGGATTTTCAAAGAGAAGGACAATATTTTCACAAGTCCTTTTCCTTGTCATCTTCGGGATTATGACACATGAGAGAAAAGGAGGAGCAGACAAACCTACAAGTCAGACCCAGCTCCAGCTCTGATCTGCACTTAGTTGCTATGTAACCTGCACCTAGTTGCCTAATATCCCAGAGACAGCCCCTCATCTGTAGAAGGGGCGTAACCACAACTACTTTACAAAGTTGTGGTCAATATCAGGACTGATGAAATGATGGAGATAAAGGTATATTGCAGGTGTTCATTCAGTTATAAAAGACATCTGGTTTAGACTTCATGAAAGAGTCACCTTACCAATGAAGAAGGCTGGATGAAAACAGAAACTCTATGGGGGAAGGAGGAGTAAAAAACAAGATTTTAAATATGGGACTGCAGATTGTCACACAACCTGAGGGGTAAGGATAGAGAAGGTACAGACAACACAGCCCAGAGATGAAGCCAGGCCAAGGGCAGGTCCTCCTGGCTAGACTTCAAGGAGAGACCCGAAAAGGGGACTATTCTGAAACACAGGCACTTTAAATTGGGTTTAAAGTACTGGGCAGATGGGAGGCGGAGGTTGCGGTGAGCCAAGATTGCGCCACTGCACCCCAGCCTGGGCAACAGAGTGAGACTCTGTCACAAAAAACAAACAAACAAACAAACAAACAAAGTACTAGGCAGAGATCAAGAGTGCTATTGGGCAGGGGCAAGGCACTGATCTGGTAAGACTTAGGTTCAAATTTTACCATTGCCTTTTCTGTCACTCCAAACTACCTACTATATTTGAACCTCTGTCTTCCAACCTCTTAAAAGAAAATAATAATACCTGCTGCAAAGGATCAATGAAACAAAAGCTGTAATGGCATTGTAGTAGGTAATTTTATGTGTCAACTTGACTGGATCATGGTGTGCCCCAATATTTGGTGAAACAAGTATTTCTAGGTGTGTTTGTGGGGGTGTTTGCAGATGAGATTAGTGTCTGAATCAGTGGACTCAGCAAAGCAAATGGCTCTTCCCAGTATGGGAAGCCATTGTCCAATCCATTGAAGCCCTGAATAGAACAAAAAGCCAAGGAAGTAGAAATTTGTTTTTTTTTTTTTTTTGGCTCACTATTTGAGCTAGGACATCAGTCTTCTCCTCCTTTCAGACTGGGACCGATACGGTTTGGCTGTGTCCCCACCCAAATCTCATCTTGAATTGTAGCTCCCATAATCTCCAGGTGTTGTGGGAGGGGCCTGGTGGGAGGTAATTTAATCATCGGGGTGGGTTTTTCCTGTGCTGTTCTCTTGATCGTGAATAAGTCTCACAAGATCTGATGGTTTTATAAAGAGCAGTTTCCCTGCACATGCCCTCTTGCCTGCCGCCATGTAAGACATGCCTTTGCTCCTCCTTCGTCTTCTGCCATGATTGTGAGGCCTCCACCTAGCTAGGTGGAACTGTGAGTCCATTAAACCTCTTTTTCTTTATAAATCACCCAGTCTCAGATATTTCTTCATAGAAGTATGAACATGGACAAATACAGGGATTTAACCATCAGCTTCCTTGGTTCTCAGGCCTTCAGACTCAGACTGAATTATATCACTGGCTTTCCTGGGAACTCAGCTTGTAGATGGCAGATGGTGGGCCTTCTCTGCCTCCATAACCCATGGGTCAATTCTCATAATTAGTATCTTCAGATAGATATACATTCTATTTCCTATTGGTTCTGTTTCTCTGGAGAATCTAATATAGATGTCCACCATGGAGCCTGCAGCAGATCCGTGCTCAGTGCTTGTGATGTGAATCAAGTCTGTGGAATATACACACTCCAATTCCCACATGATTCTTTCTGAGGGAGGCTCAGCACTAGCTAAAGTGACACTGTCCAACATCCCAGACTGCTGGATCCTTCAATGCAAGAGCTGTGTTCTATCCAATTTTGCATGCAAAAGGAGGCTTGGTCAATGTTTGCTGACTCCCCATGGATTGTATCTCAGCTGTTCTATGCTCCCTATGAGCTGCTGAAGCTTCCCTTTCATCCCCCTTCTTTTTCCTTTCCAATTCCTGACAATTATCAGGTACTGCTATTAAATAAAAATTAAATAAAAATGGTGCCCTTTATACCAAGACATCTCTTTCAGCCACAAAAGTTTTGCCACAGTGCAGTCTGGGGTCCTGGTACTCATAACCCTTTGGTTCCTGTCACACAGATTCCTGTTGCCTTTTGGTTTTTAGGAGTCTCGGCCAAAAAGGAAAAGAAAAATTTCTTCCCAGACAAAAACACATCATCATCCAGGAAAGGGGAAGAAAAGAGACCCAACTCATTGATGACTTAGTCCTCTCACTTGGAAAATGTAGACACTTAGGCCAATGCATGAATCCCAGGCCTTGTCTTATATCCTAACATATCTTATTCTGTTCTCCGTAACATTTCTTATTTTTCCCTGCCCAAGGAGGTAGAGGCTAAGGAGGGGCTAAAAGGACAACAGGAAAAGGAAGACTTTTCACAATACTCAGGGCTGGGAAGGTCATGAATCCATGAGACAATTCAGCTGTATTTTCTCTAATGTTCCTCATGTTCAATGTGTTGGGATCCTTTATGCTACAAAATGGGGGTAAAAACCAATTTGAACTGGATTCTGTTACATGCGAAGAATTCCTGATGCTGCCTTGATAGCAGGACATGAAAAAAGATGCAAACAGCATTAAGTGTCCTCAATGACTGCTGCCTTTATGCGACTTCCCTGCAGACAACCCACACAAGACCAGGAGTGATAACTAGCCCGTATTCTTCCTGTCTCTATGGAAGAGCCTCCCCACAGTGTCCTCCTCGGGGGTGTGATTGGAGGACAGGCAGGCTAGAAGGAAGCAGATCCCACCTCTAGAGGTTGGCATGGGATCCTTAGCTGAGGAATTTGACCAAGGTGGGTGGAGGAGCAGCTGGCTTGAGTCCTGTGGGATGCTGCCAACTTGGCCGAATTTCAGTAATGCCCTTGGGGGTGGGCACCGTAGGATTCGCTGCTTGGAAACCCTGGGAGAGGCAGCTGTGCTTCCTGGTTCCCAGCAGGCACCTTCCGTGAGGCCCACTATCGCTCTTTTGTCTGCCCTGCATCACCGTCCTTTGCAGAAGTAGATCAGGCCTTCTTCCCATGACTCTAATGGGGCTGTCAGTCATGCCTGACCAGCCAGAAGCACAGACACAGACTCCTGTTGACCAGTGAGTCATTCCTGACCATTCCTAAGAACACAGAGATGGGTTCTTGCAATGGATACCTGTCCCATGAAGGGTCTACAGAGTCCTTTTGAGGAGACATTAAGATAAAAGGGGCTTCTCTCTTCAATTTGGGTTCATGAGTGCTAGTCACTCTTCCATTAGCCTTAGATTTATTTATGTTTTTATTGCACATTTTGCCTGAAATGAAAATTGATCATTTGTTTTCTTGTGTGATAGCTGTATTCTGCACTAGAATGTAAGTTCAAGAAGAGCAAAGGCCTGTACTGTCTTGTTCACTATTGTGTAACCAGTGTCTAGCTCATAGCCAGTGTGCAATTAATATCTGTTGAATGACTAAGCTCATAGCAAGTGTGCAATTAATATCTGTTGAATGACTAAGCTCTACCTACTGGCTGGAGGCCTCAGGAAGCCACCCTGCCATAACAGAGAAAAGCAAAGGCAGAGAGGGAGAGAGGGGAGAGGTTAGGTCATGTGAGCACCCATATGTAGCTGCATCAATGCAGAAGGCATGATATGGTGGCATGGCACTCTCAAATATTGAGGTGTTCTGGGGTTTAAATGAATCTGGCAAAGTCTTCTACCAACCAACCATACTATTACTTATTTTTAGTGCATTTCATAATATTATTTTATAATTACTAATATTTAATTAAAATAACCCTCACAAAATGAATAATGCCTTAAAGAAGAGTCCTGCATTATAATCCAAAGTATAAAATAAATGAGCACATATAGACATAAATGTTTTTTAAAATAAATAAATATAAATGAGAAAAAGTGACCAATCTTTAATTACAGAGAAACTCTAATAATATATGTAGATACTACTATCCCCTTTTCGAGGAGATGGATCTTAATCCCTCCACTTCCAGTGCAGGGTAGATATGACTCACTTCGAAAAAATAAAGTATGAAAGGGAAAATTAGAAACCTTTTGTTTTTTTTTGAGACAGAGTCACCCAGGCTGGTGTGCAGTGGTGCAATCTTGGCTCACTGCAACCGCTGCCTCCTGGGTTCAAGCGATTCTCCTGCCTCAGCCTCCCGAGTAGCTGCGATTACATGCACGCGCCACCACACCCAGCTAATTTTTGTATTTTTAGTAGAGGTGGGGTTTCACCATGTTGGCCAGGATGGTCTAGATCTCTTGCGTTCATGATCCGCCCGCCTCAGCCTCCCAAAGTGCTGGGATTACAGGTGTGAGCCCCTGCGCCCCGGCGCCCCGGCAAGAATTAGTAACTTTATAGTGGAGAAATCTAGCAAACATTGCCTTTACTACGTAAGAATGGCTAACATCCCTAGTGATGTTGTATGCGGGCATCATGTACCTCCGGACACAACGTGAGGAGGAGGGCACTTCACATCTGTGATAGTCTTTCCAAAAACCTATCCCCTCAGTCTAATCGTGAGAAAGTATACTAGGCAAGCCAACTTAAGGGACATTTTAGAAACCACCTGACCAGTACTCCACAAAACTACTGAGGTCAGTCACGAAAAACCAGGAAAGACTGTGAAATTATGACAGACCCAAGGAGACTCAGGAACTAAAGCTTAAATGGAAAAACTGAGTGAAATACAATGAAAGCTTGAAGTTTACTTGAAAAACAATATATTGATGTTGGTTTGTCAGTTTTGATGAATGTACCACTGTTAGAAGATGCTGGCCAGGTATGGTGGCTCACGCCTGTAATCCTGGCATGCTGGGAGGCCGAGGTGGGCAGATCACCTGAGGTCAGGAGTTTAAGACCAGCCTGGCCAACATGGTGAAACCCCATCTCTACTAAAAAAAAAAATACAAAAATTAGCCAGGTGTGGTAGCAGCTGCCTGTAATCCCAGCTACTTGGGAGACTGAGGCAGGGAGAGAATTGCTTGAACCTGGGAGGTGGAGGTTGCAGTGAGCTGAGATCGCACCACTGCACTCCAGCCTGGGCGACAGAGCAAGATTCCATTCCCCGCCCCCCACCAAAAAAAAGATGTTAATGTGAGGGGAAATTGAAAGCGAATGACAGATACATACAAACTCTTTATGCTACCTTTTAAACTTTTAAGTCTAACATCCTTCCAAATAAAAGTTTATAATTTAAAAAGGGAGTTCTACAAAAGAGCTACAGATTGAGAATACCAATAAGACAAGCTGATGTGAATAGCAAGAAAACAGCTGAGCTGACACTTCTGTTCCCAGTATAAGCTCTTCCTTAGCTCCATTACAAAGTAGAGAAATGACTCCCTAATTGGACCTGACAAGAAATTGGCAAAAAATGTAAATTCTCAAGACTATTTGAAATATGAATTTACAACCACTATCATTCAGGAAGAACTTCAAACTGTGTATTACACCTTGATATATTACTTAATGTTAGTACAAAGATGTGTGATTAGCAAGACATTTAAAAACAAAGCATTCAGAATATGCAGACGAAGTCGCCATAATTTCTGGATGATGTTTAAAGTCTTGTGATAGTCGGTCTTAAGCTTGACAGTGTTTCACTGAACTCTGTGAAGAGGTCAGAAGTCTCTTTAGAGATTTCTTTCATCAGAATAAAGGATGATAAAGTCCAGTAAGGAGAATACTTGTTTTTCTTTTGCCTTGGCAAAAATGGCTGTAAAAATGTACAAAGATAATATGGTAAGAAAATGAAGTAAGTTCCTTTGTCAGCAAATATTGCAGGAAGAGTCAGAGAAAACCACGCTGAAGGATGGAAGCAACTAGTATTAGACCGAATTACATGGGAGATTTGCTATGGAATTAAATCAAAGTACAGAGTACTGTGTGTAGGCTTACGCTATGTGATAGATTCTGTTTAAGAGAATGAAAGACACAAAGAATGACTTTTTTTGTGAGCACTAAAGGAAAGCTATCCTGCAGAGTTATATACTGAGCAGTAAATTCCTACTTTAATGATAACAATATTTTATGAAAAGAGAGTATGCGGAATCATTAGAGGTACAGTGCTTTAACTGGAATAACAAAAGGATTCTGGAGTAAGGTCACAGAGTCAGCACCCTGCAATGAATTCCTTGACTCCATCATTGCTAAGTACGCCTGCAACAAAGTACCTGAGGCCAGCAGGCACAAGCGCTGCTAGATGCCATTGATTTAGATAATTTTACAAAGGCAAGACTAAAAATAGCTTTACAATTTTACAATACTTTCTAATGACATGAGAGGTGGCAATGAAACTCTGTAACACACAGCTTTGCTGGCTAACTCAAAGCAAAGTACATGTTAAGAAATGGCACATATGAAGAAAGGATGGTTGCTGGTAGTATTCTATCTCACACTTTTGAAAAAACACACATACTTTAAATCTGACCCTTTGGTGGAAAGGTGACAAATGAGAAAGTAAATATTGTGTTTTCAGACAGAAATTCTGAAACAGCATAGAGCTTTTAGAAAATAAATGTTTGAAATTGTTTCCATGGTTATGGGATTGTGAAGCAAAAAATGATGTTACCTATCAAAGCCCTCATTTCTATATACTTAGAAAACTTCAAAATAGATTTAACTTTGAAAATTAACTTCCAAATAAAAAAAATTACAGTCTTCACCTAAGGTTGATAAGTTCTTGGAGGCTGCAACTTCAAGTGAAATTATATATACTATAAAGAAATCAATTTACCTTGTTAGTTGACATAAACAAGAATTAAGTTCCTATGGCACATAGTGTGTTGTTTCATTTAAAAGTCACAGTTTCCGTGAACCTATCGATGACATTAACTGAGGACTTACTGTACGGTAGGTTTTGAATGTGTTATCAAAATGCTAAAGAATATTTAATAAATTATCAAAAGCAAATGATGGTCATCAAGAGAGACTTAAATATAACAGCTGAATGCTACAAATATTTTTGTATGACTTTTGGATTAAACCGAAACAATGAGTATAAAATGTATTCAGCACAGCCAATGATGTACTTTTTTTCCATTTGCATCTGTGAATTTTAGGAGGGATCTTTTTTTGCAGTCATAGCCATTAAATCCAAGTATTTGTATAACATGCCCTTAAAACTAAGATGATGAATCACTGTGTCACAAAGTACTAAACCAACATTTCAAAAATAATAAAGCACATTCAATATTGCTATGTTTAAACATATGAATACTTATAATGTTTTTCGTAAGAGAAAAAGGGTTTATTATTACTAAATTAACTTAAAATTACTCAAACATATAATAAAATGAAACTTTTCTGTTTTATAGCGTATTCATGTACCACAATAAAAATATGTTTGCATTGGAATAGGTCAGATCAGAAATATTTTAGTACTGTGACCCATATTTTAAATTCCAAGCTCCTTAGTACACAGCCTGAACTCTCTGCTTATCTCCTTGTTATTTTTGGACACCATGATCTTTTAGGCCCCTGTGTTCATTCATACTATCCCCTTTTATGTAGCACCTTCATTTCTGACCTGGACACTTCTAAGCAATATTGCACAGTATTGTTCACATTACGTGGAAATTGGCAGTTGAAACTTCTGTCTCCCCTGTTTGTAAGGCTCTTTCAGGGCAGGAATTATGATGAACTTGTCTCTACATCCTCAACTTCACTAAGTGTCTTCGAACCCTCGCATACAACGGGCACTCAGTACTGGGCAGCTTGCTAGGCTGAAATGCGTTTTGCAGCCCTTTTCTCAAGGATAGTTTGGATCTTCAAATGTACACCTGGATATGCTACCTGCCTGTTCCCTTCGTGATAACTGGAAGATTAAACCTTGGTCTCTTGCTCACCTTGGTTACTCTTCTCTGATCATGGCCAAGCTATGAACCCATGATCCATTCAATTTATGGTCTTTTCCAGAATCTCAAAAGTAGATCTTCTAACTCCTCCTGGACCACCCTTTCTCTGCCTAGCCCTCTGGCTTTCTGAGGCCCAGTGTTAGTATCATGCACCCGAGCCTTCTATACGGGAGGCTCTCAGTTAGTGGCTCAATGTCCATGGTCGCCAAATACTGCTTTACAATGGTGCTTCCTTTGCTCAAAATTGTGTTCTTCCTAACAGAGCCAGTATTTATGTAAGGAAGTGTGGGCTTCTAAGGAGCTTGTCCTACCAGGCATTCTATAATCAAAGGGGTCTTTCCCGTGTGTTGATATAAAATAGATGTGGGAAATGCTGGGGATCAACAAAATCAATCCGATTTTCTGGCTGCAGGACTTCCTAATATAGTATTTGGTATGCAGTACATAGAACTCTGCTCTCCCCATCCTCCTCCCCCAGTTCCCCCGTTTTAAGTCAGTTCAATTAACAGCTCTTAGAACTGTTTGGACATATACTCTGGAAAATGCTGTCGTAGGGTAAAATTTCCAGAGACATCACTTTGCTTCTAGGAATCTTGTTGTTTCTAGCAATAACTGCATTGGAAGTTTATCAGCTATGTGTAACAAAGCCAATGAAGGACAACTGAAATCAATACAACTCAAGAGTTCAGTTCTGAAAATTATCTAGGAGCAAAAAATGGATGAGTGCTGAGGGAAGACAACAGACTCAAGCTTAAGTCACCCAAGGTCCCGTCTGCTTAGCCTGCCATTCTCTGGCATGATCCAAGGACACACGATGTGAAGGTCAGGTACTATCCCAGCTGTGCCACCAACTGGTGTTTAACCTTAGGCAAGTCACTTCCCCTTTGTGTGTCTCTATTTCCCATCTTTGAAATAAGAGAGTTGGCCGGGTACAGCGGCTCATGCCTGTAAACCCGGCACTTTGGGAGGCTGAGGTGGGCGGATCACTTGAAGTCAGGAGTTTGAGGCCAGCCTGGCCAACGTGGTGAGACCCATCTCAACTAAAAATACAAAAATTAACCGGCATGGTGGTGTGTGCCAGTAATCCCAGCTACTCGGGAGGCTGAGGCAGAACTGCTTGAACCTGGGAGGCAGAGGTTGCAGTGAGCGGGGATCACGCCATTGCACTGTGCCTGGGCAATAGAGCGAGACTCCATATCAAAAAAAAAAAAAAAAAAAAAAAAAGAAAAAGAAAAAGGGAAAAAGAAAAGAAAGAAAGAGAAGAGAAAAGAAAAGAAATAAGACAGAACAGAGAAGTAGGAAGAGTGCCTTTTTACGTGTCTGCCCACTAGCCAAATGGTAACTATTCCCAGAGAATGCTTATACACTGTTGGTGGGAATGCAAATTAGTACCTCTATGGAAAACAGCATGGAGATTTCTCAAAGAACTAAAAACAGATCTACCATTCAATCTAACAATCCTACTACTCAGTATCTACCCAAAGGAAAAGAAATCATTGTAACAATAAGATAGCTATACTTATGTGTTCACTGCAGCACTATTCACAATAGCAAAGATACAGAGTCAGCCTAAGTGTCCATCAATGGATTAACGGAGAAAGAAAATGTGGGGTGTAGATATATATATATATGAATACTATTCAGCCATGAAAAAGAATGAAAACATGGATGGGACTGGAGGCCTTATTTTAAGTGAAATACTCAGAAACAGAAAGCCATATAACTACATGTTCTCATTTTAAGTGGGAGCTAAATGGTGAGGGCACATGGATAAAGAGTGTAGAATAATAGACACTGGAAACTCTGAAGGCTGGGAGGGGGAAGATGGATGAGTAATTACTTAATGGGTACAATGTACATTATTTTGGGTGATGGTTATCCTAAAAGCCGAGACTTCATCACTATGTAATATATCCATGTAACAAAACTGCACTTGTACCACTTAAATGTATACAAAAAAGAGGCCGGGTGCAGTGGCTCATACCTGTAATCCCAGCACTTTGGGAAGCTGAGGCAGGCAGATCACCTGAGGTCAGGAGCTCGAGTCCAGCATGACAAACATGGAGAAACCCCATCTCTACTAAAAATACAAAATTAGCCAGACATCGTGGCCCATGCCTGTGATCCCACCTACTTGGGAGGCTGAGGAAGGAGAATCGCTTCAACCTGGGAGGCGGAGGTTGAGGGGAGCCGAGATTGCACCATTGCACTCCAGCCCGGGCAACAAGAGCGAAACACTGTCTCAAAAAAAAAAAAAAAAAAAAAATTATACAAAAAAGCTTAATAGGTTTACTAGAATGTCTCAAAGCCTTGTACTACTTTATGTATTGTCCCTTTTAATCTTTCCATCTCTTCTATAAAGTCATGAGGAAAAGTTCCTAGTTTTTCAGATGAAAAGACTTGGTTAGGGTGAGTTAAAGAACTGAGTGACAGCCTGGCCCAGAGTGGGTGCTCTGCCATGTCTGCTGGGGGAATGAGAGATCCCAGCATACAAGCCACAGGGCAATAGTCCCAAAGGACAGGCTACTTAAATAGGAGACAGCTGCCTCATATTTAATCCTGAAGACTCCTTGAGTTTACTGGTCACAGCAGTGTACACAGAGATCATAAAACACTGACAGCCCTTGGACGTAGGTCATACAATGAAATGAAACCGGCACTGGCCTGAAGTGAAAAAGAAGTCTGACTAGAAGGTAGTAATTCAAGATTTTAGATCTTCTTCCCCAAACCAACTGTTTTTTTTCTTCCTCGATCCATCCCAATCGTCCAAAATCAACCTTAACATTCATCATTCTTATTACCCTGTGTTTTCCCTGCCTCATTTTTCACTGTAGTCTGCTTAGCTGTGACATGTTCAGCATGCTGATATATGGTAGCCCCTCATCTTCCCCCAAAGATGTAGAAACTGACACAACTCTAACTATTATAAAATGTTTCCATGCTTGAGTTATGGGCTACTTTTTTAATGCAAATGCTACAAATTGCCCCTAAGAAGATATATCATTTCCTCCTATGCCTGGCATGTTTTCTCTTGTTTTTTCTCTTCTGCTTTAGGATTTTTCTTTTAGGTGTACTCAATTCCCAATTTATAAATGGACTGGGGTCTAAAATTCAGCCTCTGTTGTTTAAAATTCAAATGTCCTGGCTGGGTGCAGTGGCTCACGCCTGTAATCACAGCACTTTGGGAGGCCGAGCTGGGTGGATCACGAGGTTAGGAGTTCGAGACCACACTGGCTAACACAGTGAAATCCCATCTCTACTTAAAATACAAAAAAAAAAAAAAAAAAATTAGCTGGGTGTGGTGGCGGGCACCTGTAGTCCCAGCTACTCGGGAGGCTGAGGCAGGATAATGGCGTGAACCCGGGAGGTGGAGCTTAAAGTGAGCCGAGATCGCACTAATGCACTCCAGCCTGGGCAACAGAGTGAGACTCCGTCTAAAAAAAAAAAAAAAAAAAAAATTCAAATGTCCTTTCAAGGATACAGTATTATTAACGGGCTCTGTTCTGGAGTTAACCCTCTAAAATCCACTTAATCCAAACAGAGTTCATGCAGAATAGCCCTACACCAGAGGACTGTATACCGTCCCATACAATAGTTCTATAGTCATTATGTTATATATCATGTTTTCACTGGAAAATATTTTCAGGTGGAAACTCATTGCTGCATCAGAGGAAAATGCTGTGGACTTGGAATCAGACAGATGTGAGTTGGAATCTCAGCTCTGTCTTATTTAGCTGTGTGACTGGGCAAGAAAAGTGACTTAACCTGTGTGATCCTTCATTTTCTGACTTATAAAATGAAAAACGATTTACCTTGTGAGACCTGGGAAGATTAAGTGAGGTCACGCCTGGAACACCATTCCCACCCAATCATCCCGGAAAACTCCTTTTCATCTTTTGAGGCCCACAATGAAGCTGTGACAGCTTACTTCTGTAGGATAAACATACCTGAGAGCAGCAACTTTAGCAACCCTTAGAATGACCCTGTATGGCAGACTCATCTTTTTTTTTTTTTTTAGACAGAGTCTCGCTCTGTCGCCAAGGCTGGAGGGCAGTGGCGTGATCTCGGCGCACTGCAAGCTCCACCTCCTGGGTTCACACCATTCTCCTGCCTCAGCTTCTCGAGTAGCTGGGACTACAGGCGCCCACCATCACGCCCGGCTAATTTTTTTGTATTTTTAGTAGAGACGGGGTTTCACGGTGTTAGCCAGGATGGTCTCGATCTCCTGACCTCGTGATCTGCCTGCCTTGGCCTTCCAAAGTGCTGGGATTATAGGTGTGAGCCACCGCGCCCGGCCGGCAGACTCATCTCAACGTGTGTTCTGAGCTAGACAATCTAGGAGTGGCCAACCCAGAGATTCCTTCCTTGTCTATAAGGAATATCTGAGCCCATATATGGGACCAAAGTCCTGAGTTTTGGGTTAAATGAAGGTTGCCAGTTAGAGTTCTGTATCAGCCCATTCTCACATTGCTATAAAGAAATCACATCTGTAATCCCTGCACTTTGGGAGGCTGAGGTGGGCAGATCACTTGAGGTCAGGAGTTTGAGACCAGTCTGGCCAACATGGTGAAACCTCGTCTCTATTAAAAATACAAAAATTAGCCAGGTGTAGTGATGTGTGCCTGTAGTCCCAGCTACTTGGGAGGTTCAGGCAGGAGAACTGCTTGAACCTGGGAGGTGGAGGTTGCAGTGAGCCAAGACCACGCCACTGCGCTCCAGCCTGGGCAACAGAGTGAGGCTGTGTCTCCAGAAACAAAAACAAAAAACCCTGAGGGCTGGTAATTTATAAAGAGATCTAATTGGCTCATGGTTCTGCAGGCTGTACAGGAAGCATAGTGGCATCTGCTTCTGGAGAGGCCTCAGGAAACTTACAGTCATGGCAGAAGGGGAAGCAAGCATGTCTTATGTGGCCACAGCAGCAAGAGAAAGAGGGAGGAGATGCTTTACACTTTCAGACAATCGGATCTTGTGAGAACACTATCATAAGAACAATACTGATGGGGATGGTGCTAAACCATTCATGAGAAACCACCCCCATGATCCAAGCACCTCCCAGCAGGCCCCACTTCCAGCACTGGGGATTACATTTCAACATGAGATTTGGATGGGGACACAGATTTAAACTGTATCAAGGTCATTAGTGGGAGAGTGTTGAGTGAAAATGCTACATAAACTGCGTGATGTTTGCAGATAGTTGCAGTTTTCCTGCCCAGCCCACTGCCACTGGGCTGTACGAAGGCAGATATCTTGTCCAGCCCACTGCCCCTGGACTCTTTCTGTACATAAGGCAGCTCTCCTGTCCAGCCTGCTGCCGCTGGACTCTCTCCCCCGTATGTAATCCCCTGATAAAACCCCAAGTTGGCCGGGCACAGTGGCTCACGCCTATAATCTCAGCACTTTGGGAGGCTGAGGCGGGCGGTTGGGATCACGAGGTTGGGAGCTCAAGACCAGCCTGGCCAACATGGTGAAACCCCGTCTCTACTAAAAATACAAAAATTACAGGCGTGCACCACCATGCCTGTAATCCCAGCTACTCGGGAGGCTGAGGCAGAATGGCTTGAACCCGAGAGGTGCTGGTCACAGTGAGCCGAGAATGCGCCATTGCACTCCAGCCTGGGTGACAGAGCAAGACTCTGTTTCAAAATAAATAAATAAATAAAAATAAAAATAAACCATGTCTGGTTCTGGTTTGCTGTCTCTGGGTCTCTTCTTCAGCCTCTTGGAGCTGATGACTTTCCTAATGAGGTTCATAGGGGTTTGACACAACAACTTCCTCTGAAATGTACTTCCTGTTGATTCCAGAAAGAGCTCAATGCATTCTACATAAACATTTTTGAAGCAATGGCCTGGGCCCAGCTGTGTGCATCTATTTCTTTTTAACTTGCATTTGGGTTTCCACTCTTTCTCGTATAGTCATTGCACTTACTCCCTGCTCTGGAGATATGAGCAAGAGAGGAGCAGCAGTTTTCACAGGACTGTGGAGAGGGGCAGCAAGGATGTTTTGGGGCTGAGGGGTAGTGTGAGGGCAGCAGATGGGGAAGGAAGAGAGTCCAGGTGTCTGGGAGTTTGGATATCAAGATTCAGCTCAGGTTTCCTATCTGAATCTGAATTCCTTGAGATTCAGATTCTGCATCACACTCCCCAGCTGGCTCAGAGTCCCTTCTCTTTAGAGTCCCTCCTCTTGCTCTGTTAGGCTCCCTCACTTCCTTACATCACAGCACCTAGCAGACTCTACTGGAATTTTCCATTACTCACCAATTAGGCCTTGCTAGAGACTTTCCTGAGAGCAGGAACCATGGCTTACTCAGCTCTGGGACTCTAGAAACCCCTAGAGAGACCCACTGGCAGACCCTCTGCTTGCCCTTTCCTCGTCATTACCAACTGATTCCGGCCAGAGCTTCATTCTCTAATGGTCCATCAAAGGCTCAAGAACTAGAGCAAAGTTTCACAGAATTTCTCTCATGCTCCTTTCTCTACACCAGCACACTGCGCACTCTGGTCTCCTAAGAGTTTGTGCTGCTGGTAAAGTGATAAAAAGATGCTCCCTTGGGCCTTTCCCTTCTCTTTTTAATTTAAGACTCAGCCAGGTAAGGCTGAGTCATCAAGCATAAGGACTAAAGAGATAAAAATGAAGGTCTCTGAAACACAAAAGACTGAGGAAAGTCAAGTGTATTTCTATGGAGCACTCAAGGGGCATGGCTGAGAATGGGGCAAAGAATAATGGCCTCAATTTTCTCAATAATGTAACTGAACCTAGGAGAGGTTAAGTGATTTACTCAAGTCCCTCAGTTGGTAAGAAGCAGAACTGTCATCAGAATTTACAAGATTGCTTGGCTCCCAAAGGATATACACTTTTGCCTCTTCAGTGAAAACACCTCTCCCCTTAGAAGTTCTCTTAACCAACCTCTGCTTAGCACAAAGTTCTCCATGGACACCTAGGGCAGACTAGATGCCCAAGGCTGGTAAGCCTCTCGCTAGCAGGACGTCAGAAGATGTCTGTTCTTACAAATGTGCTCTATGCGCACCAAGAGTGAGCTGTGATTATTACCGAAGGTGTTTTTATACCTTGTGTTTCTAATGCAATTGGAAATCTAATTAAATATTATTTGAGTTTATGGTATGTAACTGCAAAGAATTGCTGTTTTCCTGAAAGGCAAACTAAACGCTTTGCAACAGCTCAATGAAAACAAGTCCCTAAACAAATTTGCTTTTGCATTAGGTGTGGGTGAGACTAAACAGGGGGGAAAATAGAACTAACCCAGGACTGTCCTCCAATTGTTTTGGAAGAGTCCTTAAGTTCTTGTTTCACTTTGAATGAAAGGACACCGATAACCATAGAAGATACATGAGGGTGGTTTATGCAAGATAATACAGCACTCAATTAGCAGACCAAAAAACCTGGCCTGTGGATGAAAAGAAAGCAAATCAAGGTTAAAATATTTTTATGACTCTTGCTTTAACTGACATTTTCAATCATCTGACCCAGCATGGGGCCCCCGCATTTCCCACAGGTGGGCTGCTCAGGTTGACTTTCCTTTGGAGTAGCAGAGTGTGAGCTGACGGAGACCGGGAGAGGCAGGGTCCCCCTGTCTACAGCAGTATCTGCACACATTCCGAGACCCAGAACGGGTGCCTGAAACCATGCAATAGTGCTGTATAAGTCCGTTTTCACGCTGCTGATAAAGACATGCCCAAGACTGGGTAATTTATAAAGAAAAAGAGGTTTAATGGAGAACTTGCAGTTCCATGTGGCTGGGGAGGCCTCACAATTGCGGTGGAAGCTGAAAGGCATGGCTTACACTGGCAACAGGCAAGAGAAAGAATGAGACCCAAGCGAAAAAGGAAACCCCCTTAGAAAACCAGCAGATCACGTGAGACTTATTCACTACCACGAGAGCAGTATGGGGAAAATCACCCCCGTGATTCAATTATCTCCCACTGGGTTCCTCCCACAATGCATGGGGATTATGGGAGCTACAATTCAAGATGAGATTTGGGTGGTGATACAGCCAAACCCTATCGTGTACCTAACCCCATACCATGTTTTTTCCTATACATGCATACTTATGATTAGTTTAATTCATAATTACGCATAGTGAAAGATTAATAACAATAACTTATAATAAAACTGAATAATTATAATACGTCAGCACCACTGCTTTTGCACTTTGGGGCCATGACGAAGTAAAATTAGGGCGACTTGAACACAAGCATTGTGATGCCCAGAGAGTCAATCTGATAACTGAGATGGCTACTAAGTGATTCACGGGCCAGTAGTGTAGACAGCATGGAGATGCTGGATGAAGGGATGATTCACCTCCCGGGTGGGACTGAGTGGGATGGTGAGACCCTCTGTGTCCTCTCGGTGCCTGGATATTTCCGTGGAGCCCTCAGGGATGACCCAAGAACGCTGTGTGTCCCACCAGGCCAATCTGCGTCTCAGAGTCCTGGTCAAAGTGCATATTTGCTTTTTTTTTTTTGAGATGGAGTCTTGCTCTGTCGCCCAGTCTGGAGTGTAGTGGCACCATCTTGGCTCACTGCAGGCTCCGCCCCCCGGGTTCACGCCGTTCTCCTGCTTCAGCCTCCAGAGTAGCTGGGACTACAGGTGCCCGCCACCACAGCCAGCTAATTTTTCTTTGTATTTTTAGAAGAGATGGGGTTTCACCGTCTTAGCCAAGATGGTCTCGATCTCTTGACCTCATGATCCGCCCGCCTCAGCCTCCCAAAGTGCTGGGATTACAGATGTGAGCCACCGCGTCCGGCCTATTTTCATTCTTTTTCTCCGCTTCCTCCCATCTTTTGTTTTTTCAATCCTGTTCTGCGTTTGTGCAGGACCTCCTGTTTGCTGTTTTTTATGTTCTTCCCTTGGGAGTACAACAGCCTCTCCTTACTCATGGTTTTGCTTTTCTCCACTTCAGTGACCAGCGGTCAACCGCTGTCTGAAAATATTAAATGGAAGATTCCAGAAATAATTCATATTTTAAATTGCATGCCACTTTACATAAGTCATTTAAGTTAAATAATACAGTATTTGTCCTTTTGTGTTTGGCTTAGGTCACTTAGCATAATGTCCTCAAAGTTCATCCACGTTATAGCGTATGTCAGTTTTGTTTTGTTTTGTTTTGTTTTTGAGACAGGGTCTCACTCTGTTGCCCAGGTTGGAGTGCAGTGGCACAATCACAGCTCACTGCATCCTCTGCCTCCTGGGTTCATGCAAACATCCCACCGCAGCCACCCAAGTAGCTGGGACTACAGGCACATGCCACCATGCCGGCTAATTTTTGTATTTTTTGTAGAGATGGGGGTCTTACTATGTTGCCCAGGCTGGTCTCAAACTCCTGGGCTCAAGCAATCCACCTACCTCAGCCTCCCAGAGTGCTGAGATTACTGGCATGAACCACCGTGCCTGGCCTTCAGAATTTTATTCCTTTTCAAGGTCTGCCAAAGTTTTTAGTTGTACTTATTTTTAAGTTTTTATTTTTGATATAAAAAGACTTGAGAGTTTAGAAGTCTCCTGTGCCCTGCCTGGTCAAGAAATGTCATTTATCAGGAGGACACAGGCCTTCCAAAGCACTACTTCTATCTGTTGTAATTCACTCACTGATGGCCGAACCTGACTTTCTTTAGAAAGTCATCCACTTCTCCATTCATGACCTATTACATCCAAGACCCAAGCTGTAAGGTATATTCCACTTCAATTTTTCAATATAATGCCGAAGTGTTTTCCAATTTGGTGTATCCATACACACTCCTATGGGTGACGTAAGAGACTGCTGGTCAACTGAGACTTGATAGTATCACTCTTCCAATTTGGTGGCTATAAAATTATTTGTGGTCTTAATTTTCACTTCCCTGATGAACAGCGAGGCTATATATCTTTTCATGTGTTTATTGGCCATTTGCCTGGCAACCAAGTGAAAGGACTGTTTACATGTTTTACAGATTTATCATTCATTATTCAGAGTTGTTTATATATTTTGTTTAGTGTTCTTTTGTCAGTTACATGTGTTGAAGTATCTTTTGCTTTTCTTTTCTTTTTTTTTTTTGAGACGGAGTCTCGCTCTGTTGCCTAGGCTGGAGTGTAGTGGCACAGTCTCGGCTCACTGCAACCTCTCCACCTCCCGGCCTCAAGAAATTCTCCTGCCTTAACCTCCCAAGTAGCTGGGACTACAGGCGTGCGCCACCACACCTGGCTAATTTTTGTATTTTTAGTAGAGATGGGGTTTCACATGTTGGCCAGGCTGGTATTGAACTCCTGAGCTCAAGTGAGGCGCCTGCCTTGGCCTCCCAATGTGCTGGGATTACAGGCGTGAGCCACTGCACCTGGCCTGCTTTTCTCTTTTTAATATCTGTTTGATGGAGTTATTGATATCAATGTGATTGAATTTACGGATTCATTCATTTATGATATGCGTTTTTGATGTCTTGTTGAATACATACTTCTCCACTCTGAAGTCTTAAGGCTAGTTTCCCTTTTCATTTAAAAAATAAAAGTTTAATTTGGCCCTTCACTTTCTAAGTTTCTAATCCATCTGGAATTAATTTTATGCATGGTATGAGACAGGGATCCACTTAAATTTTTTCCATATGGATAATCAGGTGTCTCAGCACTGTTTACGGAAAACTTAATCATTTCTTCAATGATCAGGTATGTCGCCTCTTCATATACCAAAATACTTTCATAAACGTGTGCGTGCTCTTGCAGGCTCTCCTCTTTCCAACTAATTGCACGGCCCTGAGCAAATGCTCAGCAATAGTTTACTGTAGGTTTTCAGTAGTTACTATTTATGATAGTTTTTATCATGAATGAGCATGTAATTTTGTCAAATAACTTTCCTTCATCTGTTCATGTGATTATTTGGTATTTCTCCTTTAATCTACTACATGCTGAAGGACACTTGTGGATTTTTCAATGCTAAATCATTCTTGTCTTTCCTGGAATAAACCCAACTTGGCCATGATATATTATCTATTTTATACATGGCTAGATTTGGGTTTGCTAAATATTTTGCTTAAGATTTTTGCATCTATATTCATGAGTGAGACTGGCTTGCAATCTTCCTATCTTTGTGACGTGACTTTGCTCCTCTTTTGTCTTCCGCCATGATTGTGAGGCCTCCCCAGCCCTGTGGAACTGTGAGTCAATTATACCTCTTTCCTTTATAAATTACCTAGTCTCGAGTATGTCTTTATTAACAGCATGAGAACAGACTAATACACTTTTATTTGTCTGATTTTGGTGTTGATAATATCCTGGCTTTGCTGAATGGGTTAAAAAGCGTTCCTCTTTTCATATTCTCTAGAAAAGTTTATTTAAAATTGCAAATGTCCTTGGATTAAAAAAATTAGTAGAACTTTTTCTACTTACTGTCTAGGGGTACTGTTTTAAGAAGGTTTAATGGCTAGAAGATAATCTAAACTTTATATTTTTTTCTTAAATCGGTTTTGGTAACACATTTCTAGGAATTTGTCCATTTAACAAAAATTCTCAAATTTGTTGACATAATGTTGTTCACAGTATTCTATTTTTTTTTCAATTCTGCTAATTGATTGAAAGCTCCATCAACTGAGACTGTTTGCTTTAATCTTTGCTGTATATCTAGAACTCAGAAGTCACTTGCTCAAAAACATTGAGAGAATGAATAAGTGGACTTGGAATTATGCGCCCCTATTCATTTCTTGGTGAGTTCATTTTCTTTTTTCTTGATGAGTCTCGCCATAGTTTTGTCTATTTTATTGGTCCCTTTCAAAATTTGACTTTATTGATCAATCTGTTGACCAACTTCAATTTTATTTTATTTGAATTTAATGTTCTGTTTCGTTGTGTTTTGTTTTTAGAGACAGGGTCTTATTCTGTTACCCAGGCTGTAGCACGGTGGTGCAATCATTGTTTACTGCAGTCTGGAACTCCTGGGCTCAAGTAATCCTGCCTCAGCCTCCCTAGGAGCTGGGCCTCGAGTAGCTTCCACCACCGCCCCACCCCCAACCCCCCATTTATTTATTTTTTGGTAGAGATGGGGGTCTTGCTATGTTGCTGAGGCTGGTCTCAAACTCCTGAACTCAAGGGATCCTCCCAACTCAGCCTCCCAAGTTGCTGGGATTACAGGCATGAGCTACCAGGCCCGGCTGACTCTAATATTGTTTATATTAATATATCATCTTGAGTTGCAAAATTGGCTTATTAATTTTCAACTGTTCTTTTTAATATAAACATTTAAGGATATACATTTCCTTATATGTTATTTTATCCCACTAATTTTGACATATTATTTTTATTTTCATTTAGACTCTACGTAGTTTTCAGTTTAAATTATGATTTCTGTTTAGAACCATGAGTAATGTAAAAGTATGTTTTCAATTGTAATCAAATAGATTTTTAAAAATCTTATTGTTACTGCCTTCTTATTTAATTTTGCTCTCTTCAGAGAACTATAGTATAATATTATTCTTTGAAATGTAGTGATGTCTAGTACTTGGTTTCTTTTTAATAAATGTTCCATATGAGCCTAAGAAGGATGTATACTCTCAGATCATTAGGTACAAAGTTCCTTATTTGCCCAATAAGTCAAGCATGTTAACTGTGTAGTTTAAATCTTCTATAGTCTTAGTAATTTTTGTCTTTTGATATTTCAACATTTGAAAAAAATATGGGCTGGGTGTGGTGGCTCATGCCTGTAATCCCAGCACATTGGGAGGCCGAGGTGGGAGGCCGATCACCTGAGGTCAAGAGTTCGAGACCAGCCTGGCCAACATGGCCAAACCCCGTCTCTACCAAAAATGCAAAACTAGCCAGGCGTGGTGGCGGGCACCTGTAGTCCTAGCTACTTGGGAGGCTGAGGCAGGAGACTCATTTGAACACGGAAGGTGAAGGTTGCAGTGAGCTGAGATCATGCCACTGCACCACATCCTGGGCAACAGGGCAAGACTCTTTCTCAAAAAAAAAAAAAAAAAGGAAAAAAGAAAAAAACATGTTAAATATTCTATGATGAAAATGGACTTATGAATTTCTCCCTGGAGTTCTAATGAGCTCTGTGTGTGTGTATGTGTGCATGTGTGTGTATATGTATTTGGATGATATATATACAGGCATAACTCGGAGATATTGTGGGTTCGGTTTTGACTACTGCAATAACGTGAATACCACACGAAGTGAGTCACATTTTTTGGTTTTCCAATGCATATAAAAATTATGTTTAAACTACACTGTAGTCTGTTAAGTGTACAACAGCATTATGTCTAAAAACATACGTGCTTTAATTGAGAAATACTTTATTTCTAAAAAATGTTAATGATCACCTGGCCTTCAGTGAGTCACAATCCTTTTGCTGCTGGAGGGTCCTGTCTTGGTGTTGATGGCTGCTGACTGATCAGGGTGGTGGTTGTTACAGGTTGGGGTGGTTGTGGCAATTTCTTAAAATAAGGTAACAATGAAGTTTCCCACGTGGATTGACTCTTCCTTTCATGAAAAGTTTCTCTGTACAAGTGATGCAGTTTGATAATTTTTACCTACAACAGAACTTCTTTCAAAATTGGAGCCAATCTTCTCAAATCCTGCCACTGCTTTATCAACTAAGTTTATGTAGTATTTTAAATCAGAAATAATAACAATGAACATTACCAAAATGTCACAGGAAGAGACATGAGTCCAAAATCCTGACATTCTCTGATAGGATTTATGGAATTTTCTTTGCTCTCAAGAGATTGGTAAGAAATAGAATGGGATTCTCTAAAATGAAGGCATGCCAGGTTTTCAGATACTCCAGACAATTACAAGGCTTTCCTCATGTATGTTTTTGGATCAACGGCCACAACACAGATCATTTGAACTCTCCAACCTTCTTTTATCTTGTCTTTTTTTTTCTCCAAATTAAGAGTTTGTGATTATACAGATGACACGTAGAGCCTTCTTAATTCTCTATCTCTACTTTTTTTACTGCCTACTTTAAATCTGTTGACTTTTTTTTCTTTTCTTTTTTTTTTTTGAGACAGAGTCTTGCTCTGTCGCCCAGACTGGAGTGCAGTGGCATGATCTGGGCTCACTGCAACCTCTGCCTCCAGGGTTCAAGGAATTCGCCTGCCTCAGCCTCCTTAGTAGCTGGGATTACAGGTGCACATCACCACACCTGGCTAATTTTTATATTTTTAGTAGAGACGGGGTTTTGCCATGTTGGCCAAGCTGGTCTCAAATTCCTGAACTCAAGTGATCCACCTGCTTTGGCCTCCCAAAGTGCTAGGATTACAGGCGTAAGCCACTGCGCCTGGCCTAAATCAGTTGACTTTTCTGCTGGTGTTGAGATAAAATTCAGTGCTTATGGCATTCTAGCCAAGATTTAAAAAAAAAAAAAGTCTTAAAGGGCTTTTAAATAAATGGCTTTACATATTACAACAGCTCCAAAGTAACCAACAACCTAGACATCTTTTGCAAATGTAAATTTGGGTTTGCCTGGCTACCAATTGCTTAGGGTGCTAGAGCAGTTAACTAAGGGGATTGATAGCCTAAAATAATAAAAATTAGATAAATCATTATGAAGGTTAGGTTCTCAGGTCAAAATCTTGAGGTCAGAGCAGTAATATAAGGTATCTCTTTCTGGCATAAAAACTGTTGTGTCTGCCACACAGGGGCCATTAAAAAAAAAATAGCTGGAAAACAAAACTCTTATTAAGATGCTTCCCCATAACCATTGACTAGCAAAGGGGATCAGCGAACAAAGATAAATGTGTTACCAATTCAAGGCCACTGGAGATTTTGTTTTTTTTATACAATGCAGTCAGTCCCAGCTAAAATGTAAACTCATTTGAAGCTGAAGAAAGGAAACAAAAAAAGGTAAAAGAGGTTTTTTAAAAAACCAAACTGCTTTATCCAAAACTTTCATCCATAGCTTTCACTAGATTAGCAATTAAGTTTAGCCACGTAAAAAGGTCCCAATTTTGAGATAAATATAATTTGAATCCAATCGTTGTTTATAAATGGGTGAGTTTGTGTTACTATCTCACGGCTAAAATTCTAAAATAAAAGCAGTAAGATCTTTGTGTATGTGTGTCTATGTGTTTAGGTGTGGTTACCAACACGTACATGTATTATGTTATATAATATGTTATGTTGTATTTGCAAAGTAAAATCTGGAATAGTTGTTATAATAATACATATCATATTATAGAACATTATTGAATTATAAATATTAATATCAAATCATTAAATACATCAATTTAACACTGTTAAATTATTAAATTGACATTAATACTAATAAATTAATATTAATATTCAACAATTATTGAATATTAATGGTATAACATAATAGTATTCATATAACATAACATGAATAATACATATAACATTTATTATTTTATGTTATGTCTACATAGTAAAATCTAAGAAATGTAAAATAAAATGTATGATGAAATATAATATTCATAGTATATTCATATAACAGAACATGAATAATACATGTTATATAATTACATGCTATATGAATAATACATATTATATAACATGTATTATGTTATATAATATATGTTATGCTGTATCTACATAGTAAAATGTGGAATAGTTGGCCAAAAAAAAATCTCCTAAGAAATTTTATTTTGATTGGCTTAGATGAATTATCACACATATAAAATATATAGTAATTAACCCAAATGCCTTTTAGTTCCTGTGACTTAAATAAAACTTTGATAAATAAGATGATTTTTAAATCATTGGTAAAATAAAAATAGAAACATCTTCGAAACTGTCAGCATGTATTTTTGGCTGGGTTTTGTATTTGATTCTGCTACACATTTTAAAGTCACGAAACTATGAACTCAACTTGAAAATAGAATAATCTTTGTGTAACTCTTTGATAAGTAGGACTAATTTAATATTATTGGTTTAATAAAAACAGTTGTAGCTTCTGAGTTGTAGGCAAAATACTTATGTATTTTACTTTCAGGTTCTTACTTAAGCAAACAGCTGATATTCACAAAATATAAAAATGGTTAACAGGAAAATAACTTGATGATTCGCTTTGTGTAATATTTCAGTTTTCATAAGTAATCTAGGTGAATTGTTAAAAATCAGTAAATTAGGTAAATATAAATGGAGTAAATGTTTGCCGGGCGCGGTGGCTCACGCCTATAATCCCAGCACTTTGGGAGGCTGAGGTGGGCAGATCATGAGGTAAGGAGATCAAGACCATCCTGGCTAACACCGTGAAACCTCGTCTCTACTAAAAATACAAAAAATTAGCCAGGCATGGTGGTGGGCGCCTGTAGTTCTAGCTACTCGGGAGGCTGGGGCAAGAGAATGGCATGAACCTGGGAGGCGGAGCTTGCAGTGAGCAGAGATCGCATCACTGCAATCCAGCCTGGGCGACAGAGCGAGACTCTGTCTCAAAAAAAAAAAAGAAAAAAAAAGTTTATAAAATAAACATTTGGAATAAATGGAATGTGGAATAAATGTTTATAAAATAACTTTTCATGTACTTTAAAATCATAAGGTTATGCTATGTTACATTACATAAAAAACACTCATCAAATGTCTGGGTCATTTCCATAAAAATAAGAACAAATTGCTGAACATAAATATAAGTTGTTTTTGGCTTCTTAAATATATTTGAGTCTATTAAAACATGTTTCTAAAAATTATAAAATAGTTCTTATTATAAAATGCTGATATGTGACAGAGAATTCAAAACTTTTGGCTTCCTAGGTTTTCACTAGAAATTAAGGTTACTAAGAATAAAATCCTAATTAATTTATATATAATTCTGTATGTAAAGTGTATTAATCCATTTTCATGCTGCTGATAAAGACATATCCAAGACTGGGTAATTAATAAATAAAAAGATGTTTAAGGGACTTATAGTTCCACGTGGCTGAGAAGGCCTCATAATCAAGGTGGAAGGCAAAAGACAAGTCTTACATGGCAGCAGGCAAGAGAGAGTGAGAGCCAAGCAACAGGGGAAACCTCTTATAAAACCGTTAGATCTCGTAAGACCTATTCACTACCATGAGAAATTTGTGGGGGAAACTGCTCCCATGATTCAGTTATTTCCCACCAGGTCTCTCCCACAACATGTGTTAATTACAGGAGCTACGAGTCAAGATGAGATTTGGGTAGGGACACAGCCAAATCATCTTACAAAGTATACCAAAATAAGATGTGTTTTGATGAATGAAATTACAAGGCATAAAAAATACATTTCTTACTGAGAAAATAGAATAATATTGTCCAGTTCAGAGGTTACTTAAAGGTTGCCTCAAAAAGCATACTTAGAATGGAAACAGAAACAAGACAGACAGGAACCAGTAAGTAGGAGAGTAACATGAAGAAAGTTATGGATATAAGGATGCATTTTTGGTAAGGACGGTTAAAAAGAAAAGAGCATTTCCTATGAGAAAGAATCTTATGTGGTAAATTTTTGTCTTAAAAGTAAAATGACTGGTTATTTAATAAAGAGAAAGTAAAGGACAAAGCAGAGGGTTTAAGCATGTTGTAAAAGGTCTGAGTAAGTCATGATAAGGTTTATGAAGGATAAATTTATAAAAGAAATTGTGGGTGTGATCAAGTTGCCTATAATTAGAAGGGAATTATTTATAAGCCTTCCTAAAGATTGAGCTTTGCTATTAAAAATACACTAAAATAAAACTAAAAATTTCATCCCCTATGTTGGAATAACAAGGTTTTCTTGAAGTACTGATTTGCTCTTAGTAAAACCATAAGAGATTATAATTTTTAATTCTGAAATCTGTTTAACTGCCATCTTCTGAACTGCAGTTTCTACTTCTGCAAAATTTCTTCCTGAGATCCATTTAATTTCCCTAGTTTTGGGTTAGAAATGCTGCCTTCTTCATTTAGAATGGTAATTTCACTTCTTGAGGAAGAGGATTCCTCTGGAAGCTTTTCAGATTCATGTCTCAGAAGTTCAACTTTTGCTATATCTTGCTGCATGTGATTTTCAGGTCATACATCATTGCCTTCTGCTCTTCCTCTTTCTACCCTTGAGAAGGCCTGGGATAACTCTCTCCTTTAAGTTTTCCATTCCTACCTGTAACTGTTTTTTTTCCCCCAGTTCTAACTCTGCTATTATGGCTTGTCCATTAAATGTTTATCTTGGGCTGGGTGCGGTGGCTTATGCCTGTAATCCTAGCGCTTTGGGAGGCTGAGGCGGGCAGATCATGAGGTCAGGAGATCGAGACCATCCTGGCTAACATGGTGAAACCTTGTCTCTACTAAAAATACAACAAATTAGCCAGGTGTGGTGGTGCGCACCTGTAGTTCTAGCTATCTCGGGAGGCTGAGGCAGGAGAATCACTTGAACCTGGGAGGTGGAGGTTGCAGTGAGCCGAGATCACGCCATTGCACTCCAGCCTGGGGACAGAGTGAGACTCCGTCTCAAAAAAAAAAAAAAAAAAGTTTATCTTGAAGGCCTACAAAGGCAATGTTGTCCACCAGTATACCTTGATTTTGTAGTCTTGGCTTTTCTTGACATGTCTGAATTATCCCATGTAACCAACAAACTTCCCGTGCTATTACTAAGGGCCATGTATTCCCCTGCTCAAGGTGCTAGTTTTCTTGTTTACATTCCTGTATAATATGGTATACACTCATAACCTTGGACTTATTCTTTCTATGTCAGATTAAATTCAAGTACCCTTTTCATCAGGTCGACTAGCTGGTTATCTATTATACATTGACTTCTCATAAGGAGAAGCAATCAACCTGCCAAAGTTGTTTTTTACCTTTTTAGTAACTGGCCTAAGAAACAAACATTTTACATGTTATCAATATGATTTCCTGTATTATCTTTATTCAGTATTTGATTACTTAGGAAAATGGAGTTTTGAAAGCACTAAGATTCCACATAAGTTTCTGTATCGTCTTTTGATAATCACTCTGGTTACATGAATGACTATTACTTCACAGTAACTTCTCATCAAGTGCTTTCAACCTTTTAAAATCTTTGGCAGGTTTCCCTGAATCAAAATTCGACCTTAAGTTTTATTTACCTGAAATTAACTTTTGGATTTTCCAGAGACTCTGGAGAGTCTCAAAGAATGTATCTCTTATCTTGTAGAAATATTAAATGATTAGTCTTATTTTGTGAACTGCATGCTAAATGCTATCAAATAATAAGTGATACTAGATCTTCTTTGCATTACATTTATGGGTATGTACCCAAATTGTATAAAATTCTTAAAAATCTAATATGACATTAGTTAAAACTCTAGACATTATGTTGTGTGGCACAAAAATAACTAAATTTCCATGTTAATTGCTTATTATAATGAACTCCCATCAGATTTTTAGCCATGGGTATTCTAAGTTTTTAATCCACAGCTATTGTTTTGAATTCTTCTTTAAAGGCATTTGCAAGCACATTTATGGAAGCGACTCTAACAAGTACTCTTAGATATAGGTTAATAATAACTTTAAGATCAATGCACTAAATGCAAATGTTTGAGAACTCCAATGAAGACACATGAATTCATGAAACTACTAATCAAGCTCAAGCAGAACAAAAATAAATTGCGTGAGATTAAGTAACTGATAATGTTTTTGACTTTTATTTAAAACACTGTTAGTTCTTCAATTAAATGTTTTGTTTTCCAGATTTAAGGAAATGTTCTTCCCTAAGCTATCTATAGTGCACAACAATTTGGTAAACTATATATTTGTGAACAAGGTAGAAGCATTTCCTTTTCCTTCCAATTTTATCTCTCCAAAGTTTGGAGAGATTTTGTGAATATTCTTATTTTTTATGGTAATATGGTTATTTGAACAAGTTCAATAACATTTGCTCTCTCTGCTTGCCACAGTGGTTCATGTCTGTAAGCCAGGTGGGCAGACCCCTTGAGGCCAGGAGTTTGAGACCAGCCTGGCATACATGGTGAAAGTCTGTCCCTCCTAAAAAAAAAAAAAAAAAAAAAAAAAAAAAAAAAAATTTACTCTCTCTTTATAGCAGGATGCAATGGAAACAACTGGTTATATTATCAAGGCTTTGACTGAAATGTCATATCTGAGAATATGTATAAACTGCCTGACTTCTAGGGTTCTCAGCCTTAGAGTAGATGAACAAAAACTGTCAATTCCTGGCAGGTCCAGGAACATTAGGGCTGTAAGTATAACCTAAAGTCTGTCTTGCGTTATCTTATTAACCTCAAGAAATTTTTATTTTTATTTATGTTTTTTATTTATTTATGTTTTTGAGACATGGTTTCTCTCTGTCACCCAGGCTGGAGTGCAGTGGCACAATCACAGCTCACTGTAACCTCAAACTCCTGGGGTGAAGCAATTCTCCCACCTCAACCTCCCCAGTAGCTAGAACTACAGGCACTTGCCACCAGCTTAGCTTCAAAAGGTTTTTAAATCTGAGATTACTATATGGTCAAATCATTATTCTTGCAGGCAATATTTGATAAATACTAAATTTATTTTAGAAACAAATTTGTCTTACTCTATTTTTGGAAAAGTCAGTATCACCGTAGGAAGAAAAAGTTATGTTTCTTTTCTTTTTTTTCTTCCAGAAATATTCTTTTTTTTTTTTTTTTGAGACGGAGTCTCGCTCTGTCGCCCAGGCTGGAGTGCAGTGGCGCAACCTCGGCTCACTGCAAGCTCCGCCTCCCGGGTTCACGCCATTCTCCTGCCTCAGCCTCTCCAAGTAGCTGGGACTACAGGCGCCCGCCATCACGCCCGGCTAATTTTTTTGTATTTTCAGTAGAGACGGGGTTTCACCGTGGTCTCGATCTCCTGACCTCGTGATCCGCCCGCCTCGGCCTCCCAAAGTGCTGGGATTACAAGCGTGAGCCACCGTGCCCGGCCTCTTCCAGAAATATTCTAATAAAAATTGGCCATTTCCAAGAAACATTCAGTGCATGCCCATCAATGAAAGAGAACCATAACAAAATAGAAAATTTCCCATATGGCTATGATTTAAAGAAAAAAATGCAGACACGAATTATATTTCTAAAGAAAGCTAGAATACACCTGCTATTAGATGATAGCTGTGTGCACTGTTTTCAAGTTCTTGTTATTTGCCTATAGAGCAATTTGCTATTTGTTATTTGCCTATAGAACTCTTCTAGATTTCTACAATCCTACTTCCTTCTATGCAGTTACCACAAATGGGAATTTCTCTGTTTTGGAAGCCCTATAAGCTGAAACTAGATGAATTTTTAGAAACAAGTCTCGTGCCTGATGTCTGGGCCACACAAAGTTCACCAAACTGTCCCATGCCATTACCAGAGACATTCAAACTGCAAACCAGGATGAGAGTTGATTGTTTTCATGCTGTAGACAGCTTTTTTTCAAGATGTCAGAACAAGGCTCTATATCATAATGATACAATAAAGCCTATCTTTTTCACTTGGTAGGATAATGGTCATTTTGTTTATTCAATTGGTTGTCTTTAAAGCCTAGGTTTATTGCTCAAAGTCCTTATGCAAACTGTTCTTGTCACATTACTATTAATTTTACTTTGCATTTTCCTCTTTAATTTTTTATCTGTTACTTGTTCAAATTTTTTACAGATGTACAAATCCTAACAGTATAATGCTAACCCAGCACTTTGAGATGGTAACATATGCCTATGGAACAGACAAAATTGAACTTAATTACAGACTCCAAGTAGACAGACTAGGAGCACCCCACTTAAACTTCTTTACTGCTCAAATGTGGTTAAAAAGGTTTTGACACTGACTCCTAGCTGCCATTCATTCTTTCCAATGTAAAACAAGACCAGCAACCTGGGAGAGGTCCATCCTGGTACTGACAGACATGAAAATCTAACTAAAGGATGACTGAACAGTGACACTTTTGGAGAAACATCTTGATCAAAAGGGTGAAATATGAATGTTGCCAAAATAAAAATGGAGTCATCTGTGTTAACAAAATCCTGACAAATAGAACCAGGAAGGCCATGGAAAGAGGCTTTTCATCCATAAGTGTCTGGTAACAAGAATGATTACAAAAGACTCCGAGAAAACCACAATCTTGCACAAATGCCATCGTAACTTTACACACACAAAATAAAAACTTCTGAAGGCACGTCTGCCCAGCAACTGCCTGTCCAGTCTTGGACTGGTGTCAACTTTGTTACTGATCCTTTGGCCAAAGACAATTATCTCCAAACAAGTATAAAATCCTCTTCATTTTTCCTTTAAAAACCTTTATCTTCCTTTACCTCCCTGGGTATGCACATAGTTTGCTATGGCATGTATATTCCCATTGCAACGCACTATTCCAGAATAAATATAATTTTCTTTTAGAGAGGATCTCTTCGTTATTAAGGCTGACAATACTTTAGAAGTTTCTTTGCATGTTTGCAGAAAATTCTCTTTGTTATCTTATGCTTGAAAGATTATTCTTCTAGGTATACAACCTGTTATTGTTTCTTGGCAGACTTAAGATATGCCTCACTTCCAATTTTCTCTATTATCTCCTTCTGATAGTCCAGTGAGACATATCCCAATTTCTTTGCTTCCTTCTCAGTTTTTCTATCTCTTTTCATTCTGTGTTGCATTTTGGGTAATTTCTTATACCTCTTCCAGTTCACTAATTCTCTCTTCAGCTATGTTTAAGCTGCTGCTGAACATATCCACTTAATTTCAATAATTATATCTTTCACTTCTAAAAATACTATTTAATTGAAATAGGGCTATTCATTTTTTGAGAATCTACTATTCCTTCATCCTACTTTCAGTATTCATTTTTTATTTCTACATGTAATAAAAATAC
Organism: Hylobates moloch; assembly: GCF_009828535.3. Taxonomy (NCBI): domain Eukaryota; kingdom Metazoa; phylum Chordata; class Mammalia; order Primates; family Hylobatidae; genus Hylobates; species Hylobates moloch. The sequence goes on along the minus strand of NW_026652294.1, from coordinate 19,111,117 downwards.
TTATGCTTTATATCTGGTAAGTCCAATATTTGCAATCTTTCAGATTTAACTCCAGTCTTCAGTTTTTGCACTTTCTCGGGGTAGCTTACTTCCTTGTGTGTTTTGTGATTCCTAACTGAGAACCTTGCTTTCCTTGTAACTTCCCCTAAAAAATTCTGAAGACTTGTTTTTAAGAATATTTTTCTAGATCAGATTTATGTTAGTTTCTGCCAAGTGCCTGGCAAATTTTTAATTTTTTTCTTTCCATTTTTGCTCCCACACATGTAATTTCAGCCCCCAAAATAATATGGGCATAGGCTTAAAATAAAATCTCAGAGGAAACATTTCTCCCTCATTCTACCTAAAACCAAGGATGAAACAGACAACAACCTCTACTGTTTTCTTCTACACTCTGAGTTTTATTAACTTTTTATCCACTGAGGATAATACTCTTTGTGGATCCTGACTTTATGTGAGGCCTTTATGTGAGGTCTTTCTTCCTGTGGGCCTAAGGTCCTGTGTATAGTATTTCAACAGAATAATTATATGTTTTGCCTGTTGGCCTGTTGTCCCTCTGTATCCCATGATAGCATTTGCTTGTTTGAACAATAAATTATATAGTTACCTATTGAGAAAAACCACTGTTTTTCTATACTCTCACACATAAGACTTCTGATGCCAGATATTGTGGGGTTATTTTCCTACAATGACCAGTTCTTCAACACTAGCTGGGTCCCTATAATTTAATACAACAGTGACACTACCTCCTTGACAAAAGCATCAGACTCCATAGGTTAGTGGCTTAGTCCCATGAGGCTGCCCACTTCAGATGCCAGTTGCAAGTCCTGGCCTCCTGTCCTCTGACAGATTTGCTATAAATCAAGGATTCCTATAATCCCCTCCTTGGGTTCCATAATTTATTAGAATGGCTCCTGAAACTCAAACACATTTACCAGCTTATTATCAAGGATGCAACTTGGGAACAGCCAGAGAGAAGAGGTACATAGGGCAAAATATGGGGGTGTGGGCTGAGGAGGTATGGAGCTTCCATGCCCTCTCTGGGTACACCACCCTCCAGCAACAATAGTGTTCACCAACCCAGAAATTCATCAAATCTTGTTATTCAAGAGCATTTAGAGAGCTTGATTTCTAGCACAACCTCCTGCCTTCTCAGAGATCCATGGAACTTTCAGTGGGGAAGTTTTTGTTTTTTGAGTGTTGTAAAGTCTTTATTTTATGAAAGAAGTCACATAGGCAAAGCTTTATATTTGCTGAGTGACTTCTTTTCTTTCTTTTTTTTTATTATACTTTAAGTTCTAGGGTACATGTGCACAACGTGCAGGTTTGTTACATATGCAACATGTGCCATGTTGGTGTGTTGCACCCATTAACTTGTCATTTACATTAGGTATATCTCCTAATGCTATCCCTCCCCCTCCCCCTACCCCATGACAGGCCCCGGTGTGTGATGTTCCCCACCCTGTGTCCAAGTGTTCTCATTGTTCTGCTATAAAGACACATGCACACATATGTTTATTGTGGTACTATTCACAATAGCAAAGAGTTGGAACCAACCCAAATGTCCATCAATGATCATATTCTCTCTCATAGGTGGGAATTGATCAGTGGGGAAGTTCTAACCCCCTAATCACTTGGTCTTTCCATCCTGAGGCTCTCTAGGGGCCCTATTCTAAGACACCTCATTAGCATAAACTCAGGTGTAACCCAAAGGGGATCATATACATAATAAAAGCTGCTCTTATCACTCAGGAAATTTCAAGGGTTTTAGGAGTTCTGTTCCAGGAACCAGGGACAAAGACTAAATAGATTTCTTATAATACCAGGTTCACCTTTAAACCAGGCTCCCTGCCACTAGGGATCATGCCTTCCAAGGGCAAAGGTGACATCCAGTTGCTCTTTGCTTATCTTTTTGGATTCACTCTGTCATTGTTTCTGGCCTTTGCTTTCTTCACTTGCTTTATGAACTAATCAATTATGCTTTCAAAGCATGTAAAACATTTTTTAATCCAGCATTTTTACATATTCTTTACACAGTTGGTTTAATTTCACCCCCCTCTCCAAACTTTTTAATCCATGATATTCTTGACAATATTCCTGTCTGTTTCTTCTCTTTTCCTTATTTCTAATAAGCACATGATATACAGAAGGAACTGAATAAATGCTGATTGAAGGAATGAATGTTGCAGGCACCTCTGTTTTAAATCCTTTCTAATATTTTGCAATAAATTTCAAGTGCAGTTAAAAAAAAGTTCTTTCTTTCTAATGCTATAATTTCACTCCTGGAAAGGCAAGCTACAACAATATTGGATGGAAGGGCTTCATGGACAAAGCTGTTAATTAAGATATAATTTATATTTATGAAAATTTGAAAACAACTAAGGTCAAGGGAGTGGTTAGGTAATACACTAACTATTGGATATGATGTTCGTTAACACCATGTGGCTCACCCAGAAAATGCTTATGATATGAAACAAATGAAAAGCAGAAAACCACATTTAACATGCATTATGACTATAAATAGGACATAATACCCACATGGGGACGTGGATCAGAAGCCAAGTACAAAAGACTAATTTATTAGAAAAGCTAGCTTTGCAATCCTTTTTCCTTTTTAAAACTTGCAATGGATACAAACTTTATATGAAACAAACTCTTTAAGGACGCATGTATCTAATCCTCTGTGATACAACCTGAGAGGCAAAAGCCCTTGCTGTCAGACAGGCCTGTGTTGAAATCTTCGTTCTGTTGAATAGTTGTGGTCAATTCTTCACTCCTTCCACTGTAGGGAGGGAATTCTGACACACTCCTTAACTCACACTTCTCACTCAAAGTAATCATATGGGCTTAGTCATACGGTTACTTTGGCCAATGAGGGATATTAGCAACAATGACTCAAGGTTTCCTCCTGTGTATTAGGGCTTCCTCTGCCACCTCTGCCTCACCATGAGAAAACACCATACTAGCTTGCTGAGGGGACAGAGGGCATACCAGAGGACAGCCAAGTTGCCCCAGTCACCAGCTGTCCCACCTGAAGCTGACCACAGATACTCTGTTAAACCAGTAAAAAAATGAACCATCCAACCAGCCTACAAACTCATCAACTATATAAATGGTTGCTGATTTAGGGCACTATCAGAATAGCTTGTTATGCAGCATTATCTATAGCAGTAGATGACTAATACACCCTGTCTTCTTCCTCTTTCTATAGCCAGGTCCATTCACAGTGTTTGGTACCTAGAGAGTGGTGATGAAGGCTTTTTCTGTCATTGCCCCCCCTCTGTGAGGAAGAATGAGACATTTATGCTTGCATCTCCCCCACTCACCCACCCACACCTGTCACAGCACTTGTCCTTTTTTAAATACTTACTTCTTTGCACATTTCTCTCCTCCTCCAAGTCATACACGACTTGGAAGCAGGTTAATTATTCACATCCACATCTACAGCACCTGGCACAGAGTAGGCCCTCAATAAATATTTTTGCTTGAGTTGAATGAATAGATTTGGGGAGCTGGCATGAACCAAAAGAGCCAGCAGCAGATGGCAAGAATCATAACCACACAAGCTGGTTCTTACGCCAGGAGGCTTTAGGCTTTCCAGAAAGCCCAAACAAGGGTGGAAAAAAACCAACACCCCACAAAGATGAAAAGCATACTCACTCTGCTCTCCTGTGCCCTTATCTCTCTCACCACATTGCACATAAATCTCCCAGCCATCCACGCTCCTGGGAGGTCCCCTCAGCCCACCTCACCCTACCTCCAGGGATGTGCCTGTGTTGACCCTACCTTTAGATCCGACACGTCTCTGTAGCACTGCTCGGAGCGGGTGTGGTCCGACAGCTGCACATTCCAGAAGCAAGGGAGCTGGTACACAAGGAAGGGGTTTTGTTTGATGACGGCATTGAAAATATCCTGGGGGATGAAAGCCAAAGACACAGTCAAGACAGTCGGATGGTCCAGCTGCCCATTTTGGCTCTCAAGGCACTGCACCCCCTGTGATAGGGCTTCTCTTGAACCTCCTGCTCTGAACACAGGCTGGCTTGCACTGTGGGGCATCTCTCTTGCCTGTTATCTCTAGGAATCAAGCAATAATGTTTGGATAGAGACGAGGGAATGCCCCAGGCTGACTGGAAGCTCCAGAGTCCTGCTGGTCTCATAAGGCCCTATCCAGTGAGCTCACGTGCAGACACGGGGTGTCTTCCCTACCCTCACCGGCATATGAAAAATGAAGTCTCCTTCCTCTCTGGCCTCCTAGGCAGGAGCCCTGTGTTATCCATCCTGAGCCTCCTGGAGAGGAAACTGTATGATGACAAGTAGCCCCACTCCTTCAGGGACTGAGACAAATTACAGATCCTCCCTTTCAGCAGTGCTTCCTGGGGCCTGCGGTGGACTCAGTGATGGATGCTCCTTGGGTTTCTGCAGGCCATGGTGCCCAGGATATGCACTCTCTGTTTCAAGATCCAATCCTGACTTGTCTAGGGAGGTTTTACCTTTTTTGGGCTCTTCTCCAAGCTCTTGCACCAGGCCATACTTATTAACTAGCTGCTGACAGGTGGCGCCGGGAGGTGAATTATGGGCCTTCGTGGCAGAAGATGGCTGAATAAACTATCCTCACTGGACACGGGCACACAATTGCTAGCTTTGGGGGACATGCTCAAGTCACTGTGACCTGACTTGAAATATGAGGCTGGTGGACGGTTTTCCCCCAGGTTTAAAACAGCCACCTGGGTATTACTTTTTTTCTTAAACTCATTCATTATACTCTATCTCGTGTTTGAAAAAGGAAATCAGTTTCTGGCTGCTTGGGAAATACTGAATAATAATACTTTAAAAAATAGTAAAGTAATCATGCAGGGTTTCTTGTTTCCTCTGTGTTATGAAACTTTGCAGGCATTCGACGAACCAGGAAATTGCACTTTGAACAAAAACATGCAGAGTGAGCTGGCTCTTTGGATGAAGAGGAAACGGTGAAATGCAGAAAACTCAGAGAAATCATCTTCATGCCTGAAGACAGCTACCAGTGCCACAGGAAGATGAAAATTTAAATGAGTGATCCTGGTAGACTCAAAGTCAAAGACTGGAGCCCTCTGCCTTTCCTAGGACGTCAAAATGAGGAATGGGTTTTTAAAAAATGAATATTTGTTGGCTGGGTGCAGAGACTCATGCCTGTAATCCCAGCACTTTGGGAGACTGAGGCGGGTGGATCATCTGAGGTCAGGAGTTCAAAACCAGCCTGGCCAACGTGGAGAAACCCTGTCTCTACTAAAAATATAAAAATTAGCCTGGTGTGGTGCCGCATGCCTGTAATCCCAGTTACTTGGGAGGCTGAGGCAGCAGAATTGCTTGAACCCGGGAGGCGGAGGTTGCCGTGAGCCGAGACTGCGTCACTGCATTCCAGCCTGGGTGACAGAGCGAGACTCCATCTCAAAAATAAAATAAAATAATAAAAATGAATAAAAATGAATATTTGCTAACAGTTTGGTAGAGTTCAAGGAGCTTCTGAGGCTGCCTGTATAGCAAGGTGGTTTCCTTGCAGTTTATCCTTTCTATTTAAGTGCATTTCCCTTGAGTAAAGGGACACTAGTACAGCATCTAAGCAAAAGGCTTAGATTAAAGGTTAGACTCTATTTGCCAGGGAGGCCAGTGAAACCTTGCCTGGGAAATATGCTGTGGCATTCTGGGGTCCCAGAGAGCAGGCCCTGTGCACTCCACCCAGCGACGAGGAGGACACCGACATCTACTTATGAGTCTGCGTCAGCAGACTCTAAGCTCTATGAGGGCAAGTGCTGCATCCTTCATCTATCTCTGTCATCCTTTTTCTGAATTTGGCTCCTGGTATACACAGTACTCAGTGAAAGTCTGCTGAATGAACAAAGGGAAGGCACTAAGGAGTTGAGCTGTTGTCTTAGACTGGCAAGAATAAGGCAGCTGTATCAGAGCACACAGAGTCACACAATACGTAGAAAACCATTCAGATCGATTTACTTTTAAGTTTGAGAAACAGCGCCAGCGCACTCAGGAATAGCTGCACCTTCGAAGCTGGCCACTCACCTGGTCAGCTAAGGACGTAGAGAGCATGCCCATGAGCTCCCTCTCTGCGGTCAGCCTCCACATCTGCTCCCACTTCATCTTCCGCAGCTTATCCAGAAGTAACAGGATCACCCCTGGGCAACAGCACAGGATAAAAGAGAAAATTAAAAAATAAAATAGTAAGATGGAGAGCTAGGCACGCCTACTCACAGCACAGCCACAGTCTCTCAGGGATGATTGTCTTATGCAGACAAGAGACCTATGCACTGCTGCAAGTGAGTCTTCTCTCTAAAAATTCTTCCAATGAGGCTCCACAGTATGGGGCACCTATTTTGGTGATGAATATACCTGGGTTCAAGCCTAGGACCTGCCAGTTACTCGGTAGGAGACGTGAAACCATCTCTCTGAGACCTCCTCATTGTATGGAGACTGGTCATACAGGCCTCAAAGGACTGTTGTGAGGAGTAAGTGAGGAGGGCAGGGAGAGCCTAGCATTGTCTGGAGATGGACAGTGGTGGTGGTCACACAACAATGTGAATGGACTTCACGCCACTCAACCGTATGTTTAAACATGGTTAACACGGTATATTTATGTTATGTATATTTCGCCACAATAATGACAAAAAAAAAAAGATTCTAGCTCTGCACTGGATACAGAGCACATTCCTTAAAGACATTAGATTCTCTCCTATGTTTTTCCCCAGAGATATGACCACCTACTAGGTTGAGCTGATAGGTGGAATTTGTACAATGTATACCATTTATCCGTACACACAAAAGGCAGCTCCTCTGTGACTTTATTCTGGGTATGGCTTTGCCAATTTGCTTGATGATTACTGACAAGCCATATGGGCCTGTCTCAGTCTTCCTGATTTCAAGAGGGTCTTTTTGGCCCATCTACGCTGGGTCTTTAAGGTAAGCTCCAGAAGCCTGTGAGCTCATAAGAAACTAATAATAAGAGGTGGTTCCTCTTACTTGATATCTTTTCTTGGTTACTTTCTGCGGGAGGGACCTGGGTGAATGGAGGGTTGTTTAGGGAGGGAAATTCCCATTGTCTATATCTTTTTGTATTTTTTAAAATGCTAAAACAACAGTGGGGTGCGGTGGTGGTTCATGCCTGTAAACCCAACACTTTGGGAGGGGAGGTGGGTGGATCACCTGAGGTCAGATTAGCCTGGCCAACATGGTGAAACCCCATCTCTACTAAAAATGCAAAATTAGCTGGGTGTGGTGGTGCATGCCTGTGATCCCAGCTACTTGGGAGGCTGAGGCAGGAGAATCGCTTGAACCTGGGAGGTGGAGGTTGCAGTGAGCTGAGATCGTGCCATGGCACTCCAGCCTGGGCGACAGTGCAGGACTCCATCTCAAAAAAAAAAAAAAAAAAGCTAAAACAACTAAACGTATTATTCAGGCAAAAAATAAATAGATCAGTTAAAATCTAAAAAAGAAAAATACATTTAGGCTTAGCTGAATGGCTGAGAAGCAACTATCTACCATCAGGTCAGTTAGAGCAAGCAGAAAAAGCCCTGAGCACTGAACACAAAAAGCCGAGAGAATTTCCCTGCAGGCCACTGCAGTCAATTTGGTGGGTGGAACTGTAGCACCCAGGGGCTCCCAAATCAATCCTCTTCAGGATGCTTAGCTCAGCAGAATGGTCAGTGGGGAAGACTCAAGGCAGTTGAAAAATGATCTTAGTTGAAATCTAGCACCTGCATTTCCAAGACTCTAGGAAAGAAACTGATTTCCCCAAATCACATACAAATGTCAACTCTAAGCCTCTTTACTTATTCCAGTGGCACATATTTGGAGAAAAGATATATTCACCATTTAGTGAAAGGTGTTTGGCCAGGTAGAGTTGAAAAAAAAAAAAAAGTATCTATATGGTTATGGGAAGAATGGGCTAATACACAGAGATCTGAACTTGTAAGTCTGAAGGACAAATTAGATCTGCTGCATAGGTCCTTTGGGCTTTGTTAGGTTTTTTGCATATCACATATCATTTCCCCTAATGCTCCCTGAGATCTCTAAAAGATAGATTTTGTTATCCTTATTTTATAGGTGAGGAAACTGAGGGGCTAAATCGGACACTTGCCAATTCACAGTTCAGAAGGAGCTATGTCAGATTCAAACTCAGATCTGCGTGATTCCAAGGCCAGTGCTTCTTCCACTCAACCACATAGACTAGAGCCCCAGCAATGTCACTTTGGAGCCATAGGACTCAGGTCAAGACCTGTCTTTTGTTGACTCTCAGTTTCTATGAGTGTTAAATGAGAAAAATGCTACTTGCCCTGCACAGCTCAGAAAACTGTTGAGCACTCTTGTGGTAGGCTGGTAATGTTTAACCATCAGCTCGCTGGGGGAAAAAATGGCCAGATTTGTAGCATTTGGCAATTGCCAAGGTGTAAACACTGCCATCATGGCTAATTTCAAGCTAGCAATGTCATGTTACTGAATACGGAGTTGGGGAGGAAGGTACCTAGTGGAAATTGTTCACCATAAATGTATTATCTGATTGTTTTACTCAGATAAACAATGTGGGGGGGCGGCGGTAGAAAGAAAAGAAACATTTACAAAGTTACAAACAAAAAGAATATAGTGATGTAAGTCACTGGCGACTGATTTAAGAAAATATTATTCCAGTCAAAGATATGAATGAAGCTGGGCATGGTGGCTCACACCTGTGACCCCAGCACTTTGGGAGGCCAAGGTGGGCAGATCACTTGAGGTCAGGAGTTCAAGACCGGCCTGGCCAACATGGTGAAACCCCGTCTCTACTAAAAATACAAAAAAATTAGCTAGGCATTGTGGTGTGTGCTTGTAATCCCAGCTACTCAGGAGGCTGAGGCAGAAGAATTGCTTGAACCCAGGAGGCAGAGGTTGCAGTGAGCCGAGATTGTGCCACTGTACTCCAGCCTAGGTAACAGAGCAAGACTTCATCTCAAAAAACAAAAAACAAAAAACAAAAAAAAAGGGCAGGCAGACGTGGTGGCTCATGCCTGTAATCCCAGCACTTTGGGAGGCCAAGGTGCACAGATCATTTGAAGTCAGGAGTCTAAGACCAGCCCCGCCAACATGGTGAAACCCCATCTCTACTAAAAATACAAAAAACCTAGCCGGGTGTGGTGGTGCACACCTGTAGTCCCAGCTACTCCTGAGGCTGAGGCACAAGAATAGCTTGAACCCAGGAGACAGAGGATGCAGTGAGCTGAGATCGCACCACTGTCCTCTAGTGGGGGTAACAGAGTGAGACTCTGTCTCAAAACAAACAAACAAAAAAAAACAAAAACAAACAAAAACAAAAAAGAAGAGAGAAGAGAATTTCATTAATCTTATTACAAAAATGCATTACAATTAGGTTGGAGAGATGCTCCAATGTATTAAAAAAATGAGGGGGGATGGTGGGAAGCTAGAAGCAATGAAAAAATACATTAATGCACATTTTTGAAGCCTCTAGAGAGGTCCAGGATAAATCTATGAGTGTCTGGTGACCAAGCTGAGAACTGATGCTTTTAAATGGTGTGAGACTTGGCCGATGTGATTTGCCAGGTTGCCTGAAAAGTCAGAATGTCTGAAACAGATGACTAAATGCAGAAATGCAGGATCAGTCTCCCTGTTAGCCAGTCTTTTCTTCTGTGTGACTTTAATTTTTAAAATTATGAGCTATTTCAAAACAATAGAAAAGCACACAAACTAATATAATGAATACCCACCACCTAGATATAATGGATGTTATAATACATTGCCACATTTACTGTTAAAAAATTAAAGCATTACGGATAAATCTAAAGTTCATCTCATTCTACCTCCTCTCTTCCTCAAAGGAAGGCAGTATTCTGAGGGGTCTGTGTTTTATTTCTAGGCTTCTTTTTATATTTTTATCCTCTATGCACATAATAACAACACATGGTATTTTTAGTGTGTTTTGGATTGCGTATTTCCTATTCTAACTTGCCTTTTCACCCGCTGTTATGTCTTTAAGATTTGACTATGTTAGTATTTCCTATCTAGTTTAGTCACTGTAATCACATCATCCATTTTATGCATATACCACAATTTATTTATCCATTCCTCTCCTGAAGGACATTTTGGTTGTTTACTATGTTTTTGCCATTATAAACAATGCTGCAATAAATATCCTAATCTTAATTCATGTCTCGAGAGCTTATCTAGGGTACAGCTTCCAAAGTTGGACAAGGATTGCCGTTGAAGGAGCTCCTTGTCTCGAAACATCTTCAACTACTCCATCTTCCATTTCTCTTACAGTCAGCCATTACCGAGTCCACAGATTCTAAATTTAAAACGCCTTTTACATTTCTTTTATTCATTCATTCAACAGTTATTTATTGAGTAGCTACTATGTGTGAATTCATAGAAATAGACTTGTACTTATTTTGCTTCCCTACTTTCACCAATCTCATGGGCTTTTTAAATTTTTTTATTTTTTTAAGACAGAGTCTTGCCCTGCCGCCCAGGCTGGAGTGCAATGGCGCGAGCTGTAAAATGCTGGGATTTTACAGGTGTGAGCCACCGCGCCTGGCCAATCTCATGGGCTTTATTCAACATATTAACTCAGCATATATTTACGGGAGGTGCAACATTCATTCTTTGCCAGGCCCTTTTGTGGAAACACGCATAAGACACGTACATCATTAGGATTCAATGTGATGACCGCAAACACTGAGAACACGCAGTGTTTATGAAGACAGCTCACAGGAGGGAGGCCTGGGTGGCCTGGGCTAGGACTTGGTCAGGAAGTTGGGGAAGCTGTCTGAGGAAACACGATGGACAAAGGCACGGAGGCAGGAGATGCATGACAAGATTGGGCTACGCAAGAACTAGAGTGTATTGTGGCCAGACGGTTTCAATAGCAGGCTTAGGCAAATGCCAGGACAGAAGCCTGAACACATGAACAGGCAATAAATCAGGAAGAGCCTCATATCTATGCAGCACAGGTGCATTCCAACCATGTTTATGCCATTTCCTACAGAGAAAATGCTATTCTTAAAACCCACTGGGAGTTAAGCTGCTTATGGCTGGAAAGGCTGATTCAAGGGTTTCAGAGGCCCCAGGCCCTACCAAAGTGTCCCCAAGGCTGAGGAGATGATTTTGTTGGCACTTGTCACCCATGTGTGACACAGTGGTTGGGAAGTCCTACTGAGGACAACTGAAAGCCAGACAAGGATGTGGGGCAAGAGAGTGACTGCAACAGAATCTGTTTTAGAAAGCCAAACTAGCTGGGCGCGGTGGCTCACGCCTATACTCCCAGCACTTTGGGAGGCTGAGGCCGGCAGATCACCTGAGGTCAGGAGTTTGAGACCAGCCTGGCCAACATGGAGAAACCCTGTCTCTACTAAAAATACAAAAATGAGCCGGGCATGGTGGTGTGTGCCTATAGTCCCAGTTACTTGGGAGGCTGAGGCAGGAGAATCACTTGAACCTGGGAGGCAGAGGTTGCAGTGAGGCGAGATTGCACCACTGCACTCCAGCCAGGGTGACAGAGTGAGACTCAGTCTCAAAAACCAACCAACCAACCAAACAAACAAACAATACAAACAAACAAACAAAAAACCAAGCTGAAATGTTGCTGTCATTTATCCTGTCATTTCACAAGATCAAAGGCCTCCAGTATTTCAGGGTGGTCTTCAGAACAAGCTATAACCCCTTGGTTGTGGCCAGACCATCTGGTTCTGGCCATAATTTAATTTTCTTTTCTTTCATCAGACCACTTCTTCCAGGAAAACTGGCACAATGGCACTCTGCCATAAAACAACCGCAACCTCTGCCTCTGTGAACTTGATGAGCTGATTCTCAGGCTGCTTTTCTCTTTGGAATTCCAGAAAGTTTACTACATATACCACTCTCTGTACCCCGATTCAACCAAGAATCAGAATCCAAAGCAAACAAAAACATTCATGAGCAAACATGTCACAAAGCTTATGAATTTCACTCTCAGCTTCTTAAGCATCCTCTAATCTCACAACATTCTTAGAAAGGGGGCTGGTTAGACCTTACTGCTGAGTTTGCATCGATGTGGGAACTGAGGTGCTGAGGATGGAGGTGATGTTTCCAATGTCACAGTGCTGGCAAATGCTTCCTACTGCCCCGTTTATCTTAGAACATTAGAACTAATAAAGACCCTGTGCTTCCTGTGCCAGCAGAGCCCATGGATGGCTCTTCTTTGTTCCTAGACATTTTTAAAGACCATGCTTCCTCTTAAACGTGAATGTCATACGTGTACTCGGCTGACGTAGGCTTATGTGGGCTCCTGGGAATCAGGGCTCCCAGACACCACAGCTGGGCCACAGGCAAGCTGCTCTTGGCATGCCAAACCAGAGGGGACTCTGTCTGCTTTTGTTGTGTGTTTTTTTTTTTTTTTGAGACAGAGTCTTACTCTGTTGCCCAGGCTGGAGTGCAGTGAGTGGCACGATCTCAGCTCACTGCACCCTCCGCCTCTCAGGTTTAAGCCATTCTTGTGCCTCAGCCTCCTGAGTAACTAGGACCACAGGTGTGCGCCACCATGCCTGGCTAATGTTTTTTGTATTTTTAAGAGAGACGGGGTTTCAGCATGTTAGCCAGGCTGGTCTTGAACTCCTGAACTCAAGTGATCCGCCTACCTCAGCCTCCCAAAGTGCCGGGAACACAGGCGTAAACCACAACGCTCAGCTGACTGTCTACTTTTAATCACAGGTCCTGCATTGAGAAGTCATTTTGCCTATGATTCATTTCAAAATTTTTTTATCTGAGCACCTGCTTTGGTTCTATTCATTAGTTAACTGGGGACTTGGAAGTTTTTAAAACACAGTCCTTGTTCTCAGGGAGCAAGGCCTGATAGGGAAGGGAGACAGGTAATCACAAAAACGCAAAGCACTGTGATAAATGGGAGGCGGAGAAAAACTATGGGAGCTGGGGTACAGGTAAACAGACTGTGTCTCAGGGGAAGCATTAGGGGAAGGGCATCTTGAAATGAATGACGTCTACACTGAAACTTAAGGATAAAAAAAGTTATATAAGTGAGAGACAGGAAGAACAAAGGTCAAACCAGACAGGCTTCTCTCTCTAGGACAGTGATTTCAAAGGAATGGGTTGCTGAATATCTAGCAGGTAGCAAATACTGTCCACCACATTTGAAATGCAGACCTCAAAAGATAATGACCCATGTCCCCCTCTTCTCCCAAAGAAGAAAATTTTAGAAAGGCTGCATAAAGTTGTCTAGCATGGGTGAGAACATTTGTCTTTGCTCATCAATCTATAATTAACCACAGGTGTTTTTTTTTTTTTTTTTTTGAGATGGAGTCTTGAACTGTCACTCGGGCAGGAGTGCAATGGCGTGATCTCGGCTCACTGCAACCTCTGCCTCCCGGGTTCTAGCGATTCTCCTGCCTCAGCCTCCCGAGTAGCTGGGATTATAGGTGCCCACCACCACACCCAGCTATTTTTTTGTATTTTTAGTAGAGACAGGGTTTCACTATGTTGGCCAGGCTGCTCTTGAACTCCTGACCTCACGATCCACCTGCCTCGGCCTCCCCAAGTGTTGCGATTACAGGCGTGAGCCACCGTGCCCAGCCTACCACAGGTTATTCCTATAACCGATATCCTCACATCCTCAGAGTGACACAGCAGAATGAATTCTGGGAACACAAGCTTCTTCTTCTTTTTTTTTTTTTTTTTTTTTGTAGCTATCCCAGAAGGGGAAGGAAAAAGAAAAAACTGCAGTGGACTTGGAAAACACACTCTTAGTTCTGAGTCCTGATATCACTGCTTAATATCGACATGATTCTTGAAAAAAGTCACTGTTTCTAAGCCTCAGATCCTTATTTGTAATATAGTGACAATCCCACATTAACTCCAAGGTGACTATGAGGAACAAAAAAGAAAATGGGGGCCAGGTGTAGTGGCTCACGCCTGTGATCCCAGCACTTTGGGAGGCGTTGGAGGGTGGATCACCTGAGGTCAGGAGTTCGAGACCAGCCTGGCCAATATGGCAAAACCCCGTCTCTACTAAAAATACAAAAATTAGCCGGACGTGGTGGTGGGTGCCTGTAATCACAGTCACTTAGGAGGCTGAGAAAGAAGAATTGCTTGAACCCAGGAGGCGGATGTTGTGGTGAGCCGAGATCGCCCCATTGTACTCCAGCCTGGGCGACACAGCGAGACTCTGTCTTAAAAACAACAACAACACAAAAACAAGAAAAATGGCATCTTTAAAGTATCTGGTGCAGCGGAAGAGTATCCATCAGTGCTGTAGTGGGAATTATTAATGGATAATTGATGTCCACACCTAGTAAATCATTTTTCTCAGTAATCCACTGATTATTCAAATAATCTTCAAAATTCCCGTGAGTGTGAAATGTACTGGACAACTTGAAATATTTGCAATATTTGCAAACATTTCCAGGCCCATAGCCTTCTCAGTGTTCTGAAAACAGTTGGCTTATAGTGTCACAGCCTGCATGCTCAGGAGACCTCTTGAGGTTATTCCAAGTGGCAGCTAAGAGATACATCCACAGAAAACAAATAATAATAAAGGAAAGAAAATCCACTGTATGGAAAGTTATGAGCTTAAATTGTATTCTTAAGCAGCTAATGAGTCTGTTTAGGAAGTTAAATATAATCATCATATTGATATGAGCTTATAAGACAATCTGCCAGTTTCTTCAAAGGTTAGGAGTTTGCACTCAGGTCATAAAAGACTTGAGAAACAACATTTCCAAGAGAAACAGAACTCTGTTTATTGACCTTGCTCCTATGGGGCTGCAGAAATATCCTAATTAATGGCTGTGCAGTGCTTTCAAAATATGAAGTGGTACATAAAAGCTTAATAAATGACACTTACGGAAACTATACATTTCCTCATTAAGGTGTCTAATTATACCTCACTGAACTTGCATAATTCCCACTGGATTTAATATAAATTATGTGCATGCGTGCAAAGTAGAAAGAGGATTTTTAAGTGAATACTGCTTCAAGTTATGAAAATGGCTCCACTTGAAACTGGAGCCTTTTAAGCTGAAACAACACGGATTTGGCTTTGGAATGCATGCCCCAAATCAGACTTTTGACCCTGCTTTTCTGCTGTCAGGAGGAAGGTGGTGCCAAAAAGCCTGACTTTGGCCTCTGCCTGGCATTCACTGCTGGGTGATCCTCCCATTCCCATCCTTGTCAGCGGGGTCTGGGAGCTGGGAGCAAGCCCCTTGGCCCTGAGTGCTCTGCACAGAGGCAACGTGCCTTGTGCCTTAAATTTGACAAGGACTGTCAAGGGAGCTGGCTGGGATGCATGTGACCCGCAGCACTTTACCTACAGCTGTTGTGCTGGGAGCACAGAGACCAACGCTAAATAAATAAATGAATAAATTAATTAAAAATCAAAGGATTCTCTCATGAACATCTGGTCAAGTAGTAGGGCTTTTCATCTGTGGATCAGAGGGCAATATTTTCTTTTTAGCAATAGCTCAGTAATCAAGATGGCAGGGAAAGAAAAGTAGGTATCTGTGCAGAGAGGAAAGTGAGAATAATGCTTTTTTATGAGCTAGACACTATTTTTTGCCAGTGCAACTGCAAAAAAAAAAAAGAGAGAAGCTAAAAAGGGTGACAATGATGATAATACCTACCATTTATCAAGCCAACTGCTGTATACTAGAGAGAAGAGAGAAGGAACTTAGATGACCTCTGATTCTTTTTTTTTTTTTTTTTTTTTTTTTGAGACAGAGTCTCACTCTGTCGCCCAGGCTGTAGTGCAGTGGCACAATCTCGGCTCACTGCAACCTCTGCCTCCCAGGTTCAAGCGATTCTTTTGCCTCAGCCTCCTGAGTAGCTGGGACTACAGGCGTGTGCCACCACACCCGGCTAATTTTTTGTATTTTTAGTAGAGACGGGGTTTCACCATGTTGGCCAGGCTGGTCTCGAACTCCTGACCTCGTAATCCACCTGCCTTGGCCTCCCAAAGTCCTGGGATTACAGGTGTGAGCCACCGCACCCAGCCAGATGACCTCTGATTCTTATGACAAACTTGCAAAGTAGATGGAATTATCTCTATTTTACAGATGAAGAAACTAAGGTAGACAGAATTACCTCCATTTTACAGGTGAAGAAACTAAAGCTTCCATATAGCTAACATGTGATAAAATTAATTTCACTCTTTGATTTGTGGTCTCAACCATACCATGTTGCCTCCTGGGAGAGAGAGAGAGAGAGAGTGTGTGTGTATGTGTATGTGTGTGTGTGTGTGTGTGTGTGTGTGTGTGTGCGTCTATCTACATGCTCATAACTAAATATGGTGAGGCTTTGCTGAATCAGGGGTCTAAAGCCAAAACAAAAGAGTAGCTCCTGGAGGAGCAGTAAGTAAATGTTTGAAGGACTTTGAGAAGACCACAGGCCATAACCAGACTGCCTCTGTGAAAACCTGGGAGGATCCCAATCATTATAAAAGGCCGAGAAAGGGCTGGGCATGGTGGCTCACGCCTGTAATCCCAGCACTTTGGGAGGCCAAGGCTGGCGGATCATGAGGTCAGGAGATCGAGACCATCCTGGCTAACACACGGTGAAACCCCGTCTCTACTAAAAATACAAAAAAATTAGGCGTGGTGGCGGGCCCCTGTAGGCCCAGCTACTTGGGAGAATGGCATGAACCCAGGAGGCGGAGCTTCAGTGAGCCGAGATCGCGCCGCTGCACTCCAGCCTGGGTGACACAGCAAGACTCTGTCTCAAAAAAAAAAAAGAAAAAAAAAAAAAAAGCCAGGAAAACTAGGGCTTCCCTGAGGACAGTCCTGTGTGAAAAGGAAGCTGTAGGCCTAGGGTAGGGCCTGATCCAAGATTAGTGATAGTGGGTAACTGGATAGAGCCAAGAAATATTCAACTCAGGACACTGTGTCAGAGCTAACTTATGTCAACTTTCCCTCCTGCATGTTAGGGACATTCCCTTCTTTCTGCATCTGAAACTACCCAAGTAACTTTATAGCATGTACAGGACTACTTGCAGGCAAGAACTCTTTAAAACTTTTTCAGCAAAAGGGAATGCCTTAAGCTTGCATTATGAAAACTAACTGTTTAAGAGAAGGTTCTGCCACTATTCCCTCCCTGGCCTGTTTTCATTCTTCAGCCCAGCTACAAGAATGTAGCTAGAATTGAGTTGGTCAATTCAGACCACATACTTCCTTGGCTCAGGAGGAAAAAGTAGGGACCAAAGTGCCTGGATGACTCCTTTGAATGAGGTTCAGAGCAAGTTTCAGATGAAACCTTTTATTCCTAAACTCAGTGCTTCTCACAGTGTATGATATCGCATTCTGTAGGAAGCTAGTACATGTTGTGGAAGCAGGGCTAAATAAGTTAAATAAGTGTAGGAGATGATTGATTAGGGTTAAATAAAGTTAAATAGGTTTTGATATATCAGTGTGCACAGTGAATCTCAAAGGTGGTTACGGCTTCCAACATTGTCAGAACGATTTGCCCCTTTTCCCCCGGGAATCTAATAGGATATTGCTTGTCCCTTCAGTTTGAGTCCTCACTGACTTCTGTCTGCACTTCCTCAGCTCTCCACCTCTAATGCAGAAGCCACTATGTGAAAATGAAGATTTGCTCCTTAGTCCTTCAGTGGTTTTTGAGGCTTTGCTGGTTTGAACCAGTGAAATCCTACGGACACAACGCAGCTGCTCAGCAGGAGGCTCTGGGGAGCGCGCGGACTCTCATCTCAGAAATGCTGATGAAAATCACCCTCACAATCGCAACCTTCCTCCCTTCTGCTTTGAAGCACTAGAGTTCTCTTCTTATTCATAATCCAACAGAAAGTAAGTTTATTAAAAACCACTTAATTTAAAATCCCCTGCTGATTTTACCTGGGACTCACTTTTGATCATATAAATGAAAAGGTTCTGTAATCCAGCTTTTGCTTTTTAAATTATTTCTTCCTGAAAGCTTTTTGAGAGAGAAAGACAGAGTGAGAGACAGAGAGTGACAGAGAGAGACAGGGAAGGAGGGAGGGGTGGGAGAGAAAGTGGAAATCCTTCCATCTCAAATCTTCCCTAACTTCGCTGGGTTTTTCTCAAGTGTGAATGGAATGGAGTGTGGTCATTCACTCACTCATTCATTCAATAAATATACATTTTAGCAACACAGAGACAAAGAACACAGTCGTCCCTGCTCGAGAGAGCTTGGAGGTGTTATGGGTAAATTGAGGTATGTTCTAGGCAGACAGGGTGGGCTCCCAAAGGAGGGTGTGGTTGGATCTCATGGTGTGGGAAGTGGTTCTTTTAGACAACAACACTTCACCCTTCCTCTTTATCTCACTGGACAGAAATCATTTGGCCAAGGTTGTGATAGAACTAAGAACACAAAGGGTTTGGTGGCTGGCAAATACTTTCAACAAAAACTTGCAGAGTACTTTTGTTTTTTGCTTTTATAAGCAAACTTCTTATTAGAGTGGAATGTACATTCAGAAAAGTGCATAGATCATAACTGTACAGCTTGATGAATTTTCATGAATTGAATAACTAGAACCCAGACCAAGAAACAGAATTATCACTAGACCAGAATCCCCCTTACAGTCAAAAACCTACCCACTATCTTGCCATCATCTCGCTTTTTTTTTTTTTTTGCAATGGAGTTTCGCTCTTGTTGCCCAGGCTGGAGTACAATAATGCGATCTCTTTTCACTGCAACCTCTGCCTCCTGGGTTCAAGCAATTCTCCTACCTCAGCCTCCCGAGTAGCTGGGATAACAGGCATGTGCCACTAGGCCCGGCTAATTTTGTATTTTTAGTAGAGATGGGGTTTCTCCATGTTGGTCAGGCTGGTCTCGAACTCTTGACCTCAGGTGATCCTACTGCCTTGGCCTCCCAAAGTGCTGGGATTACAGGCATGAGCCACCATGCCCGCCCTCATCTAGCCTTCTTACACAATAGCGTAGTTTTATCCATTTCTGAGCTTTATATGCTTTGAATCATACAGTATGTGCCCTTTGTATGAATATGACGGTTGTGAAATCCATCCATCCCATGCATGCCGGTGTCGTTTGTTCATCTTAATGCTGTGTAATAATCTATGACATGAATATCTTATTCTACCCATTATGTCACTGATGGACATTTGGGCTGTTCTAAACATTCTTGAACATGTCTTTTGACGGCATGTGTATGCATTTCTGTTGAGTACATACCTCCAAGTGGAATTTCCAGGTCATTGAGTGTGCATGTGCTCAGGTTAAGTAGATATTGCAAAGTGGTTCTGAAGCATTCCAGTTGCTCCACAGTCCCGCTAAAAACTGGCATTGTCTCAATTTTTGCATTTTAGGCATTCGGGTAGGTCTACACTTTGTATAGTGGTATAGCAATATGGATTTTAATTTGCATTTTTTAATGACTAATGAGGCTCATAGTCTTTTTATATGTTAATTGTCCATTTTGTCCTCTTTTGGGAACCGCCTGTTCTTTTGCTTATTTTTCTATTGGGTTGTCTGCCCTTTTACTTACTGGTTTGGACGAGTTCTTAATATATTTTTCTTCCCACTTTTAAAGTAAAGGAATGTGGGTCCCGAAGCTGACTGGAAATGAGTGAATTTCTGGCTTTGTGTGTCCAGCTATGTACCAACAGAGAAGACCCCCTTCTCAACGCTGGCTGGGCATTCATGGGTGGGTGATGCCTGATGCCTACTTTGCTAGTCTTTTCTGGAATCTATATTAAGCTAGAAAAAAAAAAAAAACCTCAAAGAAGGTTATCAAATCCATGCCCCGTCTCTATCCCCAACGGCTTCAGGAAACTGAGGCTCAGAAAGGCTATGTGGCTGGTCAAAGCAAAACAACTAATACGAAGTTAAAAAAAAAAGTCAAGGATCTAAGTCCCTGAGACTCCTCCCACCTTTCCTCCTGAGCTATTTCTGACTCCTCCAACTCTCTGCTTCTCTATAATCAATCTGTTTAAGCTCATCTCAGCTTTCCTTAGTCCGTTTAGACTCACTTGCCAAACTAGAGGGATAATTCCTGGTCAACTCTGCAGATCAGAGGAGATTCCACAGATAGTTCCTTTTAACCACAGAGTGCTTTGCAAATAAAAAGTTGAGGAAAAGTGTTTTTATGGGTTGAATTATGTCCTTTCCAAAAGGTATGTTCAAGTCCTGACCGCCGATACCTATGCATGTGACCCTTTTTTTGGAAAATGTCTTTGCAGTTGTAATCAAGTCAACATGAGGTCATAGTGGATTAGAGTAGACTCCAATCCAATGGCTAGTGTCCTTATAAGAAGAAGAGATAGAGACAGACACAAAGGGAAGAGGGCCGACAGAGGCAGGGGTTGAAGATATGCCCTAAGGAATGCCTGGTGCTACCAGAGCTGGAAGAGGCAAGGAAGAATGAGAAGAATTTTCCCCTAGAGGCTTCAGAAAAAGCGTGGTTTGGCTAACACCTTCACGTGGACTTCTAGCCTCCAGGACTGTGGAAGAGTAAACTTCTGCTTTTTAAAAAAAATTTTAAGTTCTTGGATACATGTGTAGAACATTTAGGTTTGCTACATAGATATACATGTGGCATGGTGGTTTGCTGCACCTATCAACCCATCATCTAGGTTTTAAGCCCTTCCTGCATTAGGTATTTGTCCTAATTCTCTCCCTCCCCATCCCCCTACCACTGAGAGGCCCCCATGTGTGATGTTCCCCTCCCTGTGTCCATGTGTTTTCATTGTTCAACTCCCACTTATGAGTGAGAACAGGTGGTGCTTGGTTTTCTCTTCCTGTGTTAGTTGCTGAGAATATTGGCTTCCAGCTTCATCCATGTCCCTGCAAAGGACATGAAACTCATTCTTTTTTATGGCTGCATAGTATTCCATGGTATATATGTGCCACATTTTCTTTATCCAGTCTGTCATTGATGGGCATTTGGGTTGATTCCAAGTCTTTGCTATTGTAAATAGTGCTGCAATAAACATACGTGTGCATGTGTCTTTATATTAGAATGATTTGTAATCCTTTGGGTATATACCCAGTAATGGGATTGCTGGGTCAACCACTGTGGAAGACAGTGTGGCGATTCTTCAAGGATCTAGAACCAGAAACTTCTGCTTTTTTTTTTTGCCCAGGCTGGAGTGCAGTGGTGCAAACTCGGCTCACTGCAAGCTCCACCTCCCGGGTTCACGCCATTCTCCTGCCTCAGCCTCCTGAGTAGCTGGGACTATAGGCGCCTGCCACCATGCCCGGCTAATTTTTTGTATTTTTAGTAGAGACGGGGTTTCATTGTGTTAGCCAGGATGGTCTCGATCTCCTGACCTCGTGATCTGCCCGCCTCGGCCTCCTGAAGTGTTGGGATTACAGGCGTGAGCCACTGCGCCTGGCCAACTTCTGCTTTTTTGAGCCACTGTTTGTGGTGCTTTGTTACAGCAGTTCCAGGAAAGTAATATTACTGTCATTTTCCAGATTTGGACAGATTTTCAGCTAATCACTAAATCACAGAAGGCAAGTAATTTTGCACATTTTAGACAGTAAATGATAAGAAAAACCCAAGGCAGAAATCACGCTCGCTCGTCTGTAGTTGTCTCTTCTCTCGCTCAGAAATCCATGAAGATGTCAAGTCCCTTAGAGGTCCTGCTCTGAGACAAGACAGGCTTTCACAGGCAGTCCATCAGAACGCAGGAGATAACATTTACTGAATGAAGATATTCTGGCTGTGTCTAGGCCACTGCAGTTACAGTAGTTATTAAAAACTCTCCAGCCTATTTCAGGAAGGAGGAAGTATTTTCTGCAGCTGTATAGCAGCAACAATATACTGAGCAGTACCAAGATATTGGTCTTAAAATTGCCACTGAATAAAACGGAGCACAACGCAATAATTGAAGAGCTGGGGTAGATGCAGTAGCATAGAACAGCACTGCAGAGCCATCTGGGGGAGGGACGGGAGGGTCTGATACCCCATGGGCTATACACCAGCTACTGAAAAATGGCTGCAACTCTGAACAGAAGTCAGATCTGCTGGCCAGTTTGTTGGATGGTATGGATATTTTAATTTTTTAACAAATAATGAATCTGCCTCTCTCTATCAGTCTGGCTAGATGCTTCACGGCACACGATGATGTCTCATTTGTCTCCCTAGAAGGGAGAGATGGCGTGGATGGCCGAGCAGCTCTGACCAGTTGAACATGTATTGGCACCTGCTGGAATGTGGAGCTCCTGAACAGCCGAAAGGGCGAAAAGCTTTCTGCAACTTCCAGCTTAAACAAAGTGAGTCTGCACGGAAGGGCACAACTGAGTATGCCTTCATTATTCACGCATTCACATGCTCAGAAAAAAAGCGGACGCTGAAAACACATTAAGGGAGGTGTGCAGAGGTCACAGGTGTCTTCTCTACTTTAATTCCTCATTTATGAGGTGAGAAGGATGAACACTTCGTGAGTGCCCCTTCTGTGCCAGACACATATTCCCAGTTTTTCCACTCCCAGGTCCATACTCTGCCCTTCTCTGTGCCCTGGGATCACCTGGCATCCCTGGTGGCTGGTTCCTGATCGGAAGCTTCGGCCACAGCTTGGAGGGTGGGAGGAAAGAGAGTGTATTTCTCCCTCACACACTCTTGCACGTGGGTGGGCAACATTCCCAGCAATGGCTGTGTCCTCCATTTCAGCCTCTGCTTGGCAGCCATCTCCATGGTTCAAGCCTTCAGTGGCTTCTGGCACCATTATTGCTTCCTTTTACATCTTGTTAAGAGTTGATTGTGTCCTCCTCCAAATTCATCTGTTGAAGCTCTAATCCCCAAGCAACCTCAGAATGGGATTGAATTTGGAAACAGGTCTTTAAAAAGGTAATTAAGTTAAAATGAGGTCAGACGGGTGACCAGTGTCCAATCAACTGGTCAGAAATGCTTGGCCATCCACGCCGTCTCGTCCTTCTTGGGAGGCAAATGAGACATCCTCGTGTGCCGTGAAGCATCTAGCAAGATTGATGGGGAGAGGCCAGCCCATTATTTGTAAAAAAAGTAAAAAGAAAAAGAAAATCTCCATGCCAACCAGCCAGTCGGCAGATCGGATTTCTGTTTGGAGAATGGTAGTCATTTTTTTAGTAGCTGGTATATAGCCTGTGGGGCTTCACCCTCCCTGAAGAGGCTCTGCAGTGCTGTCTCAGGCTAATCCAATAGGACCGGTGTCCTCATGTGAAGGAGCAATTAGGATGCAGACATGCGCAGAAGGGAGATTACAGACGCAGGGAGAGGAAGCATCTACATAGAAGCCAAGGAGAGAAGGGTGCGATAAAACCAACCCTGTCAACACCTTGATCCCAGACTTCTAGCTTCTAGAACGTGAGAAAAAAATAAATCTATGTTGTTTAAGCCACCCAGTCTGTGGTATTTTGTTACGGCAGCCCTAGCAAACTAACACACATCTCTCAGTCCAGAACTGGTACCAGCTCTCAGCTTCGGCTAGTCCCTGGGTGCCCCAGCATCCCTTGCTGATGCCTTCGATCCTGCCCATTCACCCCCATATGCAGTCCCTTCATTCAAATATGCTGACTCCCAAGGGCAGATGTCTTTCTTGATGGGATCCTGATTGTTATGTTATTTCAGTGAGTCCTTGGAACAGCCCCATGAAATTGGTATGTTTCTGCTTGTTTTTACAAACAAGGAAACTGAGGCTCGGAGAGGTCATACAGCTGGTGAGTGACAGAGCTGGGGTTTCAGCTGAGGTCTTTCTAACTCTGATGACATTGGCTTTGGTAGATCTGCTGTGTGATGAATGAAAGAGCCACATCTCAGAACCAGAGGCCCAGGGGCTGGGCATCACTAAGTCAGCGTCTTCATTTTATAGATGAGGAAACCAAGACTTCGAAGTGAGGTCAGCAGCCTGAGGTCAGGAAGCTTATGCAGTGGCAGAATACAGGCTTGAATAAAAGTCTCTTGATGCTAGATTTGGTACTTTTTGCTGCTTCTCTGACTGATTTGGGAATGACAGCAAGAATACAGTCACCTCCCCAGTGCACACTTTGATGACCTGGGGCAGCTGAGCAAAAAAAAATCAAGGGTCAGGGTCCTAGCATCTACCCACACACCACGCATGACTTTGGGCAGGTTACTTGATAACTGCTCTGCGCTTTAGGGTACTCTTCTGCAAAACGGATATTAATTGTAACTTATAGGACTGTTGGGAGAATCAAATAAGATAACGAAATACTCAGCATAGCACAGTGACGAACACACATTAGTCTTAATTAAATAAGGGGCTATTGTTATTACCTGGGGTATATTTTTAACCAAACTAGTTTCTTCCTATTGACCTGTAAGCACTGAATTCACCACTCACTGTCACCCAGAGGCAGAACAATAATAATGATGATACTGAGAGCTAACGGTGATGGCAGCAGCTTACCAGGACCCAG
The DNA here is from genome assembly GCF_009828535.3 of Hylobates moloch. Lineage (NCBI taxonomy): Eukaryota > Metazoa > Chordata > Mammalia > Primates > Hylobatidae > Hylobates > Hylobates moloch. The sequence goes on along the minus strand of NW_026652294.1, from coordinate 19,086,757 downwards.
GCACTAGGCATGCCTATTAACTCTATTCCTTATAACAGCACAGAAAGATTGAGTAAGCAATTAACAAGTGACAACCCAGATTCAAATCCAGTTTCACTTGTTCCAAAATCCATGCGTTTTCTAATACTGATGCCGATGGGGTGATATGGAATATGACTTACAGTGCTACGGCTGCAAAAGACAGAACAAAACAAAACAACAACAGTAACAAAATACTACTTAGTACAATCTACATCTGTGCCTTTCAGAGCTGCAGTTACTGCAGGTGCTTTGTGGCACCAAACTCTGAGCTCCCAGAGGGCAGTGGTGTGTGTTACTGACTCTATACTCACAGCTTCCTGCAGAGTATGTGCCATATAGTAGGTCTACTCAATACAAGTATAAGCTCCTGCATTGGCAATGAACTGGAGTGAGCTTTCAGAGAGATGAGACCATAACTTATTTCCTCTGGATCTCAACAAGCAAGAGTCCTAGTGCAGAAGAGGGGCTAAAAAATTCCACTTCTGTTAACATCAATAACTGTCATCCTGAAGGACTAAGAAGTTGATTTCAAAGGAAAATTTTAATGGGAGTAATAGGGAGTAGTGTCTCCTTACTTCCCAGCACAACCACAGTTCCACAGAAGGCTTTGTATTTGGCCACACGCTGGTTCTGCAGTGTTGTAAACACTTGGGAGGTCTGAGGCCTAGGTTAATTCTAGATCTGCTTCTTGTTTTCAGTCTTACCTGGACCATACTGGCTCATTTCTTTTCTTTTCTTTTTTTGAGATGGAGTTTCGTCCTTGTCACCCAGGCTGGAGCGTAGTGGCACGATCTCGGCTCACTGCAACCTCTGCCTCCTGGGTTCAAGCGATTCTCCTGCCTCAGCCTCCCGAGTAGCTGGGATTACAAGTGCCTGCCACCACGCCTGGCTAATTTTTGTATTTGTGGTAGAGACAGGGTTTTGTCATGTTGGCCAGGCTTGTCTTGAACTCCTGACCTCAGGCAATCCACCCACCTCCCGAAGCGTTGGGATTACAGGCGTGAGCCACCGCGCCTGGCCCATACCAGCTCATTTCTATAAACTTCTCTTTCCTAGTTTGCAAAATAGTTATGATGATATTATGTTTTTCGTTAGACCAGTATCTTCTGCAAGTCTCCTATGTACCAAAACCCATCTGAAAATAGAAATCCTTGTCCTTGGGAAGCCTATGTGCTAACAGAAGAGGGATAAACAAGTAAGTAGGTTAAACATATAGTCTATTGTATGATAAGAACAAAGCAGGGAGGGGAGATAAAGAAAGCTCAGCTGGGAGATGTGGTGAAATTTTCAACGAGTGGTCGGCGAAGACTTTTCCAAGAAGATGATATTTAAGACAGGATCTGCAGGAGGCGAGAGCATGCCATGCTGATAAGGAGGAGGAACTCAGGCAGAATTAGCCACAAGTGCAAAGGCCCTTAAGCCAGCTGATAAATTGGAAAAACAGCAAGGAGTGCCTGCCTCCTAGGCTGTTTTGAAAATTAAATAAGATAATAATCCATTTGCAATGCCAGTGCTCAATAAATGTTAGCTAGGACTATTAACATTATTTCTGGGGGCACATAAAGGCCCCCTACGTAATAGAAAGTGGCTCTGGCAGCCATAAGGCCATAGTAATCCTTGGGGTCTGAACGTGCTCTCACAAACGAGCCTATCTACTCTCTGCCAGCCTGATCTGGGCAAACCCACAGGCTGTCCTGCTCACGAGGGAGGATTTCCTAGAAATTGGATTAGTGAGCTGTGCATTTAGTGCTGGGAAGTAAGAAGGGAGAACTAAATCCAGCTTTCTCGTGTCAATTGTTTAAACAGAATGTGCAAAATTATCCCGGCTCAAGCTTTGAGGCAAGAGTGATAAATGTACTTTCCTTGATCACTTTTCCAGTATTCATAACCCCAAAGTAAGGGGGAAGGGGGTTGGAGCCAGACTTTACAGTATGTACTGAGTACAGGGTGAACTTTCTCCCTAGCAAGGAATTGTGCTTCTGTTCAGTGGGTGGGAAGGCACGTGTGGTGAAAGCTATACCTGAGCAATTATCCAGGGTGATTCTTAGTCATCATGGCCACAAAAGAGGCTCCCAGTTGGAAGGACTCTGCACTTTGCATTGGGTAGTGGCAAAGAGGAGCATAAAGGAGTATGCTGTCCTCTTGTTGGCTTTTAAGGTCATGGGACCGTCCTAAGCTCTGTGTCCTTTATTTTTGTCTTTGTTTCTTTATTTCTTTCTAGGGAGAAAGATCTTCCTGAATTCAATAGATCCCTACAAGGACAATGCATGACTGCTACTGTTCAAAAGCTCATGGATATTCTCAGCCAAGTGCCGTCTTTGCCAGTGTGTCACAGAACAAAATGCAAATTCTGTGTCATCATATCATGGCCCAGGAAGCTCTAGCCTAGCTCCCCCGTCTCAACTCAAGTTCCTCCTTCCAGCCTCCCACCTGTCAGTTCCAGAACAGTCCAAGCTGGAGCCCACATCAGGGCTGCTACATTCTCGTTCTCTGGCCAAGTGTGTGGCTGGCTTCAGGACATGCTTCAGATCTCGGCTAAACTGTCACCTCCTCAGAGAGGTCTGTCTCTGTTGTCATTCATTACACAATCCTTGTTAATTACTTTAGGAGTAATCAACATTACTACGTGTAATTTCTGTCTTCCTTCTTTTCCTTTTTTCTAGGTGGGGAGTGAAGATTTCAACAGACCACGTACTTAAAGCACTACGGGGGCAGGAGCCTTCTGCTTTCAATACAGAACGTCCCATGTTCCAATCTTGACTTTGCTGCCAACTAACAGTGAGATTTTGAATAAATGGTGTAACGTTCCTTACAAACGATGTAGTGGGCATTAAGTGAGAGAAAGCATGAGAGGCACTTAGCACAGGGCCTGGTGCAGAGTGAATACTGAATGAAAAGTCAGTGGTGATTTTAGTATAACACTGGGCCCTTACTATGTGTAAATTCCTTCCTTGCTCTCTGTGAAGATCGATAGTCCCTGTTTACTAATCTGTGGTTATGTTAACTCATTAGAGTAAATGAAGACCATTAAAAATCAGAGTCAGTAATCTTCGGAAAGATTAACAATTGCAATGGAAATGCATTGCCATTTCCCTTAACACATACATTTCCTCAATCTTATCATCCAATCAGTAGTATAGAGTCAATCCAAAGAACTTGGAAACCAGAAATAAACTTTGAAACCAGGCTGAATATGTGGTTGGTAGAAACAGGTATGGGAATCTGATGATACATTCTCATTAGGTCTCCAGACCTAAAGCAAGTGAGTGGTGACTCCAATCTTCTCTGAAGTCCAGTACTAAGGCTTCCTCTATGACCACAGCTCTTCCCACCGTGTATACCCAGACTTGCCTGGCCATACCCGTTCCACAGCCTGGCGTGCCCCCTCCACCTGCAGGTCTTCCCTTCCCCATTCTGTCCAACATTCTGTGCAGTCCCATCCCTTGAGATCAGGCCCATGAAGCTGCTTCTTAAACAATGACCCCTGCCCGAATTGCATCTTGGGATTTTTCTCCTATCCTCTCCATCTTGAGACCTTGCAGGATTTCCTGCTTACTACCACACTGAGACAGAGTTCAAAGAAGCCTGTGTGATGAAACATCCATGTTTTGACTTGAATGCACATACCCTCACTGTTTGTCTGCCCTTCCCTCTTTTGGGTTGCAGAGGTATCTGGCACACTTTATATCTCATTCAGTCTTTGAGATGACCCTCTGCCATACGTTTTCCCACTATCTGCATTTTCAGGTGTGAACACTGGCACAGAGAAGTTGGCTTGCCCAGGGCTGTGTGGTGGTGTGTGGAGGAGTGGAATTTGGGGCCTCAACCTGATGATGACTCCATAAGTAAAATGTTTGACAACTGTATCAATTATTAAGAGGGCTGAATGTGAAAATGCACTTATTTATTTATTTTTTGAGAAGGAGTTTTGCCTTCGTCACCCAGGCTGGAGTGCAATGGCATGATCTTGGTTCACTGCAACCTCCACCTCCCAGGTTTAGGTGATTCTCCTGCTTCAGCCTCCCAAGGAGGTGGGATTACAGGCATCCGCCACCACACCCAGCTAATTTTTATATTTTTAGCAGAGATGGGGTTTCACCATGTTGGCCAGGCTGGTTTTGAACTCTTGACCTCAGGTGATCCACTCACCTCAGCCTCCCAAAGTGCTGGGATTACAGGCGTGAGCCACCGCGCCTGGCCAAAAATGCATATAATATATACTGAACTCTATGCCTATACCATATTCCAGGGACCACTCTATTATTACTTTTTAGAGACTAGGTCTTACTATGTTGAGCAGGCTGGAGTGCAGTGGCTATTCACAAGCATGATCATCGCACACTACAGTTTTGGACTCTTGGGCTCAAGAGATTCTCTTGATTCAGCCTCCCAAGTAGCGGGAACTATAGGTGTGCACCACTGTGCCCAGCAGGACAACTCTGACTGCTGGGGAATAAAGGATTGAACAAGAGTAAGAAGACTCTGCTATTATAAAGTATCCAATGAATGTATTAGTCTCATTCCCTTTCCCTCTATTTCTTGTGCATATCTTTCCAGTTGAGAGTAGGATTAGCCTCAGGTAATTCTTTCTTTTTGTGCCTATATAGGAAATTATATTTGTATATAATTAAGGTGGGTGAAGGTAACCAATATGTACTAGGCATCAATACTAGTTCTAAATCACTGGGGTTTATGTTTCCTTTACAGTGGCTTTATTCAATCTCAGCCTATTAAGAACGTGTTATTATTCCTATTGACTAGATGTGGAAAGCTAACTGGTGTAGGCAAGATCCTAACCCAAGTCTGCTAGACTCCCGAGACCATGCTTTCTGCTATGCTGTGGACCTTGGTCAGCAAATTTTTTCTGAAAGGGGCAATAAGTATGTATCTTTGGCTTTGGAAGCGAAAAGGACTCTGTTGCAACTACTTAATTTCTTTGTAGCCTCAAAGCAGCTGTCAATCTTAAATAACAAGCAAAGAGACACTCTGTAAAAGAAAATATGTCTATTTGGGAATTAAATATTGTAATGGGAATACGCACGTCATAGTAAAGTATGCGTGCATTCAGGGTGGTAAAGAAGATAAACTTTTTTTTTTTTTGAGACGGAGTCTTTTTCTGTCGCCCAGGCTGGAGTGCAGTGGCGCGATCTCGGCTCACTGCAACCTCTGCCTCCTGGGTTCAAGAGGTTCTCCTGCCTCAGCCTCCTAAGTAGCTAGGATTACAGGCGTGCACCACCATGCCCAGCTAATTTTTTTTTGTATTTTTAACAAAGACGGGGTTTTGCCACGTTGGCCAGGATGGTCTCGATCTCCTGACCTCAGATGATCCACCTGCCTCGGCCTCCCAAAGTGCTGGGATTACAGGCTTGAGCCACAAAGCCTGGCCAAAGATAAACATTTTTAAAGGAAAAAATAAGGAGGAGTACATAATTGTTTTGCATAATTATCTTTAGCTACAAAGATCAGTGATAAGGATGACACTGGTCCGTGGATGGAGGGGCAGATGTCCTTGCACAAATGTTTTTGTGTAAGGTCGTGAGGTCTTTGTGCAAGGCTGTGGTTTTTGTAGAGTTTGTTTCATTATCAGGCATATAAGTGTGAGAATCATGCCTTTGTGGCCTTCCCCTATTTATCAGGGTTTTCTAACATTAGTGATTCCATCTTGATCCTGACAACTTTCATACAGCCATAGACAAAATGAAAATGAATGCTGTGGCTGTGAGCCCAAAAAACTTTATTAATGGACACTGCAATTAGAATTTCATATGATTTTCATGTGCCACAAAATAGACTTGTCTTTTTTTTTTTTTTTTTTTTCTTTTTGCCTCTACTATCTGAAAATGTAAAAACCCAGCTTGGGACATACAAAAATGGGCAGGGGGGTCAACTCCTGTTGTTAATAATTAAATATTCAATAGGCAGATACTAAATAGACTTTGAAAAGGGTTAAAAAAGAAAACCAGTGTTTCCTCAGTATATTCGCCCGGCCACTCCAACTTAATCCTAGGTTTGTTGACAACCTATTTCTTTTGTTGCCTCCCTTGAGCCTTGCTAGAGGTGAGTCTGTTTGCACTGAGCTCGGTACGAAGTCTATGCTTCATAAACGTTGGTTCAATAAGCAAAGCCGAACGATGCCTGCTGAGATGGGCCATTTCTCTTGGATAATTGTCTTCATGGAGATTCCCTTCACTTGGAGCAGTCCCATAGGGCTCTGCCAACCAATTCAGGGGCCCTGTGTGCCATTCTGATTCAAATACATCTGACCTGCTGTGGTGAGATGTCAAATATGCAATAAAGGAGATGCGGCAGGCAAGGGCTCAGGGGGACAAGGAGGGGCTATTGAAGCATAATGGTGGATGGCAGGGGACAGCTTACCCTGAGACGGAAGGAGGAGGAGGAGGCTGGTCTCTTTCTCTATGTGATGTCACTGGCAGCCCCAGGGCAAAGCGTAGGATAGCAGGTCAGGATCCAGGCAACAATAGGGATGTAAATACCAGGCAACAATAGGGATGTTAATAAGCCACTGGTTGTACATCACTGCCTGTCCCCTTTTCCCTGTTGTCTAAAGGCTTTCTCCATCAGGGCACTTCTGCATCCAAATGGCTTGTGTCTGTAGCTCTTACTTGACAGTCAGCAGTCTGAGGCTAGGATTCTTTTACCCACTGAAGCATCCCCAGAGTCCAGCATGGGGTGTGACATTATGCACAGTTAATAATAATAATAAAACCAAATCCACTTGGGGAGGCTGAGGTGGGTGGATCACAAGGTCAGGAGATCGAGACTATCCTGGCTAAAAAAATGAAACCCCATCTCTACTAAAAATACAAAAAATTAGCCAGGTGTGGTGGCACATGCCTGTAGCCCCAGCTACTTGGGAGGCTGAGGCAGGAGAATCACTTGAACCTGGGAGGCAGAGGTTGCAGTGAGCTGAGATTGCACCATTGCACTCCAGCCTGAGGGACAGAGTGAGACTCCATCTCAAAAAAAAAAAAAAAAAAAAAAAGATAAGAAATCTTGGTCGAATGTCCACAAATTCAAGCAGCTATGGAGTCTAGTTCAGTGATGGTTAGAAAAATAGGGTATAGGTAATGAAGAGGGAAAGTAGGTACAGAGTGGCTACATTACAAATGGTGTCTTTATAATGCAGGCTTTGGAAAGAAACGAGGACATGCCTGTCCAGTATAGAGGGATCACCTGCTTGGTTTTAGAAACTACTGAAGGAAGAGTCTCACCCTAGAAGTTCCAATTTAAGTGGTTTGAGATAAGCCCTGGATGCCAGGATTATTTCAAATCTCCCAGGTGATTCCAACATGCAGCCATGATTGCAAGTACTATTGTAAATTAAGTAGACAGTGTGACGTTGTTATGATGGTCCATAGCCCTCTAACCTTACAGACAGCAGAGGGAGCTAGAAAAATCCCCAGAGCTAAGTACCTGCTTGCTATGGTTTGGCTGTTTCCCCAGCCAAATCTCATCTTGAATTGTAATCCCCATAATTCCTACATGCCGAGGGAGAGATATGGTGGGAGGTGACTGAATCATGGGGGCGGGGGGCGGTTTCCTCTATGCTGTTCTCGAGACTGTGAGTGAGTTCTCACGAGATCTGATGGTTTTATAAGGGGCTCTTCCCCCCTTGATGCCCAGTCTTCTCTCTCCTGCTGCCATGTGAAGAAGGTCCTTGCTTCCCCTTCACCTCCCACCATGATTATGTTTCCTGATGCCTCCCCAGCCATGTGGAACTGTGAGTCAATTAAACCTTTTTCCTTTATAAATTACCCAGTCTCAGGTATTTTTTTTTTTTATAGCAGCATGAGAATGGACCCATATACTGCTCTACCAACCACTCTCAAGCACTGAAGGCCCAGGAAGAGATTGGAAGGTAGGCTTAAGCACTGGGCTCTGACATTTACTGGCTCTGCTAACTTGTGAAATCAATGAACCTTGCTAAGCCTCCATCAGCTTCCTCTGTAGAATGGGAATTACATGATCTAGTGCACATGAAAGCACGAATCAAATCTAAGCAATTAGTACTATGAACCTGAGAGGCCCCAAAGAAATCAAGTGCCTCTTTCCATCACAAATGTGTCTTCAAGGAAACCATGTTCTGAATGATGGCCAGATTATTTTCCTTATGTCAGGAAGATTTAGGATCATATCCTTCCTTCTTTCCCTTCTACTGCACACTGAACCATACAGGTGTCTGGATGCTTGGGTCCTAACTCCTGTTAGCTCTTGCAATGCTAAAGACCTGAGTGAGTGACAGAGAAAACCCCTGACCTTGTATGGGTCAGCAGAGTAGGGCAGACACATTTTCAGGAACGGCCACCCCTGTGTAACTACTGAGCCAGGTCAACTCACTTATCCAGGTGTTGGAATGCTGGAGCCAGGCAGAGTTAGCCACAGCAAGGAAATGTCTCTGTTTCACTTGGCCACTGGTCAACGATCCATGGCTTCAAACGCCTGGACCTTTTAGTCAGAGATCATCTGCCTAAATTGAAAAAGCTCAAGTTGGGTTCCTATGAAGTAGCTCCTTGGCAAAATACTGATTCTTTGCAAATACACAGACTGTGTGCCCAACACAGAAAACAAACAAGCAAAACACATGTGTACATAAACACACACACATCTGTTTAATTTACAATTTTATCTCGATTGTAAATTGACACATTTGGCAAATTTAAATTTTGATCTATCAGAATTTAAAATATCCAAAACATTTAATATAGCAGTACCACAATAGCTTAGGAGCTATTGTGTACCAATACTTGCATAAGCAAACAAACATGGGTAATGAGAATATTTATGTATGGTATTATTTATAATTGAGGGGAAAACCTAGGTACAGCTAAAATACCAACTCATAAAAAATGGAATAAATGAATTATAGCACCTCCATCAAATTGCAAAACTATGCAGTTCTTAATAAGAAAGAAGAAAATACACCATTGTATTAATGTAGAAGATAACCAATATTTTACTTTTAAGTAAAAAAGTCTATTCAAAAAGAATATGCATATATACAGAGAAATAGTTACATATGTGGAAAGCAAAGGTCAAGACTGCAAACTGTCAATAGCACTTACTTTCAGGGAATGTGAAAAATATATATTATTGGCCAGGCGCGGTGGCTCACGCCTGTAATCCCAGCACTTTGGGAGGCTGAGGTGGGCAGATCACCTGAGGTCAGGAGTTCGAGACCAGCCTGGCCAACATGGCAAAACCCCGTCTCTACTACAAGTACAAAAATTAGCCAGGCATGGTGGCACATGCCTGTAGTCCCAGCTACTCGGGAGGCTGAGGCAAGAGAACTGCTTGAACCCAGAAAGCGGAGGTTGCAGTGAGCCGAGATTGTGCCACTGCACTCTACCTTGGGTGACAAGAGTGAGACTCCATCTCAAAAAAAATTATATATTATTATTATTATATTTCAGCAATGCTGGTAAATGTTCAACAACCGACTCTTCAGAAAGAAAGAAAACCCCTGATGGTAGTGTTTTCCAATTTCCAGGTTGTAATAGTCCCATCATGGCAGATTTCAAGCTACCAATGCAATGCTACTGAACGGTTATGAAGGGATGTGCAGCACGACCCCATTGCACGGCATTCCCGCCATACAGACATGGCAGACACACACAACCTTAGAAGCACAGAGAGTAAAGTGATTAGGAAGTAACAGGTTTTAAGAGTTTTGAGTATCTGCTGCCTTTGTTTTTCAAATGACTTATTTCATTGTAAGTTTACATAATCTGATTTTTATTTTATTTATTTATTTATTTTTGAGGTGGAATCTTGCTGTGTCACCCAGGCTGGAGTGCAGTGATGCGATCTCAGCTCACTGCAACCTCTGCCTTCCTGGTTCAAGCAATTCTCCTGCCTCAGCCTCCTGAGTAACTGGGACTACAGGCACGAGACCCCACACTGGGGTAATTTTTGCATTTTTAGTAGAGACAGGGTTCCACCACATTGGCCAGGCTGGTCTCGATCTCTTGGCCTCAGGTGATCCACCCGCCTTGGCCTCCCAAAGTGCTGGGATTACAGGCGTGAGCCACCGTGCCTGGCCTTGATTTTGAAAAGTGGCTATGTTTAACAATTGGATCCCATATTTCCTAAAAATTTAACAACAGGCTTTCACTAGCAGATGTGAGCCAGGACCCTAGCACATCACTGCATTTCTAGACTATTTTTGTCCTTTATAACAAATGTGAATATGAGTTGTCGAAATTCTTTTAAAAAACAGTCTAAAAAAAAAATCCTATCCTTTGGCAGTAATCTAGAATCAGAATCTCATAGATTCACTAATAACTGGCAATGTCTATAGTGGAGTTTTAAAGCAACTGAACCACTCTTTCTGAAAGAGTGGTATAATAATTTTTAACTTCTACTCCTACCTATTGGGTGGCACATTCTGCAAAAAGAGCCACAGTGTATTAAGTGCCTGCCACATGCCAGAATACAAATTTTTCCTACATATACTTTATATATATGCCTTATGATATCCCTACTTCTCCTCCGAAACACTCTGACATAGGCATCATTACTGGGGGCTTTTAATTTTTATTTTATTTTATTATTATTATTATTTTTAGAAGGAGTCTCGCTCTGTCGCCCAGACTGGAGTGCAGTGGTGAGATCTTGGCTCACTGCAACCTCTGCCTGCCCAATTCAAGCAATTCTCCTGCCTCAGCCTCCTGAGTACCTGGGACTACAGGTGCCTGCCACCATGCCCGGCTAATTTTTTTGTATTTTTAGCAGAAATGGAGTTTCACCACGCTGGCCAGGCTGGTCTTGAACTCCTGACCTTGTGATCTGCCTGCCTCGGCCTCCCAAAGTGCTGGGATTACAGGTGTGACCCACCGCGACCGGCCTACTGGGGGCTTTTTAAAACTGCTCACTGCCCTCTCGAACACAAGGCATAGTGAGCCCCCATTCATGAAGGGTGCATGCGATCCATGTTGTCACAGAGGGCAGGATTTCCTTCTTTTTAAGGCTGAATAATATTCCATTGCATGAATACACCACATTTTCTTTACCCATTCTTCTATTAATGGACATGTAGGGTGTTACAATATCTTGCCTATTGTGAATAATGTTGGAATAAACATTGGGGTACAGATACTGCTTTGAGACTCTGATCTCAATCCTTTTGGATATATACCCAGGGGTGGGATTGCTGGATTATATGGTAATTCTATTTTTAATTTTTGGAGGAACTCCATACTGTTTTCCATAGTGGCTGCATCATTCTATAATACATTCCCAAAAACAGTGTTTAAAGGGTTCCATTACGCCAAGTGAAATGAGCCATTCACAGAAGTACAAAATACTGCATGATTCTGCTCATATGAGATATTTAAAATGGTCAAACTAATAGAGGCAAAGAATAGAATCATGATTGCCAGGGACTAGGGGAAGAGAGAAATGAATTATTTCTTAATAGGTAAAAATTTCTGTTATATGGAATGTAATAGAAAATATAACTGGAAATCTGCTATAGTTAACAATAACAACAACGATAAAAGGGTGTGTGCCATAGGCCTTGGGGAGAAAAGGTTGAGGGCTGCAGATACAATGAGAAATGGCTGAAGATAAGCTGAGAGCAAGTGGGTAGGATGTAGCTAATAAAGCGGTTGACTAGGATTAGCAACTCATGTTCAGATGCTAAGAAAATGCAGCTGCTGATAATGTCATAGCTCTATGGCATCTGTACCCTTTTATCTTATCAACAATATCATGAGGGATATTGCTTCCATTTCCAGGCATGTGCTCTGGTCTAAGTGTCTGTGTCCCCTCAAAATCCATATGTTGAAATCCTAATCTCCAAGAAGATGGTATTAGGGAGTTACAGTCTTTGTGAGGTGACTAGGTCATGAGTGTGGAGTCCTCAAGAATGGGATTTGTGCCCTTACAAAAGAGACCCCAGAGAGCTAGCTCATCCCTTTCACCATGTGAAGGCACAGTTAGGTGTCACCTGTGAACCAGAAAGTGACCCCTCAGCAGACACCAAATCTGCCTTGATCTTGGACTTCCCAGCCTCCAGAACTGTTAGAAATAAATTTATGTTGTTTATAAGCCGCCTGGTTAATGTTATTTTGTTATAGCAGCCAGAATGGACTAAGACAGTGTTATTTTTTTTCAATTCAAAGGAGAGGATCCCGGGGTGGGGAGAGGTGGCTTGAATACCTTCAGGTCAGGATGCATGAGCAATAAAGGGCAAGTCAGGAGGAGCACCCAGCACCCTGCAGCCCAGCTGGACAGAGGCAGGTGCTCCCGTTCACAGACAACTGCAGGGGAGGCCCAGCTCAGGTGGAGGAGTTTTGTTTTTGCTTTATTTTCCTTCTATTCAGCATGCAGTAGCTCTGTGATGTAATTAGCAAAGAGAGAGGAAAACCATGAGGTGTTGTTGCCAGAGCTAACCTGGAAATACAATCATTTATGAGAAAAATAGCTCAGGAGAAAAGGTCTCAGAGTGAGAGAAGTTGGGGAAACAGATTTCTTGCACTTCAGGCCAGATCCTGGAAGCCTTACATTCATTCATATTCTCTCCTGTGAGGGCTGCTGCTCCAGGAAGGGAGGAAGCAATGGTAGAGTAACTCTTCTAGAACAGTGGCTTTTGCTCAGGAGGGCAAGAGAGGGGAAATCTTGCCATCTTTTCAGGATGCAGCTGGGAAAACTCTCTAGCTGCTCAGTTTAATTAGAGCCCTCACCAAGTCTCATAGGAGGGAGCTCTCGCTTGGCTGCCTTGCTGGGGTACTGCAGAGAATGTAGGGAGGCTGAAGGCATTGCCGTGACTTTAGTGCCCTGGGCCTGTGGATGGGAGCTTCTGCATATGTTTCAACAGGCTGCAGCCACAGCCCTGAGAGATGAACACTTGGCTCAGGGTCAAGACATGAATGGAGACAATCAAGAGGGAAGAGGATGGAGGGTGAGGGTGGTTTCTCCTGAGGGCCAGGTGGGAAACTGTATTGTTTAAGAACCTTCCAGCTTGCTGGATAAGGCTGAACTGCCTGGTTACCATTCAGACCTTAGACCTCCCTGACTCCCAGCCTCGACCTGGCAGGAGCCTCTTGTCCCATACTCCCTGTGGCTGCACCACGAATCTTAGCTATCACTTATTGAGCATTTACTTTGTGCCAGCTATTTCCCATTTGCGCCATTTTTTCTGCCAATCTAGTGAGTCTATACTGATGCTCCCATCTTCTAGGTGAGGAAAGTCAGACCATAAAAACCCAAAATGTGATAAAGGGATTTGCCCAAGACCATTCAGCTAGTCATGGGTGAGACAGAGCTAGAGCTCCTCCCTGCTCCTTCTACACTGGGCACATATTCTACAGGCTGCACCTTCAGTGAAACTAAAAACCACTGTGTGTGCTGCTCTGGCCACCCCAAGCATTTTCACACCTTCCAACCTGGGCTGGGTGCTTGCTGCTCTGTTGAACAGCAAACTCTGTAAAGTCCACGCCACCATCCTCCACCTCCAGTTCTACCCGCTTTGAAGCTTTTCTCCACCCACCCGTGCGGGCCTCCACTCTAGCTCTCGGAATTGTGTACAGACCCCTCCATTATAGTGCAGGTCACATTGCATTTCATTGTCCTTAATCTTCTGATTTTTGGCTCTATGTGGGTTATCTAGTGTTTTGTGGTTTTTTTGGGGGGTGGGGGAGGCAATGGTGGTGCGAACAGACACCCACTTTCTTTTTCTTTTCTTTTTTTTTGAGATGGAGTCTCGCAGTCGCCCAGGCTGGAGTGCAAAGGTGCAATCTCAGCTCACTGAAACCTCCACCTCCTGGGTTCAGGCGATTCTCCTACCTCAGCCTCTCGAGTAGCTGGGATTACAGGCACCCGCCACGAGCCCGGCTAATTTTTTGTATTTTTAGTACAGATGGGGTTTCACTATGTTGGTCAGGCTGGTCTTGAACTCCTGACCTTGTGATCTGCCCGCCTCAGCCTCCCAAAGTGCTGGGATTACAGGTGTGAGCCACCACGCCCGGCCTTTTTTTTGAGACAGAGTCTTGCTCTGTCACCAGGCTGGAGTGCAGTGGCATGATCTCAGCTCACTGCAACCTCCACCTCCTGGGTTCAAGCAATTCTCCTGCCTCAGTCTCCCGAGTAGCTGGGACTACAGGCATGTGCCACCACGCCCGGCTAATTGTTTGTATTTTTAGTACAGACTGGGTTTCACCGTGTTAGCCAGGATGGTCTCAATCTCCTGACCTTGTGATCCAGCTGCCCTGGCCTCCCAAAGTGCTGGGATTACAGTCATGAGCCACCGCGCCAGCCAGAAATTCTCTGCTTTTACAGGCTCATGTGATTAGAGTGGGCCCATCAGATAATCCAAGATAAACTCCCTATGTTGAAGCCCATAATTATAACTGCAAAGTCTCTTTTGCCATGGGACATAACATATCCACAGATTCCAGGACTTAGAGCCCCTAGGATGGGGGTGGGGGATTCTGCCTACTGTGATGGACAGCAGTCAAATAATCAAAAACATATTTTATAACATGGATGGAAAGTGCAAAGAAGAAATATAAATCAGAGTGAAGGGATGGAGACTGCTGCTTTGAATAGGATGGCTAGGGAAGCCCACTCTGAGGAGATGACACCTGATCCAAGGACTGAGGAAGTAACGGGATAAGCCAGAGAGCTGCTAGCAGAAGAGTGGTCCAGGCAAAGAGCTCAGATTGCAGGGGTGGGAATGTGCTTGGGTAATAGTCAGGGGGCCAGAGTGGCTGGAGGGAGGCGGCTGGAGTGAGCAGGGAAGAGGAGAAGCCATGGATATGGACAACTGGACAAAGCCAGCTCAGGCCGGCTCCCATCCTATGAGGCTGAATTTTGCCATTATTCACTCTGGGCTAGTGGTGATCTTCAGGAACTTTGGGGCACAGGCAGGTCAACAGGACCACATCATGGTTCCAAAGTGTGTTAATATGAGTCAGAGAGCCCAGAGGGCATGGAGGGAAGAAAGCGAGGGCACTTGGGGTCTGAACACTTGAAGAATCCCATTGTATTAGTCCGTCCTCACCCTGCTATAAAGACATACCCGAGACTGGGTAATTTATAAAGAAAAGAGGTTTAATTGACTCGCAGTTCTGCATGGCTGGGGAGGCCTCAGGAAACTTACAATCATGGTGGAAAGGGAAGCAGGCACATCTTACATGGTGGCAGGCAAGAGAGAAGTGAAGTTGCAAGCACAGAAAAAACCGCCACTTTTAAAAACATCAGATCTCATGAGAACTCACTAACACAAGAACAGTATAGGGGAACCACCCCCATAATGCAATTGCCTCCCATCAGGTTCCACCCTTGACACATGGGGATTACAATCTAAGATGAGATCTGGGTGGAGACACAGGGCCTGACCGTATCACCCACTCATGCATTACTAGATGGAGGTGACAAGAACAGAGGGTGCCGTGCCAGGAATGATGAGGGCCATGATCATGAGAGGGAAACACGATCACCCAGCTACATGCCTGCTTGGCGGCCTTCGCATGTGACGTCCTCTCTATCTGGGATGCTCATTCCAGCTCTCAGCATGGCTACCGCCTTTCCATCCTTCAGGTCTTAGCTCAAATGTCGTCTTCTCAGAGACTCTACCCAAAGAAACGGTCCTTTCTAGAAGAATCCAATTCCCTCAAAACACGCTTTTCTGTCAGGGTTCCACTACTGATACTTGTGGCCAGATGAATCTTTGTTTTTTTTTTTTTTGTTGTTGTTGTTGTTGTTTGTTTGTTTGTTTTGAGATGGAGTCTCACTCTATTGCCCAGGCTGGAGTGCAGTGGCACGATCTCGGCTCACTGCAGCTTCTGCCTCCTGGGTCCAAGTGATTCTCATGCCTCAGCCTCCCGAATAGCTGGGATTACAGGTGCCTACCACCATCACGCCTGGCTAATTTTTGTGTTTATAGTAGAGGTGAGGTTTCACCACGTTGGCCAGGCTGGTCTCGAACTCCTGACCTCAAGTGATCCACCCACTTTGGCCTCCCAAAGTGCTGAGATTATAGGTGTGAGCCACTGCACCTGGCCCAGATGAATCTTTGTTACGGGGGGGACTGTCTCGTGTACTAGTGGCATCCCTGGCCTCTACCCACTAAGTGCCCGTAGAACCTCCCGGCTGTGACAAGAAAAATGTCCCCAGACATTGCCAGTGTCCCATGGGTTATAAAATTTCCCATGAGCTCCCATGAGAAATGCCGCTCTATATCACTGTCTTCGAAACACTTATCTTCCAAAATTATTTATTTTATTCAACAACAAATACTTAGTGCCTAATACAGGCCAGGTATGATTCCAGATACCAGGGATAAAGCAGTGAAATTCAGATGAGATTGGGTGTATTCAGGGTGGTATGGCCACAGACAGCAGTGAAATTCACAGAAAAAAATTACTACCTTTGAGGAACTTACATCCTCATGGAAAGAGACAAGGAAATTAAAAGAAAATGAACCAAACTAGTTGGTCAGATGGTACTTAAAGTGCTGGAGGAGAATAAGAATAGCATGGAGGCTATAGTTTGGAGGCAGAGAGGCTTAGATTTAAATAGGTGTGTTCAAAGAGCAGCAAGGAAGCCAGAGTAGCTGGAGTGGAGTGAGTGCGGGGAACACTTACAGGAAACGACATCAAAAAAGCACAAGAAGGAAGATAGTTTCTCCCCCACACTGACCAGTAACCTCCCTGTAAACAGGGTTCCCATTTGTCTTGTTCACTGTGGCACCCCAGGGCCTACAGAGAAGCTTGGCACATTGCATGTGCTAGATACATGTTTAATTTCTGTCCAACAAATGAATGAACACATGGATGGTCAGCCCTGGGAGAATGCTCAGCTCTAAATACCTTACATGGGCAAAAGACGGAGTTACTGTCAAAAGACACAGACGTAATCCTCTTTCCCCATTTACGTACTTCGAGTATTGAAGGAAAAGGAAGGCTGGGCGTGGTGGCTCATGCCTGTAATCCCAGCACTTTGGGAGGCCGAGGCGGGCAAATCACCCGAAGTCAGGAGTCGAGACCAGCCCGGCCAACATGGCGAAACCCCATCTCTACCAAAAATACAAAAAATTAGCCATATGTGGTGGCGCACGCCTGTAGTCCCAGGTACTTGGGAGGCTGAGGTAGGAAAGTTGCTTGAACCCAGGAGGTGGAGGTTGCAGTGAGCAGAGATCACGCCACTGCACTCCAGCCTTGGGTGACAGAGTGAGCCTCTGTTTCAAAAAATAAAAAATAAAATTAAATTAAAAAAAATGAATAAATAAAGGAATGGGAAAATACTAATATCTAACATTTATTGACCCAGACACTGTCCCACGCACTTTAAAAACATTATCTCCTTTTCTCCTGAAGGCATCTGTGTGAAATATGAATTCTTTTCATCCTGATATGAAAAAGCTGTTCATTCCCCAGAATAAGGGAGCTAGTAACAGGTGGAGGTGGGACTTGGACCAAAGACTGTTCAACTCCAGAATATAAGCAATACAGTCTCTTAATAGCAAAAATAAAACATGAGCTATAGGATCCCAGGCTGACCAATAAGGCAAGAGGCCAGACACACTGCAGGCCCTCAGTTTGCCTCTTAAAAAACAAGGTAACTATGCCTACATTTACTGAGCATTTACTATGTGCTAAACCTTGTCTCATCACATTAAATGTACTCTATTATCTCACTTACTTTTCACAACAGTCCTTTCTATGGTACTTCCTATAACCATCCCCAACTCACATATGAGTAAACTGGTGCTCAGGGACTAAGTGACATATAGGAAATCCTGAGGAAACCAGGGTGCCAGGACTGCAGAAGGCAAGATGAGAAGGCACTGTCTGCTTTCTTTCAGTTAGATTTCTGGGGGTAAGCAGGTGGAAGAGGGAGTAGGTTTATTCTCTGTGAATCCAGGAGGCAGACCTGAGGCCAAAGAAGATTCTGGATCAGGATACAAAGTGAATAAGCTTTGGTCGGGTCACTGAATTTGGATAAAGGTTAAGTGGAGAGAAGCAGCCCATGGCAGTACTGCCAGGCAGGCTTTCGGCTGGCCGACTACTGTCTGTGAGCAAGGGGCATCGCCTTACTCATTGCTGCCAACCTCAGGAAGGATTTTAAACACAGCACAGCTCTGCATCCAGCCAGCCTGTTGAACATCGGCA
The DNA here is from genome assembly GCF_009828535.3 of Hylobates moloch. Lineage (NCBI taxonomy): Eukaryota > Metazoa > Chordata > Mammalia > Primates > Hylobatidae > Hylobates > Hylobates moloch. The sequence continues at coordinate 19,068,602 of NW_026652294.1, read as the reverse complement.
ACACCTCCGACCTACGACTTTCAAAGAGGGCAATGCCCCTTCCCAGGAGTGTCCAGCACAATGAAAAATGCACCCGCCTCACACGTGGGTCCCACTGGCCGTTCATGTTTATAATCACACAAAATTGTTAAGTATCTGTGTTAGTCTGTTCTCATGTTGCTACAAAGAAATACCCAAGACTGGGTAATTTATAAAGAAAAGTCATTTCATTGGCTCACGGTTCGGCAGGCTCTACAAGCAGTATGGTGCTGGCATCTGCTCAGCTTCTGGGGAGGCCTCAGGAAGCTTCCAATCATGGCAGAAGGCAAAGGGGGAGCAGGTACCTCACATGGCCAGAGCCGGAGCAGGAGACAGAGAATGAGCTTGGAAGTGCTACACAATTTTTGTTTTTTTTCTTTTTTTGAGATGGAATCTTGCTCTGTTACCCAGGCTGGAGTGCAATGGCATGATCTCTGCTCACTGCAACTTCCAACTCCTTGGTTCAAGAGATTCTCCTGCCTCAGCCTTCCGAGTAGTTGGGATCACAGGTGCATGCCACCATGCCCGGCTAATTTTTTTGTATTTTTAGTAGAGATAGGGTTTCACCATGTTGGCCAGGCTTGTCTCAAACTCCTGACCTCATGATCCTCTGTGACCGGCCCTATACACTTTTAAACAACCAGATCTCGTGAGAACTCACTCACTATCATGAGAACGGCACCAAGGTGACGGTGCTAAACCATTCATGAAAAATCCACCCCCATGATCCAATCACTTCCCACCAGGCCCCACCTCCAACACTGGGGATTACAATTCAACATGAGATTTGGGCAGGGAAACAGATCCAAACCCGATCAATATTTGAGCCTGGAACTAACACTACTTATGGGATATTTTTTAAAACCATTTTTTATTTTTGCTTGGTTTGAATAGTCACTGAACTTGGAAAACAAGTCAAGGGAAGATGGTACTTCCTGTCATCTGATACTTTACCAAGACTTGTTCACTACTTTGGAAAAATGTACCACAGATGGCAAACCCCACTCATGAAATGCAGAGTGCTGGTAACGCATCAGTACCATTCAGCATTCGTAGGCGTCACAGTGAAGACAGTTCTATCCCAAATACAGGCACAGAAGCATCTGACCACTTTATTAGGTCATTTACTATAGCCAAACCTGAGCATTACAGGTTGAAGTAAATATTATTTTATAATAATTTTCTTTTATTTTTTCTTTATATTAAAGCCAGGGCACTATATTAATTTTTTTAAAAAAAATTATAATTATGGCCGGGCATGGTGGCTCATGCCTGTAACCCCAGCACTTTGGGAGGCTGAGGTGGGCGGATCACTTGAGGTCAGGAGTATGAGACCAGCCTGGCCAACACAGTGAAACCCTGTCTCTATTAAAAAAAAAATACAAAAATTAGCTGGGCATGGTGGTGCGTGCCTTTAATCCCAGCTACTCAGGAGGCTGAGGTGCGGGAATTGCTTGAACCCAGGAGATGAAGGTTGCAGTGAGCAGAGATTGCGCCACTGCCCTCCAGCCTGGGCAACAGAGTGAGATTCTGTCCCAAAAAGAAAAAAAAAAATTACACTTGTAGGCAATATAATATAGATGTAATTCTTGAATTTCATTCCAGGATTATAAAAGAGGCATTCAAAACATTTGTTACAAATATGGGGCAAGGACACTGGGTGAAGCAACAGAAGGCATTTTTAGTATTTTTGTGGACGACCCTAAAATGAGGTCTGATAAAATGGTGAAAAGAATGGTCCAAAGAAGATAAAACTCTCTAGACCAATATAAAATCTGTACTTTGGACTCAATAAGGCTACTACGGAAGTACAGAAAGGGGAGCATTTGGCTGAAAAGTAATTCATGGAGCTTCTCAGTTGAACTCAAGTTCAATTTGATCTAGAAGTGCAATGCGGCAGTAAAAGTACATCATCGGAGGCCTAGGTACTGGTTCTCAAACTTAAGTAACCATCAGAATCAAGTAGGGAGCATGTTTAAAAGAACAGTCACCCAGCCTCATCTCTAGACATTCAGATTCACTTTCTCTGGTGGCAGGGCCCTGAAGTTGGCATTTTAAACAGGCATTTTAAGTGATTCAGAACAGTGAGCGGAAGTTTACAGGTGGAGGTGTGAACCTTCAATTGTTTGATAATGGCCACTGGATATCGTTCAGGTCAGAGTGTCACTTCCAAAGAGAAAAAGTGGAGCTATCTAAAGGTGGTCAACCAATCAGGATGGGAAAAGGTGTACAAGGCATCTGTCACAGAATTCCTACATATGGACAGAAGGTTTCGGATGGATGCTCACTTCGGTTATGCAATGACACACAGCAGAGTGATTAAGAAGGTGCAATGATACGGTACCTGCAATGGACGGAATGTCATATCTCCCCCAAATTCACACATTAAAGTCCTAACACCATTCAGGCATGGTGGCTCACACCTGTAATCCTAGCACTTTGGGAAGCGGAGGTGGGAAGATCGCTTGAGCTCAGGATTCGTGACCAGCCTGAGCAACATAATGAGACCCTGTCCATACAAAAAGTAAGAAAATGAGCCCGGGGTGGGGGTGCACAGCTATAGTCCAAGCTACTCTGGAGGCTGAGGCGAGAGGATTGCTTGAGCCTGCGAGGTCTGCTTGAGCCTAGGAGGTCGAGGCTGCAGCGAGCTGTGACGGTGCCATTGTACTCCAGCCTGACTGACAGAGCAAGAGCCTATTTCAAAAAATAAAATAAAATACTTTAAAATTCTAATTCCTAATGAGACAGTATTAGAAGGTGGGGCCTTTGGGAAGTAATTAGGGTCATGAAGGTAGAGACTTCATTAATGTGATTAATAACCTTGTAAGAAGAGACACAAGGCTGGGCGCGATGGCTCACGCCTGTAATCCCAGCCCTTTGGGAGGCCGAGGAGGGTGGATCACGAGGTCAGGAGTTCAAGACCAGCCTGACCAACATGGTAAAACCCCGTCTCTACTAAAAATACAAAAATTAGCCAGGTGTGGTGGCATGCACCTGTCATCCCAGCTACTCAGGAGGCTGAGGCAGGAGAATCGCTTGAACCCAGGAGGCGGAGGTTGCAGTGAGCCGAGATATTGCCATTGCACTTCAGCCTGGGTGAGAGAGCAACACTCTGTCTCAAAAAAAACAAAAACAAAAACACAACAAAAAAAGAGGATACACAGACAGAATAGTTCCCTTCCCTGCTCTCTGCCATGTCAGGACACAATGAGAAGGTGTCCATGTGCAAACAAGAAAGCAAGTTCTCACCAGACACTAGAATGGCTGGGTACCTTGATCTTAGACTTCCCAGGCTCCAGAACTGTGAGAAATGTTTGTAGTTAAGCCACCCAGTCTATGGGATATCTGTTACAGCACCTAAGACAGTGTCTACATCTTTGCAGCAGAAAGATGAATGAGAACCTACAGTACAAAAGAAAGTACGGAGTAGACATTTCCATTGAGCATGATGTCAGAAGAACTGTTCTTAGAATAGCACCCATCTTTCCGTGGGATTATTCTACAGACTCCATCTACAGGCAGTTTGTCCCCAATTTTTTTCCGTAGCTCTAGGATCAAGTAAAACTGGGAAATGCTTCTGCGTGTAATAGCTTTACTTCCAGACTTTATAAGATCTCTAATATGCACATATGAATCTCCAAAGGGCAGACACAGTATGCAGGCACGATCTCAGCTCACTGCAACTCTGCCTTCCAGGTTCAAGTGATTCTCCTGCCTCAGCCTCCTGAGTAGCTGGGATTACAGGCGCGTGCCACCATGACCGGCTAATTTATTTATTTATTTATTATTATTATTTTTTGTATTTTTAGTAGAGACGGGGTTTCACCATGTTAGCCAGGATGGTCTCGATCTCCTGACCTTGTGATCCACCCGCTTCGGCCTCCCAAAGTGCTGGGATTACAGGTGTGAGCCACCGTGCCTGGCCTCTGTTCACAATTTCTAAACACATATTCACACCCCTTGCAATGACCTCTGGAATTAGTCTAGAAAACGCTAGTCTAGGGGTTAATACTGCAGGACTGATGATCAATTCTGGATCTCAATCATGGAAGAGGCTCAAGTCATACTAACTTTATTTGCAGATATGCAAACGCTTCTCTATTAGACGATAAACTTTTTGAAGGAAGGTTCTTGATATCACCCATTAAAAAAAAAAAAACCAAAACAGTTTTCTACCCTACCCTTGCCAGTATTATAGGTATTCAGTAGCACATAATGAATGAATAAATTATATTTAAATATAGCTTCTCTGGATGCAATTATTACAGACAGAAATCACCCAATCACAGTATTCTTTCAGAACACGAAGAGATCTTAGTTCCTGACAGCAGAGACGATTAAGATGCAGAGAAATGAAGAGACTTAGCCAGGGTCCCAGAATGTTGGATGTCAGAGGCGAAGGTAAGTTGAGCCTAGATTGCGTATTTCTATTTATCCCACTAAAGCTATTTAACAGTTCTTTGGCAAATTGTCAAATGTTTTCTCCTTTGGAATCTCTGCCACGGAATTTTCCATGACATCTGACTTTACTGCCCATCACCTTCCACGGTCTGCTCCAACCTCAGAGGTGAGCCAGTCCTTGAGAATTCCAATTTTGTTGTCCTGCAGAGAAGGATTCCTAGAGAAATTCTTCCTCCCTCCCTAAACAGCCAGGTCTCCCTCTGCCTGTCTCTGCCCTAATTTGGGGGCTGAATGAAACACGATACATTCTATTTTTAAATTGTTTTAAAAAGCACATTCTCTGGCTAGGGTTACGCCCTTCAACTTGCGGAGGACGTACCTTGGGCTTGAGTCACCTCTGGGACCCCATGCAAATAAACCTATCTGCAAACATGCCATCTTCTTTCTACAGATCTGCCTTCCCTCACCTCACTCTCCAATCCCCTGCTATGTTTAGCCCTCCTTCCCCTTTTCTTCACTGTTGTCTGTTTTCAAGATATTCATGCATCAGCTTAGGAACTGAAGAGAACTGAATCTTAATGAGCCTGTCAAAATCCTAGGTGTATTTTTGTTGTTGTTGTTTTCTAAGTCCTGCTCACAGCTGAATGCTGGGTGAATGACAGCTTCTTGCATCTAGGAGATGATGCCTGGGCAGAGTGGCTGGAAACTGACCCATTTCTGTGCAAGACTGTGAAAGACGCCTGTAATTTCACCTGAACAGTTATGGGCAAGAGCTTTGTGCTAGGATCTGCCTGGTTATCCATCCGAAGCTGCGGCGGCTCAGTAGCTTCTGGAATTAAGTTGGGAACAGCTCTAGTAAGAAGGGAAGGAGATAAATGGGAGACGGTGGAAAGATCTTGTCTAATCTTTTGTGGCCATGTAGGCTTTGTAAAAGCAGACGGGGAAAGAAAAGCAAACAGAGAACGGGGGAAGCTCACTGGCTCTTGTAAGGGGAAAAGTCTCGTTTATAAGATAATTCAAGGAATTAACAAAGCCCATGCACGCTATGGTGCCTGGTATGATGCCTGGTGGAATGAGTCAATGAATGAATGTGTAGTGAAGAGGCCGTGTTTGATGTCTGCGGTTGAATCTGAATTAGCTGAAAAGAGTTATTCAGTTGGGCTATGGTTAGGAGGATAAATAAAAATCACAACCAACTTCCTAAAGTACTTTGGTTTACCAGGCACACGTGGCTGCACCACCACAACGGAGCCTCCGAGTGGGTTCTGAGGTCCCCAGTTCGTAGATGAGAAGCCCAAGGCTCCCAGAGCTTGGGTAAGCTTTCCAAAAGGCACAGAACTCAAAAGCGACAAAGCCAGGTCTTGAAGGTAGAGCTTCCAACACAAACATCTCGTATGCTTTTTCTGGGGATTTTCAAAGTAAAACACAGCGAGGAAGCTGATACTCGAACTAAATAGTCATTTTTTTTTTCCCTAATGTGATATAAAAAGCTAACCTTTTCAGATAGTAAAGAGATACAGGAAAAACTGCCAGGTAGCTGGATTATACCTGGGGAAAGTAAAATACTTACTCATTCTTTCTGACCGAAGGGCTTGGGAGACCTTAGCAAACCCCAGTCAATCACATAACCTCCTTTTTCCAGTCGGTAAATCTCATTCCCTGATAGAGCAAGTGGCAGAAAAATGCAAGGGGAGAAAGACTAAGATTTACTAAGTATGTATTTTGTGCCCTCGATCAGGCTAAGCTCATTAAACAAGTTACAACATTAATTGCAATCCTCACATATTAGGTTTGTTATGTCTTTTTTTTTTTTTTTTTGAGACGGAGTCTCAGTCTGTTGCCCTGCTAGAGTGCAGTGGTGTGATCTCGGTCAGGGTTCAAGCAATTCTCGTGCCTCAGCCTCCCAAGTAGCTGGGATTACAGGCACCCGCCACCATGCCCAGCTAATTTTTTGTATTTTTAGTAGAGATGGGGTTTCACCATCTTGGCCAGGCTGGTCTTGAACTCCTGACCTCGTGATCCACACACCTTGGCCTCCCAAAGTGCTGGGATTACAGGTGTGAGCCACCGCACCCGGCCTTGTCCTATCTTAAAAAGGGAGAGAACTGAGGTTCAAGGAGTGAAGCGACTTGGCCAAGTGCATACGGAGAGTAAGTGACTGCAGTGCAGCTCTAACCCAGATCTGCCTGGGTTCCTAGCATTAAGCTGAAGGCATACGACAGGAGGCTCTGCTGGAGATATCCTTTTTGGAGGCTTCAGATGTGCTGGGATTTAGGGTGGCAGGTTCCCTCCAGTGGTGTCCTCAGTTTCCATGAGACTCTACATGTCTGGATGACTCATTCACTGTGTGGCACAATCCTTGGTTTTAAAGTGACACATCCTCATCGTGAAAGCCAATGCATTCTGATGTTGCCTAAGTCCTTTCATAATAATCACTTGGTGTCACTGGCTTATTTAAATGGACACATCACTTCAACAGGGCTTTCCCTCTTCTGCTCTGCCCTTTCAGTACCAGTGAGAGGGAAGTAACTCACTGCCTTGACATATCAAGGGGGAACTGGAGGTGGTTTACGTGCTCCTGTGTCTCCTGATGCTACATTCTATAGCAAATAGGGACGGGTGAGAAGAGACATGCCATTTTGGTCGTAATACATTCCCTAGTGTGCTACATTCTTCTTTTCCCTGCAAACCCGGATTGATGACCGGCGGCTTTTGTTTTATGCAGGTAACCGTGATCCTGATGCAGCATCCCTGAGGCACTGCAGTATATTTCTATGTGACATTTTCTATAATGTATTTTGGAAGACAGAAACGAAATGTATACACCAGGGTTTTCCTGAGACTTCCTTTCTCCACCCAGAAACATGGGTGTCTCCACCTCCCTAAAAGCTTGGTGGGAATGTGTCTGAAAATCCAGGCACAAAAGATCAACACGGGGTGACTAGTCGCTTGCCAGAGGAAAGCACGTGGAACCCCCGTCCCTGGCCCGCTGTGGGTTCATGGAGGGTCCAGTCTCCAATGCACTGAGAAAACAGCATCTGGGAGAGCTTGCTGGGACAGGACACAGAGTGTCATGTTTAATCAGAGTAGGCCCTTGGACATTCTGCCCCAGAAACATCCTAGAGGCTTCCTGTAGGGCAGAATCCCAGTCTCCTGCACAGAACCAGTCAATCAGACTCTTGAAGGGCAGAGCCCAGGATTCTCTATTGTTGAAAAGTGTTTAATCCTGAAGCCATTAAAGTTCAAGCAAGGCAGGCTGGCAGTTAACACCACAGGCTCCTTGACTTTTCAGGCTTGCAGCCTTCAATGCTCCAATCTTCAGTTTCCTCTGGTATAGACTAGAGATAAGCACGGCACCTGCCTCATGGAGTGAGTGTGAGGATCAAAGGAGATTGACACCCATAAAGCACCTAACATGGTGCTTGGCTAATACTCAGCTGATATGTAGAGGCCCTGCCTTACCCATTATTGAAAGAGTGAAATACCTCCTGACCTGCTAAGAGAACCACTGCTCTGATGCCCTCAGCTGCCTTTCCCCAACCTGGCCCCTCTCAGGAACTCCTCAGACTTCCCCACCATCCAGCAACTAAAGGGTTAATGCCCAACACAGCATGGGAGACTCCAGGGTGGGACTCTGGGGTCTGTGAAGGGCTGGTGGTTGACATTCTTCAATTGCAACCTCTGTTTGCCTGGTAGGCGTTACAGGAAAAAAAAAAATTACATAGAGCAAGGCATATCTAATACTCAGGCAAATGTTAGCTAAGGAATGTCCCCGTCTCTTAGGATGGCCTTCAATACAGGGCTCCCTGACTGCCTGCCACCTCTGGACATTGATGCTGGATTTTCTTTCCTTGTCCTCCTCCAGCTTTGACCCCCACTCTGACCCCATCTGTGAACTCTCACCTCCGGAAGCTTGACTCATGTCCCTTCTCCTTTGTTCTCTGGGACGCTGTGTTTGCATTAGACTTTTCTGGAGTCTGACCATCAGCTCTCAGAGTTTGAGTCTCTTTTTGGCTGATGCCACTACAGACTGGCCTCAGCCTCCAGGGCAGGCTTCACCTATCACTTTTAGGTGGTACTGTCCCCAGAGCCAGACACCTGTCCCAACCCACCTCATTTGCTGGTCTCAGATGCCAAGTTCCAGCCCTTCTTGGTCTCACCCAACCTACCGTTCCCTGAGTTCCACATTCTAGTCTGATAAAGATCAGGAGTCTGCATCCTTTGAGAATGGGATACCACAGCAGTGGCAATGAGGATGGAGGAGGGAGGCAGAAGGATCCAGAAGCATTTCGAAGATAGATACTGATGGGAATTAAGCCTCAGGGGGAAGAGGTTGCTCTAGTTTCATTGCTTATACACTCCATGAGGTCATGCACTGTGTCTGCCACAGCTAGCATAGGGCCTCGTACACTGAGCATTCAAGAGACAGCTGGTGAACAAGAAGGGTTGATGGATGAATGAAGGACGCCAATAATAGAGAAAGAAACTAAAGAGGAGACGCAAGTTTGGGGCTAGCAACAAGATTGAATAATGGATTTTATTTTAGACACATGGTTATAGGTCTGTGGTCCTCAAAAGTGCTGATTACCAAATATTTCTGCATTTTCTCCTGCCAGGCACATGTGGTCCTCAAAAGTGCTGATTAGCAAATATTTCTGCCTTTTCTCCTGCCAGGCACATGGTAGACTGCACTTGCCCACACCCTTTGAAGGGAGGCATGGCCACACAACATGCCTAGCCAATGAAATATGAAATTATGTCAATTCTAAACAAAAACTTTAAGAGATAATACGACTTCTGCTACTTTCCCACCACATACATGGAAGTGTGCATGGAGATGAATCCTGAGTACCTACAGTGAACACAGATCTCTGAAGACCTCAAGTGGACGTGGAATGTGATTGGCAAAAGCACATATCCGTTGCGCTAAGAAACTGAAATGGGGTTGTTACTGAAGAATGATATCTGGTCCATATTAACAGTGCCAAGGAACCTATGGGTCATACTGATAAAGATATCCAATAGGATCTGTATTAGAGGTCAGGAGAGGGGCTTTCCGGTGAGATGCCACAGACTGCCACAGCTCAACGGTTACTCTGCCTGTGGCTACAGCACCAAGAAGGAACTGGAATGCCAACTGCCCACAAACCAGCCACCACTGAATTCAAGCAATCAGGTGGCCTCCTCCTGAGCTTCTGCAATCTCCTCTCCTGAGGAAGGCGCACTGGGCCCTCACATCACCTTCTGCAACTCTTCCCATACCACCCTGAGGATTTACCTGTGTTGTAGCCCCTTCCAAGGGCTGGCCATGGGCGGTGATTTTTCCACAGGTTTCCAAGGTACCAGTCACTCTGGTTCTCCACCAAGCCCAGGACTTGCTGACCTGTGAAGTACAGAGAATACAAACATCTTAAAAGGAGAAGCCAAGCCATCTGGATCAGTGACTACTGAAGACACAGTGTAATGGCAAATCATCACAACAACAGTATTCACTTATTGAGAGGTTTTATGAAGTGCCAGCCTCTGACCTGAGAGCTTAACTTGTATTAACATATTTAATTCTCACCATTAGGCAGTCATTTTTATTATTTCCATTTTATAGAGAAGCAATGGAGGCCCAGAACAGTTAACTGATTTGCTCCAGGTCACCTAGTGAATCTGATAAAGCTGGAATCCCAAACCATTCATTCATTCACTCATTCATTCATTCATTCATTCACGCATGCATGCATGCATTTCTTTCCTAACTCATGGAGCACATATTTATTGACAGGCATACTATTTCTCAAGCATTCCCATTCTGGTATTTCCCACTGTACATTAATTTACTCGTTTTCTGGGAATGGACTGGGATTGGTTTCTCACGACAGGGAGGAGGGATTACCCTTGTTTGCTGAGACGAGAGCCCAAAGAGAAGAGCCACTCTTTGTCCACCTTCTTACAGGGTTTTTGTGCTCACCCTCACTGCTTCCTCTCAAATATATTTATCTTGTGTCAACAAGCATCATGTCAATATCATATCAATACAAGAGTGTTGTCTAGATAACAACTGCTCCTCTGTCCCCAGAGCTGGTGTTGATGTTGGCCTCAGTCTCTGCTGCATCTTAGCAACTTAGGCAAGTTAGCCTTGTAGTCAATCTCTCAGGGCGTACATGTCTCTGGGCCTTCACATCTGATCCACCTGGCTCCTTCAGACAGCTCCATCACGGAGAAGGCCTTCTCTTGCAATTATTATCAATACCACTTCACAGCCTAGGAAACAGGCTCACAAAGGACTAGTGACTTGGACAGCTAAAGATGGAGCTAGGATAAACATCTACATTTGTTTGAAACAAAGATTCCTCCCACTGTCTCGATGCCTTATTGCTTATCCTTACAAAAATAAATATTTTAGGCAGGAATTATCAATCCACGTTTTGTAGAAAGGGAAATTGAGGGCTGGGCGTGGTGGCTCACACCTGTAATCCCAGCACTTTGGGAGGCTGGGATGGGCAGATCATGAGGTCAGGAGGTCGAGATCATCCTGGCTAACACGGTGAAACTCCATCTCTACTAAAAATACAAAAAATTAGCTGGGCGTGGTGGCGGGCACCTGCAGTCCCAGCTACTCGGGAGGCTGAGGCAGGAGAATGGCATGAACCTGGAAGGCGGAGCTTGCAGTGAGCTGAGATTGCGCCACTGCACTCCAGTCTGGGTGAGAGAGTGAGACTCCGTCTCAAAAAAAAAAAAAAGAAAGGGAAATTGAGGTTTAGAGAGTTTAAATAACTTGCAACAGTCACGCAACTAACAATGACTCTCTTCTACAGCTAACCAATACCTTTTGAATTTACACTCTGACATTGTTGGCCAATTTGAGAAATAAAGACCTTTCTGACCAAATGGAAGCCCATCTGCACTTAGGAAAACACAGTAGTTCTTTTGGAACACTATGCTGGGTGACATAGCATCTCCTTGGTATGACGACAGCTCCCTGAAATGATGGTGTGTGGGTTTGGGGTAATTTATTTGATCAATTTTATTAAGCTCCTATCTAAATCATCACCCTGGGCACAAATACATAAATTAGAGGCATGGGAAAAATACTACCACCCACTTTGTCATTGTATATGATTACATCTAAAACTTGTAGAATTCCTCAGAAAAACATAACACCAATTCAGGGAGTATAAGAGTCAATCAATCCCATGTGCAACAAGCTTAGGACATTTGTGCAGAACAATTAGATCTGAAAGGCCAGGTGCCCTTAGTTGGGAAAGCTGTGTGTCCTGTCCTGATGCTATGACCCAGCTAGAAACCTCATTTAATAACCTCACAATGAGGATGGGAAGTGTCATTGTTGGGGGAGAGGGGTGATACCTAATTACTATGATAATTACTAAGGCCCCAGGTGGGTATCCCAAGGGTCTTTTGTTTTGTTTTTGAGACGTAGTCTCGCTCTACTGCCAGGCTGGAGTGCAGTGGCGCAATCTGGGCTCACTGCAACCTCCGCCTCCCGGGTTCAAGTAACTCCCCTGCCTCAGCCTCCCGAGTAGCTGGGACTACAGGCACACACCACCACACTCAGCTAATTTTTTGTATTTTAGTAGAGACGGGGTTTCACCGTGTTGGCCAGGATGGTCTCGATCTCCTGACCTTGTGATCCACCTGCCTCGGCCTCCCAAAGTGCTGGGATTACAAGCGTGAGCCACCGCGCCCAGCCTGGGAATGATCTTTTATTGAATTTAGGTGTCCATCTAAATTTCAGGTAAGGCCATCTTGAGATATCTGAAAGTCCACGTTTTATACTGTGGCATATTCCATACATTTTATTTTGCCTGTTTACTTCTTCAGACAAATACTCTACGAGCTACGCTTTATTCCTGCCAAACAAAAATATATAGTTTTGTTGCCTGTGGTCTAATTTCTACCTCGCTCATACAGCTCTCTCTCATTGCCCTTGCCCCCCTGCCAATCCCCACCCACAATCCTTCCAAGGTCCGTCTCCAGCATGAAGCCTTTTATGAATAAGCCCAAGTCTGAACTATTACTTTATCTTCATTCCCATATTAGATGGACGACATCACTATTTAGTACTTCCTACTGTTTTTTGTTTGTTTGTTTGCTTTGTTTTGTTTTTTGAGATGGAGTCTTGCTCTGTTGCCCAGGCTGGAGTGCAAATGGCACCATCTCGGCTCACTGCAACCTTCGCCTCCCAAGTTCAAGCGATTCTCCTGCCTCAGCCTTCTGAGTAGCTGGGATTACAGGCGCCCGCCACCATGTCTGGCTAATTTTTGTATTTGTAGCAGAGACAGGGTTTCGTCATGTTGACCAGGCTGATCTCAAACTCCTAACCTCAGGTGATCCTCCCACCGCAGCCTCCCAAAGTGCTAGGATTACAGGCGTGGGCCACCATGCTTGGCTCCTACTTGTATTTTGCCATCAGCTGACTTATACCCTATAAAGGATGAAGCTGGTATTATTCAGGCACACGCACACCTCATTTGTAAATATCCACTTCCTGCATTATTCCAAGGGCAAGATACAAGGTGTAGTACTGAACACACAGTAGGTGCTTAATAAATGTCTGCTAAATAAATGACATCTAGTGGGTAAATCTTTCCTGATCGGGTGTGTGTTAGTGTCCTCCCAAATCATTTCACCCTCTCTGCAGGCACCAACATTAACAGACCTTCCACCCAGCTCTGGGAACTCAGGCACCCGCCTCCCCTGTATGGAAAACTGCAAAGATGGGGAGGCAGCACCCACTTAGGGTTGCTCTACATAAGGCTTAAACTCAAGGTCTTCATCTCCATAGAAGGAATGATTTTCATGGTTAACCTAAAGTTATCCCAAAGAATAATATCCAAATTGCTCTTCGCTCAGTTTGTACCTGGGCTGCATTGCTTTTGATGATAGTACCACTTAACCCATTCACGCATGCCAATCCTCTTAAAAAATTCCTTAATTAGCAACATGATAGTTAGAACTACTTTTAATATCCACTGGTGAGAAAAAAACAGAATAATCAACAGTTACTGAGACTTCATTTTGCTTTTTAAAAGAAATTCATTAGCTGCCATATCAATGATCAAAACAGTAGTAAGGGTAAGCGATGTTGCTTAGCCTCTCAACGGTGTTGAGTTTTGCTTTCAGGCTGTGCTTTCCCAGCTTCTCTGTGAAGAGGGAACCATGAACATCAATATAGTTGGACATAAAGAGTGTGGACTGAACTCAGGCTGCCTGGTTCCAGTTCCTAGCCCTGCCACCTTCTAGCTGGGTAGCCGTGAAAAAAATTGCTTAACCTATCTCTGCCCTGGTGTCTAACTCTTAGAGCTGCTGTGACTTCACATGCTGGAATGACTTCATGTATGTTAAGTTCTTAGAACAGAAGCTGGAACTCTAAGCACTGTACATATGATAGTCACTGCCCATCCTAACCCATAAGCCCATGACAGACAGCAAGCTTATCCGTGAGGTTTTCTTTGGAGGTCATCCAGCACAACAATTAGGCCATTCTCGAACTCTGCCTCTCTAAGTATGGTCTGAGGACTATCTGTTTCAGAAACACCTGAGGTTCTTGCTAAAAGCACAGGCTCCTGGGCTTCATTCAACCTAGGAGTTAGTTACTAGTGGGAGGCTGCTTTCCCCTACTTCTCTGGTTTCTAGAAGGAGGGATTTCCTGACACCTTGAGCCGACCTTTTCTCTTCCCCATGGGTGTGAAAGGAGTTAACTGACTGGTGACAGTTATCTGACTAGTGACAGATTACTCCTTCTACATCCATGGGGAAGAGAAAGGTGAGTTTCAGAGGGAACCAAGTTGATGTAGCCTAGCCTTTTCCTGTCGCTTCTTCCAGGAGCCAGCATGCCGATAGATAGCCTGCATTGAATCTGTTCTTTCATGCTGTTAAATTTTATAGAGCAGACCTCCTCTCAATGAGGCTGTGGTTGCCTAGTACTTCTTGGGGTAGCTGAGCAATTCCAACTCTGGGTTTTGGTGCTAGGAAGAGCCATTGTAGATACTGAGGGACTCTAAAGTTGAGTCCTCCAATTACACCTTTATCAGTAAAATAAGGTGCCATCTGGCTCTCCCTCCTTTATCTCTAAGTTGGTTCAATATTGGCAGGGGTGGGGGTGGTGCATATGGGGAAATAATATCACATATTAATTCCCTCACTGCACAATATTTCTGCATAAGAATTCTGGCCATGGGGTCTAGTAATTTGCATTGAAATAAACCAACTCCCCAGGTAATTCAGATGCATATTAAAGTTTGAGAATTACTGATTAGAGTTTGGAAGCTCTGTTCCTGCTTTAGTCAAGGGTAAATTTCACCTGTAGGGTGACTGGCACATAATAAACTCACGTGGTGTCTACATTCACCTCATAAACCAGTAGAATTCATTGGTAGTCTCCAGTGCCATACTTCTTGAGTACAGTAAAGTGGTGAAGAAAATGAACACCAGAGCCAGATGCCTGGGCTCAAATCCTGGCTCTTCCACTTACTAGCTGTGTGACCCTGGACAAGGTACTTAGCCTCTCTGTGCTTGCTTCTTCATTCACTTGTAAAATAGAGATAGTAAGTAACATACCTCACTGAATTCAATTTTTTTTTCCTCTAAGCACAAGTTAATTTGTGAAAATGACGCTGTGTTTTGTGCTTATTCAAAACACAAAAGCGTCGAGAAAATAGTAAAGCGTTCAGTAAGCATTTGCTCTTATGGAAGCATCCAGAACTCCCTGGTCCTACACTCTGCTCCATCTGCCTGGACCTCCAGCTCAGCCATCTCCTCCTGTCCTTAGCTGACATGGCCCTTAGTTTGCTGAGACGTTGGTTCAGCTTAGTATTGACTGAGGGTTTGATTTGTGTCAGACACCACACAAAATACTAAGGAATCAAAGACAAAAAAAAACATAGTTCTTGCCCTGGGGGCAGCTAGAAAAGGAGACAGATAAACAATTTTGAAGCAGCATGATATAAACACTGATAAGATGGGGGAATAATAAGTAGGGAGTAATTGATTCTGTAGGGTAAGTGGGTGATACCTGCCAGACAAGTTGGATGTCTCCCCTCCCTCCCCTTCATCTACCACATCCCTTCCAGCACTGTAGCCAGGCCTTCCCAAAAGCTTTTCCAATAAGGGTTCTGTCGGGTAATACCCTTCTAGAAGGGAAGTCCCCTCTGCTACCAGGTGACAGCATGTATGATACAGGTGATCCGTGACAGTTCCAGCAATCCCAGCCCATCATCCAGGTGGCATCTAAAGCCTGGTGTCCAGAGGCCCAAGTCTACACTTGTAACCTTGATGACACAAACACATCTTCAGCTTGCCATCGTGTGAAGAGGTAAAATCCCAGGGGATTCCTTGGGGGAAGATGACACAGGTGGCCAAAGGGTGCTGGCTTGCTCAGCATTCTGCACCTCCTGTCTTGTCTTCTTAGGAGTTATTGTAATAAAACACTGTGACTCACAGAAAAGGCTTTGTCATTGTTTTCCAGGCTGGGCCTGTGGTTATAATTAAGTGCGCTGTTCTCCATCTTCCTTACTCTAGGCACAAGTTAACTTATGAAAATGAAGCTGTCTTCTTTGCTTATTCAAACATCACCACTAACAGCCAGACAAGAGCGAACAAGCTTGCTATTCTGCTGGGGCCCTGGTGTTGGTGTCACCAGCCAGCAGACGGATGGCTCTAGGCAGGGAACTCCCCTCTCTTCTTCCTTCTGCAGGTTTTGGCTCAAGGCCCGGCTCCTGCTGCTCAGGAGGTGAGAACCAAGGAACAGAGAACCACAATTCTTCCACACAGTGCATCTGGCATGCAAAGGTTGAGCTGAGCATTTGTCCACTGGGTATAAAGAAGGCAGCATGACAAATTAGGAAGACAGGATTTTAAAACTTGGCAAAACAGGGTTCTAGCCCCACCTGTGTATGATTTGACCAAGGTATAGCTTCTCTGAGCCTCAGTTTCCTTATCATAAAAGGTTAAGTATAAAATCTATCTCTGACCTCTAAGAACGGATATTCAGATCAAATTAAGATGATATAAGTCTGGGCACGGTGGCTCACACCTGTAATCCCAGCACTTTGGGAGGCCAAGGTGGGTGGATCACTTGAGGTGAGGAGTTCAAGACCAGCCTGGCCAACATAGTGAAACCCTGCCTCTACTAAAAATACAAAAAAATTAGCTGGGTGTGGTGGCATGCACCTGTAATCCCAGCTACTTGGGAGGCTGAGGCATGAGAATCACTTGAACTCGGGAGGTGGAAGCTGCAGTGAGCCGAGACTGCACCACTGCACTCCAGCCTAGGTGACAGAGTGAGACTCCATCTCAAAAAAAAAAAAAAAAAAGGATGCTATATATAAAGTGCTGGCTCATGGTAGATGCTCAACTAAAGGCACTTCTCTTCCTCCCTTTTGGGATGACCAGTGTTCATAACATCTAGGTTTTCCCACCGAAGTGCTGACATTAGCTGCATAGACTGGACTCTGCAAAATTTGGTTACATTACCCCTCACCCCATCCCTGCTGTCTCTGGCTCTCACCCCACTCCACCTTTCTGAAGCCTTTAGCGTCGGTGACATCTGTCCCTTCACTGATGTACTCCCTCTGAACATCCTTCCCCTACCTCCTCCATGGGGCTTCCCTCTCTCTGCCTCCCTTAACATGCTGGTGCTCCCCAACTCCCCTTCTTGGCCTCCTTTTGTTGCTCTCTATTTTATCCACAGATGATGAGATCTACTCCGGTGGCTTCAGGCACCATTGACTGGAAGATGATCACCAATCTCCGTGTTTAGCTCAGACTTCTTTCCAAAGCGCCCTACTCTTCAATCTATGTATCAGCCCACCATCTTCTTAAGTGATTTGGCTGTTCCACAATGACTTTCAATGCAAGCTGACCAAAACTAACTCCACAATCTTCTCCTCCTACAAAATAGGTGTGACCCCTACCTGTTTTCTTGGTTGGTAGCATCAAGATCAAACTTATCACCAAAGCTAGAAGCCTTTTAGTCAATCTTGAACCCTCCTGCTCCTCATTCCTCAAATCCTTGCCACGCCCAAATCCCACAGATTTTATCTACGGAGTATTTCTCAAATTCATCCCTTCCCTTGCTCTACCGTGCTCTCCTCTCTCTCTCTCTCCTGGATTAGCAGATTTGCACCCGATCACCTTTTCCTCAGGGTAGCCCTGTGCCATTCCATTCTGCCTACCTAGCCATAGAAATGTTTTGAAAGCACAAATTTGATGATTCTGCTTCCTTGATTAAAAAGCTTAAGTGCTCTAGGGGCCCATTATACTGCAGGTGTGTGGATGAATGGATGAATGAATGGGTGAATAAACAAAAAATATACATTATCCACAACCCACCATCCTAGCCCATCTGGAATTGGTAAATTCTATCTGAATGGAGTGGAAGTAGATGCATACTAGTTAACTTCTCCAGGTAAACACCAGGAACAGGTGGCTCTAGCTCTGATCTGCAGGATGCTTTCAGTGCTGTCTCCTTTTTTCCACCCCTAGAAAAGCTCCTGGGCACACAGAGGAAGTCTGCCAATCACTGCTGCCGATGAAACCAGCTGTGCTTATACCACTAGGTGAATATTAAAATGTTAAAACCAGAGGCTGCCCTGACTGTCAGCAGAGAACCTAATAGTGCTCTCCCAACCTCATATTTATTCTAATAAGCTATTTTACAATAGAAAAGCCTTTAATAGTACCATTCAATGTGTGTCTGAGTGCAGGATGTCTATAAGTAGGAAAACGTAATATCATATTACCGTTTACTAAACCTCCTGAAAGAGCTGCTATACAGCCCCAGGTGCTCCTGGCTAGCCAATGTAGAATAAGAAAACATTTCCTGAGAAGATGCACAACGATATTTTACCAACCCCGAATAGATTGAAAAGGAGAATTTCTGAACCTGCGTGTTTCACAGCTCCTACTTTGCAGTTCAGCTCCAGCTCAAAGCACCCTAGGATCACAGACAGTCAGATGAGCTGTGATGGTCTTAATGACTTCTCTGGAACCATCTACTACTGCACATGAAGCCCGCCAAGGGCGAGAGGTGTTTATCGAAACACGCAGTCAACGGAAGAGCCAGCAGCCAAAACTCTGGCTTTAAGTTCCTTTTTTTTTTTTTTTTTCCTATGTGTCTCAAACTCGGCTGCTACTTCTTTGTTTGAACTTTTTTTTTTTTTTTGAGAGGGAGTTTTGCTCTTGTCACTGAGGCTGGAGTGCAATGGTACAATCTCGGCTCACTGCAACCTCCACTTCCTGGTTCAAGCGATTCTCCTGCCTCAGCCTCCCGAGTAGCTAGGATTACAGGTGCTTGCCACCATGCCCAGCTAATTTTCGTATTTTTAGTAGAGACGAGATTTCATCATGTTGGCCAGGCTAGTCTCGAACTCCTGACCTCTGGTGATCCGCCCACCTCGGCCTCCCAAAGTGCTGGGATTACAGACATGAACCACCACAGCCAGCCTCTTTGAACTTTAATATAATTCTCCGCCTGGTTTAAGTTCTAGCTCTTCTATATTTAATAGGTAATCTCTCTTTTTCTCTCTCTCTCTCTTTAATAAAGAGACAGGGTCTCACTATGTCACCCAGGCCGGAATGCAGTGGCACGATCATGGCTCAGCACAGTCTTGAACTCCTGGGCTCAAGCTATCCTCCTGCCCCAGCCTCCTGAGCAGCTACAGGACTACAGGTGTATGCCACCACACCCAGCTCATAGATAATATTGAGTAAACTCTCAGTTCTTCATTTTTCTCATGTGTAAAATGGTATCTATTTCATAGGGCTTCACTGGTACTCTTAATCAGGTTTGGGGAGCCCAGGTTTATATTGCGTGTCCTTCAGATGCAATCGATGTACTCCAGTTCATTGCCACGCATTTTGACTCCTTGGGTTTCAGTTTCTTGATGAAGCACCTCTAACCCAGTTTATTCATCACTCAGCCCTCACTTCACTTGGAAAAAATACTCCACCCTTACTGAACTATGGCTCAGGGATAATCCCTTCTGAGAGGAAATAAAATCTGTGTCACTCTTGAAAGAAGAGTTCGGCTGAATGAGTGAAGATGAGAGGAAGAAAGATTTTGCTTATTATAAGCAAGACCATAACTAGCCATCAGTTAATCAAAACAGAAACGAGCTGCCTTTCTAGGGAGAAGCTTCCGATCACCGGAATGGTTCTGGAAGAGGCTGCATGATTCAGCCCTCATCCAGCAGGTATTTATGGAGTCCCAACTCTGCCACAGGATCTGTGCTAACTGCTACAGACACAGCAGGGAAGAAAACAGGCACGCTCTCAGCCCTTCTGAATTTTATCTTTACAAAGAGCTTCTCAAACGGTCCAGCTACCATTTGCCAGGCTCTGCCTCAAATCTCACGGATGCAGCTACTCCCAGGCTGAGCCCTGGGAATTCCTTTTTCAACAATAGCCCCCAATAATTCTGATACAGGGTAGGTTTGGGGACCTCTGAAAGGGGGTGGTCACCTACCAGGCATGCTGTGGGAAGGCGAATTTCTGCACTGTGCAGAAGACTAGATTTGAAGACCTCAAAGCTGCCTTCCAACCTGACTGGGAGCTCTCTTTATGCTATGTCAGTGGTGAGTTTTCTCAACATCCTCATCAAGAACATCCCCATACTTGTTCTTCTTTTACTTGTGCCGTCCATGTGTGTATGGACAGCTGCCCTATGAGCAGAGTCAGTTTTTCTCAGTGTTGCTCCCTTTAGTTAGTACTTGGTCCAGGCACTGGGATACTGATTTCTTTTTTTTTTCTTTTTTTTTTTTGAGATGGAGTCTCGCTCTGCCTCCCAGGATGGAGTGCAGTGGCGCTATCTCCGCTCACTGCAAGCTCTGCCTCCTGGGTTCACGCCATTCTCCTGCCTCAGCCTCCTGAGTAGCTGGGACTACAGGCACCCGCCACCACGTTGGCTAATTTTTTGTATTTTTAGTAGAGACGGGGATTCACCGTGTTAGCCAGGATGGTCTCGATCTCCTGACCTCGTGATCCGCCCGCCTCGGCCTCCCAAAGTGTTGGGATTACAGGCGTGAGCCACTGCACCCAGCCATTGATTGCTTTCTATGAGTCATCAAAGAGATACAATGACACCACAAGGTGGGCAGCGTACTTATTTCTACCTTTCAGAAGGCAAATTGAGGTGTAGAGAGATAAAGTCACATGTCAAGGTCAAGAAATCTCAGAGCAGGGGATTGCATTCCCACCTCTCAGTTACAAAAGCCCATGTTTTCACACCTACACTCACAGAACCATCTGCAAAGCATTTCTCTCCCCAAGGGAGCAGCTACAGCGGGCACCACCATGGGGTAGACTCTAAAGGGCACAGAGAGGAAGGGGAGAAAGGGTGGTTGAAGTGTATGTGCCCAGCCCACCTGTTCCTGTCTGCACTGCCACCTGGGGTTGCAGGTAGGAGCCCAGGCCCCTCTGCAGAACCCTCTGGTGCCCACTGGTATGCTCTGAGTTTAATTTCCTTCAGCGTTAATCCCAGCACACTGAGCTGAGAGGACATCCTACCCAAGGCACTTCGGGAGCATAGAGAAGGAAGGCCCAACATGCAGAAAAGGGTATCCAATCCAATAAAGGTCCAGATAGTGATCTCTTCTGCCAAGATCCAAGAACAAGTCTACCCTCCCCAACCCCCAAGATATCCCCAGCAGGCCCACATTAACTTAATTTACAGTTTAAGACTTCAGTTCAATCTGAAATAATGGTTTTTCTCTTCTTCCTTCCGTGATCTTTGGTCTTTGGAAGTGGGAAAAACTAAAAAAGGAACGCAGAGCTGCTGGGCTCTCTTCCAAGGCTGCTTTTATCACACTGACTCCCAGGACGCATGGCTGCCGCCACCTCTCAGACGAGGCCTCCACGAGGCGGCAGAGCTGGCCTCAGCCCAGTTACAACCTCCATCCATGGAAATTTTGGATTTGTCTTTTTTTAAAAACAGAATTTGTTGGCATCTTTTAGATACTTCACTCACAGACATTCCTTTGACTTACTATTGTTAGTGTCTAGGAGAAATTGTTTAATTTGTTAATTTCTCCAGAATGCTGCAAAGCAGGGTTGTAGAATAAGCACTTCTATGTAGGATAAGGCCAACATTTAAGTTCCGGCTTTTTCAATTATTAACTGTGCCACCTGGGTCAAATTACTCAATTTCCGAACTTTAATTTTTACTTTTTTAACAGTGGATAACAGTAAAACTCACCCTACTTCTATCATAACACTGTTTTGACTGTAAAATGAATTGTTAAATTGTAAAATAACTGTCCAATTTTGATTAAGAATTATCACTATTACCAAAAATTTCTGGGTTTTAAGTAGTTACCGCTTAATTTTTTTCCCCTTATAGTATTCCTTTCTTCTTTTTTGAGATGGCGTCTCGCCCTGTCACCCAGGCTGGAGTGCAGTGGCACGATCTCGGCTCACTCAGAACAGCTACTGATGAGAGAGGCCCTCCTTGCATGGCGAAGTGGTCAGGAAACTTAAGCACAAAATCTCTATTCTTAAGCCTGATCCTTGGGCAGATTATAAAGATGTAGTAATTCTTGTTGAATGAGGAAGAATGTGGATGAAATTCATGCCAGGGCTTACTAAAAGGATAAAGGTATGCTGGCTTGGCATCATTCAGTATAAGGTTAATGAAAGGCATATTTCAAAGGTCTCTGTCAACATCATGAGACAAGTTGAGATAAGTTATTCATCTATTCAACAAATATTTATTGCATCTATATCAGAATCAGAGTCTAGCAACATGCAGGGCTGAGGTGGTCCCTTCCCTCAGTGGGGCTTACAGTTTTTTATTTTTTGAGATGGTGAGACGTTGTCTTGCTCTGTCGCCCAGGCTGGAGTGCAGTGGTGCGATCTCGGCTCACTGCAACCTCTGCTTCCCAGGTTCAAGCAATTCTCCTGCCTCAACCTCCCGAGTAGCTGGGATTACGGGCGCGTACCACCATGCCCGGCTCATTTTTCTATTTTTAGTAGAGATGGGGTTTCGCCATGTCGGTCAGGCTGGTCTTGAACTCCTGACCTCAGGTGATCCGCCTGCCACGGCCTCCCAAAGTGCTGGGATTACAGGCATGAGCCACTGTGCCCGGCCACCTCCTCTTCTTATAAGGGCACCAGTCTTCTGGGATTAGAGCCTACCTTCATGTCTTAGCTTTACCTTAATCACCTCCTTCAAGGTCCCATCTCCAAATATGGTCACATTCTGAGGTGACAAGGGGTCAGGGCTTCCACATATGAATTTTGGGGGACTGAATTCAGCCGATAACACAGGACGAGGTTCACTAAACAGTCACACCAACAATTGTAGAACTGTGACTCAGAAAGGGCTGAGATAGAGAGGTCTAGAATGCTGAAAGGCGGGAAGTTAGCCAAAAAGGTTGCTGAGGAAATAAGGATTTAAAAGAGATCTGAAGGAAATCGGGAAGGGAGGAAGAAGGCAGGAGGAAGAGTGTGTGTTAAGACCTCAGAGCAGGAAGCTTGACAAGGATGAGTGAAGTGGTATCTCAGAAAAATACTTGGTCTTTGTCCCTCCTTGATCACTGAGACAGAGCTCTTAAGCCCCTTGGAATTTCTTGGGTGACAGGGGCAACACCTTTTGTTCTAAGGGGGCCACTTTTTTTTTTTGTTTTTTGAGACAGAGTTTCACTTTTGTCACCCAGGCTGGAGCACAATGGTGGGATCTCGGCTCACTGCAACCTCCACCTCCCGGGTTCAAGCAATTCTCCTGTCTCAGCCTCCTGAGTAGCTGGGATTACAGGCGCCTGCCACCATGCTCGGCTACTTTTTGTATTAATAGAGATGGACTTTCACCATATTGGCCAGGCTGGTCTTGAACTCCTGGCCTCAGGTGATCCATCTGCCTCAGCCTCCCAAAGTGCTGGGATTACAGGCATGAGCCACTGCGACCGGCCCTAAGGGGGCCACTCTTACTAGGCCCCTAGAGAGCTTCAGAATAGGGGCTGGCTGACAGAAATAACAAGGCAGAATTAGAGGGTTGGATCTTTGAACTTCACCCTCAACCTGCAGGGAGGCAGCAGTGGCTGGAGACTGAACTGATCACCAATCATTACTGACTTAGTCAACATGCCTATGTAATGAAACCAACATTAAAATCCCTAAATGATAGGGCTCAGAGAGCTACTGGATAGAAACACATCCAGGTCTGGGAGGGTGGCATGTCTGGAAAAGGTATGGTGTCTCCACGCCCTGCCCCCATAGCTCACATCTCTTCCATATGGCTGTTCCTGGGCTGTATCCTTTATAAGAAACCTGCCACAGAAAGTAAAATACTTTCCTAAGCTCTATATCCTTCTAAGAAATTATGGAAGCTGGGGTGAGTGCCATAGAAACCTCTGACTTTGCAGCGTGGGGCCCCACTATGTGTGGCTGGCGTCTAAAGTCATGGTGGTTTTGTAGGACAGAGCTCTTAAGCCCGTGCAGCCTGACACTAATTCTGGGTAGTTAGGGTCAGAAGTGAACTGAATTGAATTGCAGGACACTTAGTGGGTATCTGCACAGAATGTGATCATTGCTTTGTATCAGGAGGGAAAAAACACCTCTGCAGGGACTCAAGGTCAATGTGGCTGAGACAAATAGATGGAGGAGCAGAAGTGAGGGAGAGGAGGCTGATGCCAGGAGGGCTGGTTTGGGGGCCTTGTGGTCAAGGCCAGAGTAAGGGGGTTTCTCCACAGAGGACAAACAAGGGGAACCACTGAAGGGAGCAGGCGGGCAGGACCATCCTGCTGTATGACACTAGGGCACCGTCTGCAGAGAGGCAACGTGAACAGTGTTCCTTGGAGTTGAGTGACACGGCAGTGTTGAGAGTAGGTGCTGATGTGGTCAGAATTGTGGGTTTTGTTTGTTTGTGTTTTTGAGACGGCGTCTTGCTCTGTCACCCAGGCTGGAGTGCAATGGCACCATCTCGGCTCACTGCAACCTCCACCTCCTGGATTCAAGTGATTCTCCTGCCTCAGCCTCCCAAGTAGTTGGAACTACAGGCATGCAACACTGCACTCAGCTAATTTTTGTATTTTTAGTAGAGACGGGGTTTTGCCATGTTGGCCAGGCTGGTCCTGAACTCCTGACCTTAGGTGATCCACCTGTCTTGGCCTCCCAAAGTGCTGGGATTATAAGACATGAGCCACCGCACCCGGCCCAGAATTGTGTTTTGAAGAGAACATCCTTGCTGCTACGTGGAGAAGGATCAGGAATGATTTGAGGGGGTGGAAATCAAACGTTTACTTTTCATTCTTTCTTTTAGAGGTATTCCATGATGGATACACAAGCCTGGAGATGAGGGGAGAGGTAAGGGCTGGAGACACGAATCACGGTCAGCAACATCTTCCAAGGGGCTTGTGTGCAGGTGACATGTAGGGGCCGAGGGCCAAACCAGGAGCCGGGAGGTGAGAGTGCTTGTCTCCGCTGTGATCTACATAAGGGCTTGAGCCCAGAAGGAAGGGGCACAGCGGGCTGTGCAGCTCTGGTAACCCCAGCACGTCCCAACGCACAGCCTCCTAGCACTCTCTTCCTGCTTGCTGAACAGAATCGTTAAAAAGGCAACACTTTGGCTTGTGTTAGGAGTCAATCTGGCTCTGCCAAAGAGGCGGCGAAGGTGAATTCAAGAAATTACTGTGGTGTGTGTCTTGGGGATGAAGAAGAGGTGCTTCTGGGAGTGGGGTAAGTCCCTCAGGAGCAGGTGGGCTGCACCACTGACACAAAGGCAGGTGCAGCACAGGGAGGAGGAGGAGGGACAGGCTGGGGAGAGTGGGTGGAAGGAGGAAGGGCTTAGCTAAGCATACTCATGCACACTCTGGAGCTGGTGTGTGGAAAGGAATGGAATAATAAAATAACAACACATTCAGCCATAAAAAGGAGCACAGTACTAACAGATGCTGCCACCTGGAAGAACCTTGGAAACCTTATGCCAAGGGAAAGATGCCAGACACAAAATGTCACATATGCATGATTTCTTCTACATGATATATCCAGAATAGTCACATTCATGGAGACAGACAGCAGATTAGTGGTCAATGGGGGACAGGGAGAGGGGGCTGTGGAATGATTATTTGGCGGGTTCGCAGTGTTTTCCTGGGGTGATAAAGACATCTTGAAACTAGAGACATCAAGTGGTTGCACAACGTTGTGAAAACGCTAAATGCCACTGGATCGCACCCTTTAAAACGGTTAACTAAGCCGGGCGCGGTGGCTCACGCTTGTAATCCCAGCACTTTGGGAGGCTGAGGCGGGCGGATCACGAGGTCAGAAGATCGAGACCACGGTGAAACCCTGTCTCTACTAAAAATACAAAAAAAAAAAATTAGCCGGGCGTGGTGGCGGGCGCCTGTAGTCCCAGCTACTCGGAGAGGCTGAGGCAGGAGAATGGCGTGAACCCGGGAGGCGGAGCTTGCAGTGAGCCGAGATTGCACCACTGCACTCCAGCCTGGGTGACAGAGTGAGACTCCGTCTCAAAAAAAAAAAAAAAAAACGGTTAACTACATGGAAGTATGTGAATTTCACCTCCATAGAAAATTATGACGAGGCTAACGTGAACGTAATGCTTGGAGGTAATGTGTATGTCAAGTAGCTCGATTTGGTCATTCCACAATGTACACAAATATCAAAACATCGGCTTGTGTACCTTAGCATATACAATTTTATTTGTTAATTAAACAATAAATTAAGAAAAGAAAGTATTACTTGGTATATGTCAATAATATTCTCACACAGTTTATCCTATTTAATCTTCACCACAAATGCTGGGGCTCCAGGACGCAGTCCTCAGCATTGTCCCCTCTGGGCCACTGATCAGCTCAGCATCTCAGACTTTAAGGTGTCCCAGACCAAACCCTTGTTTTTTCCCCTCACACCTGCTCTTCCCCCAGCCTTCCCCGTGTCAGTCAACGGCAATCCATTCTCTCCCTTAAGCCAGAAAACTGTGGAGTCATCCTTCCTGCCTCCCCAACTTTACTGAAGTACCATACAATTCAATGAATTCACTCATTTTAAGTGCAGTTCAGCAAATGTTAGTAACTGGGTGCAGTCATGGGTAGTACACCACGACCATCAAGATACAGAACTGTTCCAAGGACCTGAAGTCTTCTTGTGCTCTTTTTGGGTCCATCCACTTCCCCAAACACCCGCTCCAGGCAACCACTGATTTTCTTTCTGTGACTGCAGTTGAGCTTATTCTAGAATTTCATATAAATAGAATTATAATCATATAGCATGTAGTTTTTCCTGTTTGACTTCTTGTACTTGGCATGATGCTTTTGAAATCCATCTAAGTGTTATGTGTATTAATACTGCCTTCCTTTTTACTGCTGAGTGGTATTTCCAAGTATGGATATACCATAATTTGAGTAGAATCAAGACTTCTGTTTTCCCTAAGTTAAGCCTGAGATCCAAGCTGCCTGAGATCCAAGCTATAGATTTGCATATCATTGCAACATGAATAGTATTTTGAAATGTGAGCTCATTTAAAGGAGATGCTTATAGAGAAGATCAAGGCAGAGTGTTGGGGCTCCCCACTGTTTAGCTGTTGAGCAAAGAGGAAGGGAACACAGAAAAGGAGTATCCCTGGGCAGGGCTGTGCAGAGCTCCCCCAGGGTACCAGCAGAAGTCAACTTTGTGATATTGTATTAATATAAAGGGGAGGCAATGGGGAATCCACAGGTGCGGGTTTCAGATTATCAACGTAGCAGAATGTTCTAGATCTAAAATTTGCAATCAAGCACTCTGACTCCAAAGATGGTATGTACTGCCAGTTCATTACAGCTACAACCGCATTTCACTCACAAGACAAGATGCTCTGTCTATGGTGAGATTCACAATTGGCTTCCTTAACATCCTCAGTGAAAAACCAAGGTTTCTGAATCATTCTCATCAACTTTGGGTTAGGCTGCCTGGTATATATGTGTCTCAATGCACATGCTTTGAGGAGAGCAATCAATTGCCAGTCTTTTGCCAATGAAACAATATGCTCGCCAAGCCAGCCCACTTTCAAAAGAAAGTTGAGCCCCAACCCACATTCCTGGCTGCCAGTGCCCTGAAACTGCCCATCAAGAAGACTGCATCCCTCAAGTTTATAAACAGTCTGTTATGTCTAAGGGGACTCCTGCATTGAGGATGAGGCTTTTGTACTTTTTTTTTTTGAGAAGAAGTCTTGCTCTGTTGCCCAAGCTGGAGTGCAGCGGTGTGATCTTGCCTCACTGCAACCTCCGCCTCTTGGGTTCAAGTGATTCTACTGCCTCAGCCCCCCAAGTAGCTGGGACTACAGGCACCCGCCACCACGCCCGGCTAATTTTTGTATTTTTAGTAGAGACGGAGTTTTGCCATGTTGGCCAGGCTGGTCTCAAACTCCTGACCTCAAGTGATCCATCCGCCTCCACCTCCCAAAGTGCTGTGAGCCACTGCACCTGGCCGAGGCTTTTGTACTTTTAAAAAATTTGATGCAGCATCACAGCACAGGAATCAGAGTTGCAAGGACCTGTAGGATATTTTGGACCAAACTTCTCATTTGAATGATGAGAAAAAGAACATGAGAACTCCAATATAAAGAGGAGATCCCTTGGGAGGCCGAGGAAGGCAGATCACGTGAGGTCAGGAGTTTGAGACCAGCCTGGCCAACATGGTGAAACCCCATCTCTACTACAAATCCAAAAAAAAAAAAATTAGCCAGGTGTGGTGGTGGGCGCCTGTAGTCCCAGCTACCCAGGAGGCTGAGGCAGGAGAATCGCTGGAACCCAGCAGGCAGAGGCTGCAGTGAGCCGAGATACTGCACTCCTGCCTGGGCAACAGAGCAAGACTCCGTTAAATAAATAAATAAATAAATACATAGATACATAAATAAATAAATGGATATCTCAATATGGTTAAAAATATTACACCTGGAAAAAAACCTTAATACTCATTTAGTCCAACCTTTTCATCATATAACTGATGAAACTGACTTGCTGTGAGGGTAAATGATATTCCCAAGATCACACAGGTGAGTAAAGGCCAGAACCCTTGTTCCCTAACAAAACGGTCCTTATCAGCCACACAGTATCAGCCTGGAAATGAAGGTTGCTGAAATTAATAGCTAGAATGGGGTGTCTGGATGGATCCTGGCTTTGTTTAGGCCATCACACAAGAGCCTTCTCATCCAACACCTCCAAATGCTGAACAGCACACACTCCACATAAACACAGGGTAAAGCAGAGTGGGGCTCTGTCAGCAAAGCCAGTGCAGACGCAGCCCGCTGATCTCCCTCTTGCCGCTGCCCTCATCGGAGAGAATTCTCCCTTAGCAAGCCAAGGACAACACAGCTACAATGGCCAGCCAGTGGTCTTCCCCTGGCATGGCGTTAAATCACCAACAATCCCAACGTGTAAGACGTTGCCTTTGAATAGTTTTGATATCCTTTCCGATGGAGGCATCCAAGTTCAGGGTAGAAAACAACTTCGCCTGGCAAAGTTTCAGAGATGGGGGTGGGCAGCAGTAGGAGAGAACAAGAGAGGGAACACATTTGTCTATATGCGCGTAGGTGACCACCAAGAAAAGAACGCTCGGCTGCCAAAAAAATTATTTTATTTTATTTCAATAGGTTTTTGGGGAACAGGTGGTACTTGGTTACATGAATACGTTCTTTAGCAGTGACTTCCGAGATTTTGGTGCACCCATCACCTGAGCAGTAGACACTGTACCCAATGTATAGTCTTTTATCCCTCACCCCCTCAAACCCTTTCCTCCCTGAGTCCCCAAAATCCACTCTATGGGAGTCTCTCATTCTTTTTTTTTTTTTTTTTTTGAGACAGAGTCTCGCTATGTCGCCAGGCTGGAGTGCAGTGGCACGATCTCGGCTCACTGCAACCTCTGCCTCCCGGGTTCAAGCAATTCTCCCGCCTCAGCCTCCCGAGTAGCTGGGATTACAGGCACGTGCCACCACACCCAGCTAATTTTTGTATTTTTAGTAGAGACGGGGTTTCACCATGTTGGGCAGGATGGTCTCGATCTCCTGACCTTGTGATCCACCTGCCTTGGCCTCCCAAAGTGCTGGGATTACAGGCATGAGCCACCGCGCCCGGCCGGGAGTCTCTCATTCTTATGCCTTTGCATCCTCATAGCTTAGCTCCCACTTACGAGTGAGAACATACAATGTTTGGTTTTTCACTCTTGAGTTACTTCACTGAGACTAATGGTCTCCAATTACACCCAGGCTCCTCTTCACAGGGAGTCACAGACCGCATTCCAACCTGAATCTGCTCATTTGTTCATTCAGCTGTTTGTTTATTCATCCACACATTTATTCATCCAACAGCTATTTATTGAGAGGTGATTATATGTCAGGCACTATTCTGGGCTCTGAGTGTTAAAAAAACAAACAAACAACAAATTCCTGCCTTGTTGGCACTTTCATTCCAATGTGGGAGCTGGACCACAAATAAATATGTAATGAAATGCTAAGTGGTGACAAGAGATGCTACAAAAAGGAAGTGAGATAAAGGGACACAGCAAGGGTGCAGGTGCAGGACGGGTGGTCTATGTAGAAGACAGAAGGAGGGGGTTGGGGAAGCACAGCTGAGGTGACGTTTGAGGAGAAAGGCCATTTGCCTTGCTCAGAGCAATGCCAGCAAAAGAAGAGAGTGGCAGAGAAGGTAGAGGTGGTGGCTTTTCCTCCAGGAAAGGGCCCATGGCAGGCCTGGTACACCTGTCTCAGGTGAGCGGGCCACATAAAGAGGCTGTTGTCACAAGCTCAAACTGGAAAAGGTCACTAGTTTAGTAGCGAGTGGCAGGGCAAGTCTGCCTGGGGGGACATCTGTTCCTTATTTAGGGCTCAAGGCCACCTGAGAATGAATCGGTGAGGAAGGCCACAAGGTGGATTTGTCAGAACAGCATTTCAGCGCCATCAAAGGTGCTGACAGGAATGCCCATCTGGGGTACATAAAGGAGACTGCATAGAAACAACACACTCCCTTAGCTCAGAGGTCTAGATGTTTAAATACGACCCCTTGAAAAGAGCTGAGGCATTTCCATCCTTTTCCTTA
Source organism: Hylobates moloch (assembly GCF_009828535.3). Taxonomy (NCBI): domain Eukaryota; kingdom Metazoa; phylum Chordata; class Mammalia; order Primates; family Hylobatidae; genus Hylobates; species Hylobates moloch. The sequence goes on along the minus strand of NW_026652294.1, from coordinate 19,038,156 downwards.
CTCAAAATTATTACAATTTTAATTAATGGATATTATAGCTTACAACATGCTCATTTCTTTTACTTCAAGAAATGAACCCTGCACAATCTACTATCTATGGCTTGCCAAAGGCCTGGTAGAGAGGAATTACCATGATGGAGGATTGTTTGAAAGGCAGCAAGGAACCACAGAATGCTGTGTGCTTAAGCCATACCACCCTGGCCTGCCCTCCAGCTTTCCCAGAAGGAAATTGAATAGACAGAGACAAGCCAACTTCATCATCTCTACAGAAAGGTTTGTAGTGCTAAAGCTAAGACCTTGAAAGGTTGTTGTTTCAGGCCGGGCGTGGTGGCTCACGCCTGTAATCCCAGCACTCTGGGAGGCCGAGGCAGGTGGATTATGAGGTCACGAGTTCGAGATCAGCGTGGCCAATATGGTGAAACCCCATCTCTACTAAAAATACAAAAATTAGCTGGGCATGGTGGTGCACGCCTATAATCCCAGCTACTCAGGAGGCTGAGGCAGGAGAATCGCTTGAACCTGGGAGGCACAGGTTGCAGTGAGCCAAGATCGCGCCACTGCGCTTCAGCCTGGGCGACAGAGCAAGACTCCGTCTCCAAAAAAAAAAAAAAAAAAAAAAGAGTTGTTATTTCACTCTGAACTTGGACAGCTACATACTTCAGTCTGGTCTCCCAGGGAGCGACCAAAACTACCACCACTGGTGGTGAGAGTTTATAAAGCTACCAAGAATTGTAGAGAGTCAGCTACAGTCAGTGAGATAATGGTTCACTCTTATCACTGAAAAGCCAGGTCCTCTGCATGCACCGTGATTTGGAGTACATCTGACTGGCAGTCTGAGGCAGTCCATCTTCATTCTGTCTGTGTCCATCTGTCTTTCTTTCCTGGCTCCTGGTTTTTTTTACTTGGTTCTTGCTAAACTTACCTAGGAACGGACTTTGTTCCAACCTCCAGTTTCTATGATGGTTTTGCTTCCACTAGAGATCTGGGTTCTCTCAAAGTTCTCTCATAAGGGATTTCTAACAAAATCTCTTTGAAAAATGGAAAAACCAGTTATTTATCTTTTTCCTAGTGCATTTTAAACATCTATCAGAGGCTGTTTTATTTGAATGTCTAATCAATACACTGAATTAAGCAACTGAAATAACACAAAGGATCAGATTCACAAATATCAGAGCTCATTGCCTTAGTGTCAAGTAATTATTAGGCAAGGCAGAGAGAAGCCCAGGACCACCAATACCACTTTCCAATTCCTGGCCACGTGGAAAAGTGTGCTGGCCCTGATTTAACACACGAGGTCTCTGAGTTGTGTATGCATCATTGCTTACACTAAACAGAACTATGTCGGTCATGAAACATCTCAATTTTATATTCCAACAATTACAGAGTTTCCGTGCTATTTTCCAGGGGGTGCACATCCCATAAACCCATTAATTACAGATTTGTTTCCCATAGTAATCCTAGTCCAGGTATGTATTAGTCCATTCTCACATTGCTATAAAAAAAAGCCTGAGACTAGGTAAATTATAAGAAAAGTAGCTGAGTTAGGCCGGGTGCAGTGGCTTACACCTGTAATCTCAGCACTTTCGGAGGCTGAGGTGGGTGGATCATGAGGTCAGGAGATTGAGACTAGCCTGGCCAACATGGTGAAATCCCATCTCTACTAAAAAAACAAAAAATTAGTCAGGTGTGGTGGTGCGTGCCCATAGTCCCAGCTACTTGGGAAGCTGAGGCAGGGGAATTGCTTGAACCTGGGAGGCGGAGGTTGCAGTGAGCAGAGATTGAGCCACTGCACTTCAGCCTGGTGACAGAGCGAGACTCCGTCTAAAAAAAAAAAAAAAAAGAAGAAAAGAGGTTTAATTGGCTCATGGTTCTGCAGGCCATACAGGAAGCATGGCAGCCTCCACTTCTGGGGAGGCCTCAGGGAATGTACAGTCATGGCGGAAGGCAAAACAGAAAACAGACACGTCTCACATGGTGGGAGAAGGAGAAAGAATGGGGGGAGGTGCTACCGACTTTTAAACGACCAGATCTCGAGAGAACTCTATCATGAGAACAGCACGAAAGGGATGGTGCTAAACCACTTATGAAGAATCCACCCCTATGATCTAATCACCTCCTACCAGGCCCTACCTCCAACATTGGGTGTTACAAGTGGATATGAGATTTGGGTGGGGACACAGATCCAAACCATAGCAAGGTACGTACTGCTAAAAGCAATCCACAGATAAGGACTCTCTCCTAGTAAATGCTATTAATGTATTAATATATGTGTTTGACAGAAGGTCTGTCAGTGTGTTTAAGACTTGACCCAGACCACCTTTCTTTCTTTCCTGGGTCCATAAGGGAGGGAATGGATGGCAACATATTGAGGCCTTGTTGCCAATGCTTCCTTTTTGCCAGGAATGTTTTTATAGTAACTGATGTGCAGGGCACACAGAAGGCTCACTCGGAGCAGTACTCTGGTATGTCCACACACTGCTGTTTCCACCACCTGGGCTGGGTGCTTACCAAGAGTGACTTGTGGTTGTTCCCAAACCTATTTATATCATTTCTTGTTCTTACCATTAAGAACTCTAAGTAAATATTATGTACATCTATTAATTAGGAGTGTGGGAAGAGAGTTGTTTTCCTGAAAACAAAATAGATTTCTTTAGAAAGATTAGACCATGGTGAGCTGCTAAAAAAATTGCTATTGTGCCTGTAATCCCAGCACTTTGGGAGGCCGAGGCGGGAGGATCACCTGAGGTCAGAAGTTCAAGACCAGCATGGCCAACATAGTGAAACCCTGTCTTTACTAAAAATACAAAAAATTAGCCAGGCGTGGTGGTGTGTGCCTGTAATTCCAGCTACTCGGGAGGCTGAGGCAGGAGAATCACTTGAACACATGAGGTGGAGGTTGCAGTGAGCTGAGATCACACCACTGCACTCCAGCCTGGGTGACTGAGTGAAACTCTGTCTCAGACAAAAAAAAAAAAAAAATTGCTATTGGTTTAAACAATTGGGAAGGATAGTAGAAGTATCCTCGGAGTCTGCATTCTTGTGCATGAAGAGTGAGTTTGAATACTAACTTTGCTTTAAGTAACTGGTATTTGAAACTGCATTGTGGGTATCGGGGCTGCAAGAAACACGACACCTAACTCTAACTGGTGGACCCTCGCTCAGAGACAAGATTGTGACTCCAAAGTATCCCTATCCACAGCTATTCTCCCATCACACAGCAATGATTTGTCTGTACATTTTCTCCATATGCTATGGCCAGCTTTGTGGCTGGCTGAGCAATTACTACAGGTAAGCGTTGTAAACAAGCAACAAGAGGTCTGAGTTCCAGGCTAGGCCCACTTGTTCTTAGACCTGGACCTCCACTCTTGCAAAATAAGATTATTAATATTTCCACAGAACAACCCACAAAGGTTCTTGGAGTTCTGATGGTCCAGGATTCTGTGGCTGCCAATTATTTCATAGCTGTTGAGCCGCTGAAGACCTAGACATAATCACCAACCCCTTCTGTACCGAGAATCTTTCAAATGATCTAATGACTCTGACCTACCGTATTTGCTGTATCAGTACTCCCCAATTTTGGGTACTGTGAATTTTTCTTGGAGACAGGCTGATTTTGGACATATTATTGTTTTAATAGTTTTTGAAACAAAGTTTTTGGCTTGCCTGTGGCTTCTACATCTATGCCTCATCAAAGCATGGAATAAGGCTAAACATCTTGTAAAGTCCTTTTTGCTTTCTGCCTTTGTGCTTGATCTTTTCCATTTCAATTAACTTTCTATTGAAGTGTCATTGAATGAAAGACATCACAGAAATGGCACAACCTGTTGTAAATGCAACCTTTTAGCGCCTGAGAGATTCTAATTCCATTCCACTTATGCAATTTTTCAGTGACAGTGACCCAGTAACTTAGGTGTAAGTCTCCTCATGATGAATCATTTTAAGAACTTGTTCATGGGAGCAGCTGCAACTCTGAGCTAATAGAACTCAACATGCGGTCCAGTGACCTTCTGTAAATGTAGAATTATGTGCCAGGTAATGAAGAAGCTGGAGGGGCCACAGATAAAGACCTGGACTGGGAACAGGAGATATGATCAAGTCAAACGAACTTCTGCAACTTATAAAACTTGGGTAGACAGAAGCTCCTTTACTTGTGCACTTGCAATGTGGAAACTTCGCAGAGAAGGGCAAAACCAGGCACTAGGGCAAATATGTGTCAACTTTTTCCCTGCTAACCCCCTGCTAACAGATGGTAGTCACCTGTATAGCATCACTGAAGATGTAAGGACAAACATACTTAAGAATGTATCTGTCTAACAACCTTTCTGAACATAATTTTCATTTACTTATTTATTGAGATGGCATTTTACTCTGTCACCCTTGGTGGATGGAGTGTAGTGGCATGATCTTGGCTCACTGAAACCTCCGCCTCCCAAGTTCAAGCGATTCTCGTGCCTCAGCCTCCCAAGTAGCTGGGATTACAGGTGCCTGCCACCACGCCTGGCTCATTTTTTTTTTTTTTTTTTGTATTTTTATTAGAGACGGGGTTTCACCATGTTGGCCAGGCTGGTCTCGAACTCCTGACCTCAAGTGATCCATCTGCCTGCCTCGGGCTCCCAAAGTGCTGGGATTATAGGTGTAAGCCACCAAGCCTGGCCTAATTTGTATTTCTTAATTCAATAAACATTTAATAAACATCTATGAAGTATAAAGGATAGTCCTTATTAAATAAAAAAAGATATAATTGCTGACCTCAAACACACTACAAATAAGTACAAGAGATATGTATATGCCTAAGAGACACAAGACAAAAAATGGAATGTAAGTAAAAGTGTACAAAAAAGGAATGTAAGTAAAATCCCATGAAAATATTGCAAAAGAGTAATTTTTTTTTGCACCTGAGGGAGCCAGAGCCTCACAAGGGAGGCAGCACTTGTGTTGGGTCTTAAAGAATAAGTAAGAGTTTATTGGGCAGAGTGGGAGGTGGAAGGCTTTCCAGGCTGAAGAAAGACCCTGAGCATAGCAATTGTGGTAGAGAAGTATAAGGTGAAGGAGAGGCTGTGTGTGTATATGGAAAACGACACAACCTTAGTTTCAATTCCCAGCTTACCCACTGGCCAAGTGCATAATCTTTCAGCATCTTTTACTCTCTGAGCTTTGGTTTGCTCTTGTCAAATGAGGCTAATAAAACCTACCTGAAGTTTATTGTAAAGACTAGAGACCATATCTGTAAAGCATCTAACTTGGTGCCAGATACTTCAGACTTGTTTAATAAATTTTAAAAATGTCTATTTTTTTCTTTTTTTTTTGAGATGGAGTCTCGCTCTGTCGCCCAGGCTGGAGTGCAGTGGCACGACGCGATCTCGGCTCACTGCAAGCTCCGTCTCCTGGGTTCACGCCATTCTCCTGCCTCAGCCTCCCAGTAGCTGGGACTACAGGCGCTGCCACCACGCTCGGCTAATTTTTTGTATTTTTAGTGGAGACGGGGTTTCACCGTGTTAGCCAGGATGGTCTTGATCTCCTGACGTCATTCATGATCCGCCTGCCTTGGCCTCCCAAAGTGCTGGGATTACAGGCATGAGCCACCGGGCCTGGCCAAAAATGTCTATTTTTATGGTTATTTTTTATTTTTTTATTTTTTTAAGACAGAGTTTTGCTCTCATTGCTCAGGCTGGAGTGCAATGGCATGATCTCGGCTCACCGCAACCTCTGCTTCCCGGGTTCAAGCTATTCTCCAGCCTCCTGAGTAGCTGGGATTACAGGCATGTGCCACCAGGCCCGGCTAATCTTTTCATATTTTTAGTAGAGATGGGGTTTCTCCATGTTGGTCAGGCTGGTCCCGAACTCCCGATCTTGGGTGATCTGCTCACCTAGGCCTCCCAAAGTGCTGGGATTATAGGCGTGAGCCACAGTGTCCGGCCCATTTTTACTTTTTTTTTTTTTTTTTAATTAGGAACTAAGTCTAGAAGGGAAGAGTTGGCTCAAGCTATGGATACATAAGTCTGGTCTTGACTTGAATGCAGAGGTGAGCAGACATTACATATGCTAAACACGAGAACATGAAAATAATCCTTGCCCTACTTATCCATTAGGGTCTTTCAGAATCACAACAGCAAAAATAATAAACAGAAATGTCCACTAGATACCAGGTATAGTATAGGGCATTTAAAATACACTGCTTCATATAAGTCTTCCAATAACTTTAGAAGACAAGTATTTTTTTTTTATTTCTTCTAAAAAAAAAAAAAAAGTGTGCAGAACATGCAGGTTTGTTACATAGGTATACATGTGCCATGGTGGTTTGCTGCACCTACTGCTCTGTCCTCTAAGTTCCCTCCCATCACCCCTCGGCCCCCAACAGACCCTGGTGTGTGTTGTTCCCCTCTCTGTGTCTATGTGTTCTCAATGTCAAGATAGGTATTTTTACCTTCCATTTAACAGAACGAAAACTGAAGCTCAGGGGCAGTGAAATCCCTTGTCACGCTGCTAATAAGTTGTAGAGCTGAGATTCAAACTGGGTTTTCTTCCCTCCAAATGCACAGGCCTCAGGCACTGTTTAGCATCTGCTCTCAATGTGAATCAAGGAGCATGATCCACAGTGAAAGTCTTTTACAGGGTAGTGAACAGTAAAGTCAAACAAAGCTCTCTCTCTCTCTCTCTCTCTGTTTTTTTTTTTGACATTGCAGGGTTTGGCACAGCTCTGGGTTGTGAAATGATGGTATCCAACCTTCTGAGAGTTATCGCCTCTATAGAATCCTCCTTGCTACATTTATCTGATATTTACATTGCACCACCAGCCCAGACAGCCCAACTGATACCCCCAATAGCACCCAAGAACAATGCAGGTAAGTTCCTGCTCTGTAAGCTGGTCCATAGTGGCTCTGGGCCTAGGCAATGGGCAGATAAGTGGATGGGCATTGGTAAGTGCTAGAGAATCTTATCCTGCAAAGTGGCTAAGTCCCACGACCTTGCTACACACACAGTGAGACAATGGCTGCCTCTGGACATTCCCCTGGGGTCTTCAAACACATGGCATGATGCTAAGGGGCTTACATACCGTCAAGCTAACTGTAGCAGTCAAAGGATGAGAGGAAATGTTTTAAAAAGGCGATATGCAATTTCCTCCTCTATAAAGCCTTCCTCAGTTTTGTAGGCCAAATTTAGCTCTCCTGCTGAGCTTCCACTGCTTCTGGACCATGTCTTCATTATAATAATTATCTTTAACAGTGACAGGCATCAGCATCCTCTGGAGAGGTTTTAAAAAAACATATAGGTACCTGGTACCCATCTCAGAAGATTCTTATTTGCTAATTTCCTAACTCTGGGTTGGGCCAGCAAATTCGTATTTCTAAAGAGCTTCCTGGGTTGTTTGGTGTCTGATACCATAGAGAAAAATAAATCATGGAAAACAAAACTCTGGCATAAAAACACATAAAAATGCTATGTAAAAATAATGTATGTATATATGCACATATGTGCATTTATGTGTGTGGAACAGAAATAGATGAGTAGGCAAGAACATAAGGCAGATCTTGAGTCAATAATGGAAACTGAGAAGATAGCACAGACCCTGAGAGCTAAGCAAGCTGAAGGCAGTACCTGAACTGGGGAGCCTGCCTATCTCTAGTGGAATTAAGCATTGGTTTTAATGGGGCAAACATAGGAAAAGGAGATGAAGAGCAGTATTACATAAAAACACCCCAGAGAACAAAGTGTAAAGACAGGATCCCCCAGAAGTCACACCTTTGATGGGTAAAGAAGTAAGGAGCCAGTTCTATAGGAAATTTGCCTGTCTTAGCCTTGGGTCTGGGTAAAAGACAGTGATCTCCACTGAGAATTCTTAATTCTAGGCCCATTTGCAGGGAGTTTGGGAGCCAGAATCATTCCTATCTTGTTGGTCTGAAAGCCAACAATCTTGTAGCCTGGCAGAAGCAAATACAAATCCTATCTAGAGGACTGTATTTTAAAACCTGGCCTCAAAGATAAATTTCCAAGAACATGAACTTACAACGACAACAAACAAAACTGCACAAGTAATAATGAATTGAACCCCAGAAGACTGATAAAATCATCATGTACAGAACTTAAGGAAAATTAATATATTTCAAGAAATAATAGGAAGTAGGTGGTGGTTTTAAAATATGTCTGCAAGGATTGCTACAGCCCAGGAGTTGGAGGTTACAGTGATCTGTGATTGCGTCACCATGCTCCAGCCTGGGCCATAGAGTGAGATCCTGTCTCTAAAAAACAGACAAACAAAATCTGTCTCTAAATTCTTTCCCTTTCTTCCCTTTATAAGGCAGAGATTCCCTCCCACTGAATTGTTTCAGTGACTCATTTCTAATAAATAGAATGGGACAGAAGTGATATTATGGGACATGTGAATATAGGTAATAAAAATGTTATGACCCTTGGACACAGGGTGGGGAACATCACACACCGGGGCCTGTCATGGGGTAGGGGGAGGGGGGAGGGATGGCATTAAGAGAAATACCTAATGTAAATGATGAGTTAATGGGTGCAGCACACCAACATGGCACAGGTGTACATATGTAACAAACCTGCACGTCGTGCACACGTACCATAGAACTTAAAGCATAATTAAAAAAGAAAAAAGAAAAAAAAAAGAGAAACTAGAAAAAAAATGTTATGACCCATGCCTGGTGTGCACGCGCTCTCTCTCTCTCTCTCTCTCTCTCTCTCTCCCCCTCCTCTCTCTCTGTCTCTTATTGTTTACTCTCTTTGGGAGAAGCCAATCTCCATGTTGTAGGGACACTCAGGATGCCCTATGGAGAGGCCCACATAGAGGAAAAATGAAGCCCCTGGCCCAGCTTGCCAGCTACTTGAGCAAGCCACCTTAGAAGTCAATTATCCATCCCATGCTGATGTGTGACTGCAGCTGCAGGAGAGATCCCAAATGACAGTTTTCTAGCTGAGCTCCTCCTGAGTTTCTAACAGAAACTATGAGACATAACAAATCCACTTATTTTAAGCCACTAAGTTTTATGGTAATTTATTATTCATGAATAGATAACCATACAGATTATACAATTTTATGATAAAAGAACAAGAAAACTGTCAAAAATGATCAGGTGTATCTGAAAAGGAACCAAATAAACGTTGCAGAAGTAAAAAAAAATGACTGGCAGCTGACTTACTAACAGAGACAATATAAGCCTTAAAGGAGTGGAATACCTTCAGTGTGCTGAGAGAAAATAAGTGTCAACCGAGAATTGTAGATCCAGGAAAAACACCCTTCAGGATGGCAAAATAAAGACATTTTTCAGATAATAAACAGATGCTACTAGTACGAGGCACTTACATGAAGGGAAATTTTAAAAGATATACTTCAGGAGGAAGGAAAATAATCCCAGAAGGAAGGTCTGAAATGTGAAGAATAGTGAGAAAAGAAAACAGCAACTTTATAGATAAACATTTTAAAATATACCAACTGAGGCTGGGCGTGGTGGCTCAGGCCTGTAATCCCAGCACTTAGGGAGGCTGAGGTGGGCAGATCACGTGGTCAGGAGTTGGAGACTAGCCTGGCAAACATGCTGAAACCCCATCTCTATTAAAAATACAAAAATTAGCTGGGTGTGGTGGCATGTGCCCATAATCCCAGCTACTCAGGAGGCTGAGGCAGGATAATTGCTTGAGCCCAGGAGGCGGAGGTTGCAGTGAGCCAAGATCATGCCACTGTACTCCAGCCTGGGTGACAGAGCAAGACTCTGTCTCAAAAAATAAAAATAATATATATACCAACTGAAAAATCAACAAGGCTAATTAATGAAATTAGAACAAGAATAAAATAGAACAAGCAAACTTTTAAAATAACAAGCATGTAACTCAGGAGGAGGCGATTAAACTTCCTAACGTCTCACACTGTGTTGGAGAAGAGTGAAGATATTAATTTCAGACTTGAAGTTAAATATTCATGTTAAGAATCTTGGTATGTAACTTTCAGTCTAGTGGGGGTTAAAATTAGAATGAGAAATAAAAATCTACAGTCATTCTAAAGAAGGTTAGAAAGGAGAAATGAAGAAATCTAAAAAGTATGACAAATAAAAGCACAATATCAAGTGGTAGAAATAACACCTGCCATCTTGGTGGCCGCAATCTAGTAAACAGACTCTTACTTTTTAGGTGAAAGATTTTCATTTGGGAATTTAAATAAATCCAACTATATATCATTTAAAAGAAAAACTCTGAAAATAAAAAGAAGGAAGAAGACATAAAAAGAAAATACAAATACAAAAAACGCTGATGAATTTGCATTCAAAATAGACAAAAAACACATTAGTAGAAGTACTCTTTACATCATAAAAAAATTGAAGTCTACTGATAAATTATACAAGATGTACAAGACTTTAAGGGGAATATTGTAAAATGTTATTGGATGATCTTAAAGAACAAATAAAATAATAACAAATCAGGTTTCTAGATAGGAAGACTCATTATCACACATACAACAATTCTCATCAAATTGATTTATAGATAGAAATAAAATTGCAATCAAAATCCCAATGTGTGTATATGTGTGTATATTTGTACATAGGTAAAGAACTTGACAAACTTATCCCAAAATATATACGGTTAAGAACAGCCAAGATTGTGACAATTCATTGAGCTGGTACTATATTTTTCTGAGACGGAGTCTTACACTGTTGTCCAGGCTGGAGTGCAGTGGCGCAACCTCGGCTCACCATAACCTCTGCCTCCCAGGTTCAAGTGATTCTCCTGCCTCAGCCTCCCTAGTAGCTGGGATTACAGGTGCCTGCTACCACGCTCAGCTAATTTTTGTATTTTTAGTAGAGATGGGGTTTCACCATGTTGGCCAGGCTGGTCTTGAACTCCTGACCTCAGGTGATCTGCCCACCTTGGCCTCCCAAAGTGCTGGGATTACAGGCGTGGGCCACTGAACCCGTTCTATATATGTTTTTAATAGTTCAATTTTTAAGTTATAAAAAAGGGAGGACAGCAGGTAAGAAAACTAGCACTACTAGCTATCAAGATTATTATAAAGGCATAATAATCTAAACAAAATGTAGTATTGACTTAGGAATACATAAACAACCAATGGAACTTATTCATTCATATATAGAAACTTGATCTGTAGCAAATGAGCATGGAAAAGGTAATGAAAAAAATCTTGGAACAAATCATTACCATACAAAAAGTATTCAATCCCACATGAATGAAGGAGTTAAATGTGAAGGGCAAACCTTTCAAAAACTTAGAATACAATAAGAAGAGTATTTTTATGACCCCAGGTTTTGGTTTATTTTCATAAGTCGAATCCCAAAACATGTAAGACCGTAAAGAAAATGACTGATAAATTCAACTTCAGTGCAGACCTTCAGCACATCATAAGACATCATAAAAATTAGACATGCAATAAACTGACGGCTGATATTTGCAGCATATAAAATTGGCAAAGGCTTAGTTTGCAGAACAGATAAAGAACGGCTACAAGTCAATATGGAAAAGATGAGCAACAAAAAAACTGGGCAAAAGACATAAACAAATATTTTTCAGAAATTCAGTCAGCCAATGCACATACTAAATGTATAACCTCATTAATGATGAAAAAATGCAAATTAATATCTCAGGTATCATTCTTCTAGACTGGAAAAGATCGTAATATGTAAAACAATAATGAATAATAACTGGTTAAGATGGGTGGCAATAAGAACTCTTTATCACTAGGGTAGGGGTGTAAACTGGAATAACCATTTTGGAAAACCACTGGCAGTCACTAATAAAGTTGTGTATACACACACACGCGCACACACACGCACACAAGCACACACACACGCACACTGCACACATACAAACGCACACACGTACACACATGCACACACACATACACACACTCACACATACATACATGTAAACATACACACACACACACACACATGCACACATACACGCACACATTCTTTAACCCACTCCTATGTGTAACCTCTCAGGAAAACCCTAGGAGATATATAAATAGAACTCATAGAAGTATTAGGAATAGCCAAAAATGGCAAACATCCAAATGTCCTATGACAAAAGAATAGATCAATCTAATGTGACTTATTCATATGCATCAGTGAAATGAATGAACTCAGTTTACATGGTGTGACATTGATGCATCTAACATAATTTGAGCAAAAGAAGCAAGTCACAGAAGTATTAATATAGAATGCTTCCACTGTATAAAATTAAAAGAAGCAAAAGAAATACATATTGCTTGTGATCGTGGCTGTTACAACCACAAAGTACATGGAAGTGATAAATCCAAAATTTGGTGCAATAGTTAGCTCTGGGGCAAAGACCACATGGAGCTCCAAGTCTTTGGGTGGGGATTTGTCTTAAGCTGGATGGTGGGTGCATGGATGTTAGGTTTATTATTCTTTAAACAGAATATAAACATTATATATACTCCTTCCCAAGTAGAACATATGCCATAGATTTCACATATACCAACAAAAACAAAACAATAATGATTGCAACAAAACAAACATGGGGGTTGTGGATGAGGGAACAATAGGCTTTGCAGGGCATTCTGCAGAAAGCCTCCAGGTGGGTGCCAGTACCATAAGGTGTTCTTTAAGTGTCTATTCACACGTCCATCTTCCTGTTTCGACTGTGAACCCAGTGAGGGAAGGAACTGCATTCTATACTTGTTTGCTTCTCCAGCCCTGGCACAGACAAAGTGCACTGCTGATGTGCCACGAACATTCCTTAAAAGGGTGAGTGACAGTGACTCCATCCTCCTAGTGTGGCTCACAATAGAAATCTGCATCTGCCCAAATTCCTCCTCTCTCTCACCAATGGCATCCTTATCATGCTAACTCCAAAATATATCTTGGATCTAGCCACCTCCATCTGCAAATACTGCTGTACCAACTTCCTTACCTGGTCCTAAGCAGTCACCTTGCTTCCATGACGTCTTCTCCCATCCAGTTCCCTACTTGAAAAATCTACACATAAAAACCCAGACTTACTGTGGTGGCCTATACGTCCCTACCCAATATGCCCCGCTGATTTCCATCCTCATTTCATAATACCACCTGTCACCCCCTATACCTCGGCCATGCTGGACTTTCCATCCTTCCAAGACCACCAGCTCTGTCCTGTCTCACACCCACACACATGCTGAAATGCTCACCCCAACTCTTGTCACGGTCAGTGCCTTTCTGTGTTTGCAGCTTGAATTTCTCCTCCTTGGAGAAGCCTTCCTTCATGTCCCTCTCTCCGAAGTAGCTTTCCCTGCCCTGCCTTACTCTTGTTCTCTCTTTCTTTGTTGCCTTCTAATGCCCATCACTGGTTTTTTCTTGCTTTTTCTCTTGCCTCTCTCTCTCTCAATCTCTCTCTCTCTCTCTCTGTCATACTTGAACACCCAGGCTCTTCAGGGAAATCTATGACTTATTATTTCTAGGACCCAACAGGAATATAGTAAGTGCTCAATAAATATTTGTTGAAGAAAAAAAAAGGAAGGCTGGATTAAGTTTGAAGATATTTCTTAGATGAGCTGTGAATGTTACCTGTCATCCCAGATATTTCTTTTTTTTCTAATACCCTTACGTAAATCAAACACCCACTATCCCAAGGAAAGAACACTTCTGTTGTAGAAAGGGCAGCAGATAATGAGCCCTGGCCTCATTCACCCCTCTCTCTCTACACACACACACACACACACACTCACACACACACACACACCACACACACATACCTTAAGAGTTTGTTCTCACCAGGCATGGTGGCTCACGCCTGTAATCCTAGCACTTTGGGAGGCTGAGGAGGATGGATCCCCCGAGGTCAGGAGTTCAAGACCAGCCTGACCAACATGGTGAAATGCAGTCTCTACTAAAAACAAAAAAAATTAGCTGAGCGTGGTGGAGCATGCCTGTAATCCCACCTACTTGGGAGGCTGAGGCAGGAGAGAATCGTTTGAATCTGGGAGGTGGAGGTTGCAGTGAGCCGAGATCATGCCATTGTACTCCAGCCTGGGCAACAAGAGCAAAACTCTCTCAAAAAAGAGTCTGTTCTCTCACGTTGATCCTAGTTTTCATTACTTATAAAGGAATGATATTGTTTCAACTGGGTCTTCCATTTTTCAAGAGGCAGGTGTTAATTCCAAGAGTGAGGACATTCCCTCTTCTCTTTGCCACCCTTCTTTGCTCTCCCACCCCATAGCTGTATCTGAATTTGTATAAATTGTGACCCTTGGCTCAATGTGCTCAGTGTTGAGACATTTCTCGACAGGACAGAACAATTCAAAGGAAATGGTGTTGGCTGATAAGGGACGCAGTGATGATCAGCGAAAGTCCTCCAATCTCGAGCTCTTTTCCTAATTAACTAGTCCCTTTTTCCTTAAACTGCTGCCTCTTCCAACTTTTGGTGATAGCTAATTCATTAAGAGGCAGAATCCAAAGAGAAGGCCTTTAGACTTTCCTCAAAAGGACTCAGTTTAAAAGCAAATAGGTGAAGGATTAACCGAAGGTTCAAGTTTCATTAAGTAGATGTGTTGATGTTACCGGAAAGTAAAGTGCAGAGGGCTGAGTCTTCCATCCTTTGGAATAGAGCATCACCCATAATGAATTCTGAACAGCATCACTTTCAACCCTGCGATATTTCATTCATTGATTTTATTGTCAAATGAAAAGGCACTGGTTCCAAGTGGCATTTAGTGAGACAGATGGGGAGTGACCCAGACTTCATTACTTGGCGGTTGCTCTCTAATTTTAATGCTACAGGGGTGGAAAGCAACAGAGGCGCCGGCTGCTCTGGCTCTAACATCTGGAATTGCTTTGGTTTTTGTCCAAGTTACCAAAACTTGGCTCTTCAGCTCCATCTATCTTTGGAAATTGGCAGAGCTCAGTCTACCTTAGATGCCAGTGGAGTGCCTGACCGAGCTTCTCTCCTGTCATTCTGAGGCTTTGAGGGGCTCATTTGAGGCTGTGACCTCAATGTTCAGGCAAATCTTGCCAGCTGTGGCAGAAGACGAGTAATCTGAAAGGAATGCAGATCTTGAAGGTAACATCTGGAAGCAACCTGTCATGGTTCCTAGGATGGAGTAATGCTAATCAACAGCGTTGATGAGCTCATGGAACACCAACAGCCTGGTATCTGTTCTGATCTTGTGACTCTTTGATCAGAGCATTCATTCCTTTGTTGAGGACTCTCCAAATCAATGTCTCTGCACAATTCACCCCTCTCAAGCCTCAGCTGAATTTTGGCCCCATATCACCAATTCTACCCCAGGCATCTCAACTAGGCTGTCACTCAAAGTTAACATGAAAAAAACCCATTGATCTGGGTGCAGTGATGCCTCTAGTCCCAATCCCTTGGAAGACTGAGGCAGGAGGATTACTTGAGTTCAGGAATTCAAGGCCAGCCTGGGCAACACAGCAAGCTCCCATCTCCTTTTAAAAACACAAATAAACAAACCCCAACATCTCATTTTTTTACTACAGTCACCATCTTTAGGCAGTACATTCTGGAGGCTCAAATCCCATTACTTATCAACTTCTGATCAATAATTCCTTTGGCAAAAAGGAGGACACAAAATCAAAACATTTATTACTTCCTAGGAACACAATATCTGCATACATCTATTTTATTTTTCCCAGTGGCTCTCTGAGATACATATATTAATCCCCATTTGTATGGATTAGGAAACTGAAGTTGACAGTTTAAGCTACTTGTCCAAGGGCACATAGCTAGAATATGGCAGAGCCAGGATTCAAATCCAGGTTTGTCTGACTTCAAAGTCCTGTTATTTTCATCACACAAAGCCGCCTCCCAAAAAGTCTCATGGAATCTTTCCCCTATATTCCCCAGCAGACTCCCAAATCTCCATCAGTATCTGCCTCCGACTTACACCTTTTCTCCAACTTATACCATTGCCAGGTCAATCTTCCTGTAACACCACACTCACAATACCTCGGGAGCTGCAAGTTTCATTAATTAAAAATCACAGAATTAGTCAAAAGGGCTATTATTAAAAAGTCAAAAAATAACAGATGCTGGTGAGGTTGCGGAGAAAAGGGAATGCTTATACACTGCTAGTGGGAATGTAAATTAGTCCAGCCACTGTGGAAAGCAGCTGGGCAATTTCTCAAAGAAATTAGAACTACCATTCAACCCAGCAAACTCATTACTGGGTATATACCCAAAGGAATATGAACAGTTCTATCATTAAAGACACATGCACACGTATGTTCACTGCAGCACTATTCACAATAGCAAAGGTATGGAATCAACCTAGATGCCCATCAATAGTAGACTGAAAAAAGAAAACGTTGCACATATACACCATAGAATACTATGCAGTCATAAAAAAGAACAAGGGCATGTCCTTTGCAGCAATATGGATGGAGCTGGATGCCATTATCGTAAACACACTAACACAGGAACACAAAATGTTTACCTCTAATAAGTGAAAGCCAAACATTGAGTTTACGTGAACGCAAAGAAGAGAACAGACAACCAGGCCCACTTGAGTGTGGAGAGTGGGAAGAGAATAAGGATAGAAAAACTATCTATTGCCTGTAATCCCAGCACTTTAGGAGGCCGAGGTGGGTGGATCACTTGAGGTCAGGAGTTCGAGACCAGCCTGGCCAACATGATGAAACCCCGTCTCTACTAAAAATACAAAAGAAATTAGCTGGGCACGGGGGCATGCACCTGTAATTCCAGCTACTCGAGAGGCTAAGGCAGGGGAATTGCTTGAGCCTGGGAGGTGGAGGTTGCAGTCAGCCAAGATCGCACCACTGCACTCCAGCCTGGGCGAAAGAGTGAGACTCCATCTCAAAAAAAAAACAAAAAACAAAAACAAAAAACAAAAAACCATCTATTGGGTACTATGTTTACTCTTTTTTTTTTTTTTCTGACACGGAGTCTCGCTCTGTCGCCCAGGCTGGAGTGCAGTGGTGCAATCTTGGCTCACTGCAAGCTCCACCTCCCGGGTTCACGCCATTCTCCTGCCTCAGCCTCCCGAGTAGCTGGGACTACAGGGACCTGCCACCACGGCTGGCTAATTTTCTGTATTTTTTAGTAGAGACGGGGTTTCACCATGTTAGCCAGGATGGTCTTGATCTCCTGACCTCGTGATACACCCGCCTCGGCCTCCCAAAGTGCTGGGATTACAGGCATGAGCCACTGGGCCTGGCCTACTATGTTTACTCTTTGGGTGACAAAACAATCTGTACACCAAACCCTCATGACATGTAATTTACCTATATCACAAACCTACACATGTACCCGTGAAACCAAAATAAAAATTAAATACATCATGGCATTATTATTGAACTCTAAAAAGGTAGACAAGCCCTCCCTTGCTGTGGCTTCAACCCTAAACTCCTTGGCTTGGCTTCAACCTGCCACACAACCTTCAAGTGAACATTTATGATGTATTTACTCTATTTCAGGTATTGGGAATAATAAACAGGAATGAACAGTCCTTGCCCTCAAAGATCTCAGAATCTATTCCTTTTGCTCCACGTTCTCCTCTCTGTCAAAACACACCAGGGCATGCTGTCCTGACAAGCCTGGTCTCTTGACTGAAGCCTCTCAGCCCCGTGTGGGCACATGCTCTCCCTCACCTCCCCGGAAGGGCCCCTCATTCCTCTCGTCCATAAGCCCTCCTCACCTTGTGAGTTCCACTTCCTCCACACTGACCTCGACCTCTTCGTGGGGAGCACTTGCTTCTCTCAATGCAGGTCCCCATTCTGGTCTGGCCCACACCATCTAACGTTTCATTTAGATTCAGTTCAAATGCCTCCTCTGAGTAAAAGGCAGCGTAGTCTCATAGAAACGCCATGCATGAGTGTGAGAGAGCTATTCTACAACGTGGGACCCTGACCAAATCCGAGTCTCCCTGAGCTTCAGGTTAGACTTCTGTCAAATAGGGATATTAAGTTGGTTGTTGTGAGGACCATATATGATAATGTTTGTAAAATGACTTATAAATGTGGTAGGACTGACAAAACTTAATAGTCTTTCTTTTTTTTTTTTTTTTGAGACAGAGTCTCGCTCTGACTCCTAGGCTGGAGTGTGGTGGCGTGATCTCTGCTCACGGCCACCTCTGCCACCTGGGTTCAAGCGATTCTCATGCCTCAGCCTTCCAAGTAGCTGGGGTTACGGACACACCTACTATGCCCAGCTCATATTTGTATTTTTAGTTGAGATATATTTTTAGCAGGGATTTTTAGCGCCATGGTGGCCAAGCTGGTCTCGGACCCCTGACTTCAAGTGATCTACCCACCTTGGCCTTCCAAAAATGCCAGGATTACAGGCATGAGCCACCACGCTCAGCCCAGTCTTTCTTCTAACAACAAGATATTGATTCTGGAAGGCCCCGAACAACCCCATAAAGTATAAAAACAACTATAATAATAATACCTCTTATTATAACTGTTGCTTTTATGTGCAAAGCATCTACTCAATTTTCCGATGTGGCTCTTCAATAATTTCTTATGGTCTCTTCTCCCTCATTATGAAATTTTTTGCATTTTATTCATTGCTTATTTCTAACTCTTGTGCCCCACCAAAAGAATGCCAACATGGACCATGCTGAATAACTGGTTGGGACCAAACACAAGGCTGCCCAGGAAACTCTTCCACTCAGAGAGGTGTAGGCCTTAGCTCCTTCCCAGGTGCCAAAGTACAAAAAGAGGCTGAAAGCACTGGGCTGATCTT
Organism: Hylobates moloch; assembly: GCF_009828535.3. Lineage (NCBI taxonomy): Eukaryota > Metazoa > Chordata > Mammalia > Primates > Hylobatidae > Hylobates > Hylobates moloch. The sequence continues at coordinate 19,019,469 of NW_026652294.1, read as the reverse complement.
ATGATCAATAAAAGATAGGTAGGAGTAAGCCAGGCACGGTGGCTCACCCCTGTAATCCCAGCACTTTGGGAGGCCGAGGCGGGCAAATCATGAGGTCAGGAGTTCTAAACCAGCCTGGCCAAGAGACCAGCCTGGCCAATATGGTGAAACCCCGTCTCTACTAAAAATACAAAAATTAGCTGGGCATGGTGGCGGGCGCCTGTAATCCTAGCTACTCGAGAGGCTGAGGCAGGAGAATTGTTTGAACCCGGGAGGTGGAGGTTGCAGTGAGCCGAGATCACACCATTGCACTCCAGCCTGGGTGACAGAGTAAGATTCCGACTCAAAAAAAAAAAAAAAAAAAAAAAAAAAAATCCACAGTGGAGAGCCAGGGGAGACAATGGGAGGACCATCCCGTGTCAATTCAGTTACAGTTGCAGCTGAGCAGGCAATCCTGATTTAGTGCCATGGGTTATCTTTGAGCTGATTCTTTTGGTTGGTTTCACATTTTGAAGCATACTTTAAGGTCTTTGGAGGCAAAGATGGTAGTTACCTGCAGACTTTCCCAAGCACTTTGCAGGATGTTATACACAGAGAAAATGTCAACAGTTTGTACTGATGAAGGAGAAAAAGAGAGAGGCATGCAGAGGGAGAGAAGATAAAGAAAAAGGGATGACAGAGAAAAGATCTTACTGTTGCTTACCTCTTTTTGAGTATTTCTTTCTTTTCAAATATCTAGTATAGTGGTTTCCAACGAGAGCAGGACTGATTCCTAGCGGGGTAATTTGGAAACCTCTGCAGGTGTTTTTTGTTGTTGCTATAATTAGAGGATGCCATTGGCTAAATTCAGAAGGTGAGGTCAAGGGATGATCAACATTCTGCACTGTACAGGGAAATTCCACACCACACACAATAGTCCCTTGCCTCTCATGACTTTCAAATGTCTCAGCAGATAGTCATTTTAGTGAAAAAGACATCAATAAGCAGCTATGTATAAAATCTAAACCACATTTTACATTTAAACTCTTGAGTGTTTCTGCACATTTTAATATGTGCTGACTTTTCTAGCAAAGCATCTACCATGTAAATTGAGGGAAGATCGTACTCCGTTTTGTTTGGAATTTTACCAAGAGCTGCTCGTCATTTTGTAAAGTAATGATACCAGTAGCAGTGCTGCTGGCAGCATCTGAGTCATCAAACGATGCACCTGTATCTTTCTGCATTTGTAGCTGTCACGTGTAAAGGAATTCTGTTGATGCCTGCACAAGATCATTTCATCCTGTCTTCTAGAGCACTGGGGTGGTCAAATATCTTGGCTTGCCTGGGACTGAGGGGTTTCCTGAATGTAGAGCTTTCAATGCTAAAATTGGGAAAGTTCCAGGCAAATGAGGATGAGCGAGCCACTCTACTGAGTATTAACATATTGAGATGCATGATACTTTCAAAATGATACAACCTACACTTTTTCATATCTCTTTTTTTTTCTTTGAGATGGAGTTTCACTCTTATTGCCCAGGCTGGAATGCAATGGCGCGATCTCGGCTCACTGCAACCTCTGGCTCCCAAGTTCAAGCGACTCTCCTGCCTCAGCCTCCCAAGTAGCTGGGATTAAAGGCGCCCACCACCACGCCCGGCTAATTCTTTTTATTTTTATTTTTTAATTTCTTTATTTTTTTGAGACGGAGTCTCACTCTGTTGCTCAGACTGGAGTGCAGTGGCACTATCTCAGCTCACTGCAACTTCTGCCTCCCGGGTTCAAGCGATTCTCCTGCCTCAGCCTCCTGAGCAGCTGGGATTAGGGGCACATGCCACCACCATGCCCAGCTAATTTCTGTATTTTTTAAGTAGAGACGAGGTTTCACCCTGTTGGTCAGGCTGGTCTCGAACTCCTGACCTCGTGATCCACCATGCCCAACCAATTTTTTGTATTTTTAGTAGAGATGGGGTTTCACCATGTTGGCTAGGCTGGTCTCGAACTCCTGACCTCAGGTGATCCACCCGCCTTGGCCTTCCAAAGTGCTGGGGTTACAGGCGTGAGCCACCAAGCCCAGTGCTTTTTCATACCTTCTACATACACAAGGTGCTGGGGATATGAAAAGTGATGGAAAAAAATATTAAATGAATGGGAGAAGAGGGAGAGAAAAAACAGGACATTTTCTCAGAGTTGCTAAAATTAATTCTGTTCTATGAGTATGTGCCTTTCTAGAAATGTGCAGCTGATACCAAGGCACACCTTCTCACCATCCCACAGTTTGAAGACATCTCATATTCTTATATTTTCTGCAAAGTATTCTTCAAAACATCTTTGGAGGGGAAAGGAGGTTGGCCTGCCTTCTGAAAAGGAATCATGGTATCACAGGATCACATATTTCACAGGAACTTCAAGGTCACTAAATCTGGATAATCTTTCTCACTCAAAGGGCCTCAAACATATATTGTTGGCCAATGTATCTAGTCTTTTATATTTATTTATTTATTTATTTATTGAGAGGGAGTTTCACTCTCGTTGCCTAGGCTGAAGTGCAATGGTGCAATCTCGGCTCACTGCAACCTCCGCCTCCCAGGTTCAAGCGATTCTCCTGCCTCAGCCTCCCAAGTAGCTGGGATTATAGGCATGCACCACCATGCCTGGCTAATTTTGTGTTCTTAGTAGAAACGGGGTTTCAGCATTTTGGTCAGGCTGGTCTCGAACTCCTGACCTCAGGTGATCCACCTGCCTCGGCCTCCCAAAGTACTGGGATTACAGGCATGAGCCACTGTGCCTGTCCTAGTCTGTCTTTTAAAAGGCAATACAACTAGACAGGTGCTGTGCTTGGTGACAATGGTAGAGACATGGTGCTTACCCCCTTATGCCTGGCACACTTTGCATATTGACACTGCCTGCCTTCCACCTGCATACATGTGAGTCTGAGACCTCACTGTTATCAGGACACAAATCACCTCTGGAGTTTTGGTAAGTCATCCCGAGCTTCACCTTGAACATCTGCTTTGAGATAACAAGGAATAACTGGGAAACAGTTCTTTTTGATTCGTTTGTGGTCACAAGAGGAAACCGACCACAGCTTACAGGAAAATAAGGAGTGCGGAAAAAGAGTGGGGTGCTGTGGGTTAGCTGATGTCCCCAGAGAAAACTCAGCTGTCAGCAAGATGGCAGTGCTCCTGCATCCAAAACACAGCTGCTCATCTGTAATCTTGAGGCAATTTTGTTCAGGGGATAACTGGCTGAAAAGAAGAGAGCCAAAGTGAGAGGCCAGGAACTTGTTTCTGACAGTAATATCAGAAGATACGGAGATGGAATGCCCTCTTTTGTCAAACTGCACCTCTTTTCATTCCACCATCTACAGGACGTGCACCAGGGAGGGGAAGCCAGGCTGAATCTGGGGGCAGGGAATGGCATAGTCTCCTCACTGGAACAGAGTTTTTGTGTTTAATATGAGGGGTTTAGAAGCTTTTTCAGGAATCTTGCCTAATCCCATATAGAAGATGAATACTGGGGTGGGACTACCAGGGTTTGAATCTCTGTTTCATCTCTTCCTATTTGCATCAATTTACCAGTCAAGGGCAAGTTGCATATCTCTTAATTGGTCTCCTTATTTGTTAAATAAGGATGATAATAATAGGATTTATGTGATAGAGATGGTTATGAAGACAAACTGAGGGAGATCAAGGTAGAGAAAATGTTTAGACCAGTTCTTAGTACCTACTTGATAATCAGCATCAGTAAGTCATTATATTTATTTATTTATTTATTTTGAGATGGGGTTTCGCTCTTGTTGCCCAGGCTGGAGTGCAATGGCGTGATTTAGGCTCACTGCAACCTCCGCCTCCTGGGTTCAGGGGATTCTCCTGCGTCAGCCTCCCAAGTAGCTGGGATTATAGGCATGCACCACAACGCCTGGCTAATTTTTTGTATTTTTAGTAGAGATGGGGTTTCTCCAAGTTGGTCAGAGTGGTCTCGAACTCCTGACCTCAGGTGATCGGCCCTGCCTCAGCCTCCCAAAGTGTTGGGATTACAGGCATGAGCCACCACGCCTGGCCTAAGTCATTATTTTTTTCACAGCTTTATTGAGATATAATTAGCATACTGTGCAATCAGCCATTCTTTTTAACCATGTCTGCTGCCCAAACACCATCCAGAGCCCCTAATTTGGATAGGTGTTATTAGAGAATATTGTCTGTGAAAGGAAAATTAATCTTGGGACCCCAAAATCACTAAGCCAAAGAAAAAAGTCAAGCTGGGAACAGCTGGGAACTGCCTCAGGCAAACCTGCTTCCCATTTTATTCCTAAATAAGATAGCTACAAAGATCGAAAAAAAAAAAAAAAAGCTACGTTTCTCCCTCACAATTTGCCTGCAAGCAAATTCCCTGTGAAACTCAGTATCTTTATTCTAAAATAGTTCTGCTGAACTTCACCTGGCAATGCAAATGTATAGCTTATTAGCTGAACTTCACCTGGCAATGCAAATGGATAGCTTATTAGCTGAACTTCACCTGCCAATGCAAATGGATAGCTTATTAGCTGAACTTCACCTGGCAATGCAAATGGATAGCTTATTAGCTGATCTTCACAGGTGTGGGAAAGAAAGTCATCCCTCTGCTCACCTGAGACAAACAAATACCTGATTGCTTCCTCTGCCCCATTTATGTAAAAATGCAGATTCACTGAGCCAGACTAAGGCATAAGTGACTATTTCTCCACCCCTCTTCTCACTGTAAATTGTGTGTTCAGTGAATGGATGATCAAAGACTCAAAAGAATGCAACCCTTTGTCTCTTATCTACCTATGACCTGGAAGCTCCCCCCACTACTTCGACTTGTCCTTCCTTTCTGGACCAAACCAATGCTCATCTTATACACATTGACTGATGCGTCACGTCTCTGTAAAATGTATACAAGCAAGCTGTCCCCTGACCACCGTGGGGCACATGCTGTCAGGACTTCCTGAGGCTGTGTCATAGGCATGTCCTTAACCTTGGCAAAATTAACTTTCTAAATTGATTGAGACTGCTCTCAGATACTTTGGGTTCATATGTCCTTTAAACGAAGTAACATTTCCTTTTTGGTTCTCTTCCCTATCCCACCCCCGCCCCCCAGCCCAAAGAATACTAGCATATTAATTACACCCAAAAGGTGCTCTCTAAAGGTGTACATTCATAACCTGATCATAAGTGAGGAGGACAGAAGCAGAGAAACTCAGAGATGTCAGAGTGTGGATAACTAACATTAGCAGAACGTGCACGCAGGACCTTTTCATGCATGCAACATGCAGCTTCGGTGACACGACTTGGATGTTGAGTCATGAGGTGCTGCCCTGCGATTCTTCGGCTCAGTGACAATCGCTGGAATCGAAGGGCAGTGGGGAGCCTTCTGAGCCTGTCACAGTGCTCTTTTCTCAGGTCACAGAAATAACTTTCCTGGGAAAAGTTTCCAAAGAGATGAAAAAGAAACAGCTCAGAGCTGCGTGGCGGCTCACCGTTAAGTTTTCAAAGTGCCACTGGTGACAAGAAATTCTGGGAGGAATGTTCTCAGAAAAAGCCCCACCTGGGGCGTGAGAGACCCTGACACTTCGTATGTACAGATTTCTTCCTTTTTAGATGAATCAGGAGACCAAGTGACTATAATTACGGGGCTGCAGCAAAAGCAAGGCAAGGCCGACGGGTCCCTTCCAAGAAAGGGTATGCTGTCAGTTATAAGGAATGGGGAATTTTTCAATCTCTAAAGAACTCTTTGTTAAAAGTTTCTACTTGATAATTATGCCATCTAAAGATGCTTTGTCAAAGTCCTTCTTTGTTTAGAAACTATGCTTGCTTGTTCTTTTGGGTTCAACAAAAGATCAGGGAAAAATCTGTCAATCTGTATTCCAAATAAGGTAAATGAAAATGGCCTGTCCTCATGGGACCTTAATTTCATGTCCAAGAGAAGTAGTAAAAGCGTTCAGAATACCCCCAAAGCTTGCCTGTGGTTAGACACAACTCCCCCCAGCCATGCACACACGCACCCCCATGTTCCCCACAAAACGCCAGTGAGCTCCTCCAGGTCTTAGAGCTCAGCCGAGTAATTCCACCTTCAAGCAATGGGTTAGAACCAGTATGGCTATGACTCCGGAAAGTACTAAGCATTGCAATTCATCGGTCACAAATGGAGAATTAAGGCCTTTGGTCACCATCAGTCTTTCGATGTCCTGCAAATTCCATTTCATTGCAGTAAAAATAGCCCAAGTGCTTGGATAAAGGATCCCTGACTGTTGCCGATCTAAAATACTCACCCTCTGCCGAAACCAAACCTCTTTCTACGTTTCTCAAATGGGCAGCAAGCACCTCCATCTGCATCTGAGTCACAGGTCTAACTCCTTCCTTTTCCTGGAAGCCCTCCTCTAACTCAATGGCTCTTTCCTCTACCTCTTTAGGGTTAAAGGTGAGCCCTATTTCACTCACCCACACATAGGTTGATTAAGCTCTAATTATGTCAAGTTCAGTGGGCACTGGGAGAGAGAGGAGGATAGGGCCCCATCTCTGCTAACAGTCCAGTCCAGAGGGAAAATAACATGGACCACAGGGGCCATTCTCAGAGGAGAAGCTCATCAAATGCTTGGGAAATAAGCAATACTTTCCAAACGGGCTTCCACTGGACAACAGCACCCTGAGCCACACTGTGTGGCTGCCATAGTTTCTTCTTTGAGTTTCAAAAGACATAGAAGTATACTGAAGGTAAAGGAGCTCCAGGCTTAAACCAGTTTCACCCAGGATCTCCCCAATGTATTTAGCTATGGAGGCTCTTTTGCCTAGAACACCTATTAACATCTTGTGTTCTGAAAAATAGTCTGGGAAACAACACCGCATTGCAAAGTAGGATGAAATAATGGCCATGAGAGAACTTCAAATAAAGAGCCAAAGGGCGAAACTTCCTCCATGCTGCTTTCCTAACTGCAGAAAGATGAAGAGGTCAAACAGATTTGTTTGGGAACTCAGTTTTGCCTTTTGCTGTTTGCTACCTGTGACCTTGGCCAAGTCAATTAACTCCTCTGAACCACAATTTCTTCATCTGTAAAAACATAATGAACTGTCACAGGATTTCTGTGTGAATTAAATGAGATAGCACATGGAAGCATCTGGCACGATGCCTAGGAGGAATCTAGTAGGTGCTCAATAAGCATTTCTTTCCTTCTTCTCTTAGTTGCACTATGTTCCCATAGCAGGGATAGTCCAAGTTCCCGATATTGCACTTAAAGATGTTAGAGGGCATCGCTAACTATCTTCTCCAGTGGACAGATTTCCTAGAACATGGATGTTGGGTACTGGGGGACTTAGACCTTCCATTTAGCCCCCAGAATGGAGCAGGTGGCTCAACACGTAGTTGATACCAAGGATTTTTACTGTACGACAGCTTTTCCCCCAAGGAGCCTCACCATTCATATGAGTGTTCCTGGTAGCAAGTGGCATCCTTTTTTGTTTAAGCCTGAATTCCTGAGGCCAACTTTCCTCCTGCAAGCAGGTGCCAGCTTCCTCTGTGGCCAAGAGAAAGGTGTTCTCCAACTGGGGGAGAGGGCTCCCATGCACCCCTTGGTGCTGCCCTGGGGTTATGCCTGATGTTGCATTCACTAGACAGCCCTGACATTGTCCCATTCTGCCCATTAGACCCTATGCTCTTTCAGAACAGGAACACGGTCTTGTTTACTGGTATCCTCCAACAGCTAGCACAGCACCTGGCACCTGATGAGCATTCAGCACATGATGGGAGGATAAAATGAATGGATGGTTGGATGGACTGTTGGATGAACAAACAGAAGGAAGAGGGAAAGGGGAAGGGAGAAAGGAAGGAAGGATCTGGTCTCAATTCCACAGGAAGATAAACTCCATAGAAACAGGGACTTTGTCAGTTACTTCTATAGTCTACAGGACTAGAACAGTGCCTGGCATAGAACAGAAACTAAATCAATGTTTCTTAAATGAAAGGATGAATGACTGAATAAGCCAAGCTACTATTTGGAAAATTAGCGGTAAATAATTACTATTCACCGACAAATCAAATTGCTCTGAGATTACTTCCTGATCTGTTTGTTCCCCACAATTACTAGAATATTTTAATATTCATGTAAATCAAAATGAGGGGCAAGGGATACTAACAAAAAATAATGTTTTTCTTTTTTTTTTGAGACAGAGTCTCGCTCTGTCACCCGGGCTGGAGTACAGTGGTGCGGTCTCAGCTCACCGCAACCTCTGCGTCCTGGGTTCAAGCAATTCTCGTGCCTCAGCCTCTCGAGTATCTGGAATTACAGGTGTGCACTACCACACCCAGCTAATTTTTGTATTTTTGGTAGAGACGGGGTTTCACCATATTAGCCAGGCTGATCTGGAACTCCTGACCTCAGGTGATCTGCGTGCTTCCACCTCCCAAAGTGCTGGGATTACAGGCGTGAGCCACCACACCCGGCAAGAACGCCTCTTACTGGTCAAGCAATGTACAAAGTTCAGTGACTACATCAAGATGCTGACCCTGCCCCCCAGGAGCTACTCAAACCAATGGTGCCTAAACTGAACGCAAAGAGTGAATGACAACTGAGGCACAAGGAACAGGCACCCTGGACGGCTTCACACAGACCTTGGAGCAGGGCCGCGCCATCCCAGCTAGAATGCGTTCTGCTAGAAATGCAGTGAGTGACAGTATCAATTAATCCCTTCATGATCCTAATGTCAGAAATGTAAGCCTTTTATGATGCAGTAAAACAATTTTTATGGGTTTTTCCATCCGTCTCATGTCTTGATGTATTTTTTAATCAAAAAGGATAAGAACGAGAAGTCAAGCGGGTATAAATCTCCTGCTCATTTCTCTGGTTCTCTGCCCAGGGAGGGGAGGTGAGCCCCGTAGAGGTTCCTGTCCTCCCAGGGAGTATTTTCCAGAAAGCAGCCTTCCTCCAGTAGAGGAGAACGAGGCCCTGCTGTAAGTAATGTATACATTCTCCAAGGGCTGCATGTAAATGAAATCTCAGTAAATCAAATTTCATGTTTCCAATAACTTTGGATACATTTTATCTTTATTTCTGGTGATAAAACAAAAAAATTCCTTTCATGAAATATGCACACTTGAAAAAACACAAAAAAATAAAAGTTACTTGCAATCTTATCACTTAGAGATAATTTTATAATGCAAACTTAGACTTTTATTATGTGTTCAGATATACAGATATATATTTTGACAAAAACAGGATAACGGTAGAATTACTATATAACCTACTTACTCTCAACAGCTGTTCTATAAATATGTTAACATTTCCTCAAGTCGACACTCCACATTTTATGTATGATTTCCATGTTATTCAATTGTATGGATATACCAAAATTTAACACCTTAAATTTAAATTTATCTGTTTTTAGAAGTTGCGTATGTTTTCAAAATTTCCTCATTATAAATAATACTAAAAGCTCCCTATTCTCATCTCTTATAATTTCCTGGAAATGAAACGGCTATGTCAAATATATACATATTTTAAAACTTAGATACATACTTTCAAATTGCCCTGTAAAAAAAAAAAAAAATACTTTAGTGATTTATACTTCTTCCAGCAAGGAGAAGTATTTACATTTTTCATACCTTTATTATTGGTACTATAGATACACACACACACACACACACACGTACACACACATATTTCTTTTTTTTTTTCAAGCACTGCCAGTGTTTAATTACTGCTTTGGTTTTCAATTTTTTGTTTACTTTGTGAAGTAGAGTTTTTTTTATGTGTTAAATGACTTACTTGGGTTTACTTCTTCAGTGAAGAACATTCATGTCTGTGGGCCATTATTTTCTTAAGTGATTTGTAGGAACATTTTACATATCGAAATACCGATCCATGATTTTTAATCTATGGTATATATTTTTTCTAGAATAGTCTGTTTCAAACAAAAATTCAATGGTGTCTTGTTACCTCTTCTCAAGCACCCTATGAATTTTTCATTTGTCTTCTTGTCAAACAGTACCTGGTAAAGCCATACTAAAGCAGATAAGAGAAACACCACCATTCACGGCAGGCATATCACTAATTTATCTGTTGGATGAACAGAGATTTCATTCAAGGTGGATATTCCCCGGGTAAACCTTGCCCGTTAGAACAACTTCCAACATTCAAGGTGGATATTCCCTGGGTAAACCTCGCCTGTTAGAGCAACTGCCAACCGAAACAGAGGTTGACAGATGATGTAAAAATTGGTTGTAATGAGACTGGCACCAGTTCTCTTAGCAAAAGTCAGGCAGTGGCCACCTCATTTAGGACAATAAAATTTTGAGTGACATACAGGTCACAGACAGAGTCAAGAAACTGCAGTGAGGAAACCTGCATTAGAGTTTCCTTGTTTCCTACCTACCAGGCAGTTAGGTCAACTTCTTTGATTTTCAGCTTTCTCACTGCCTATCAGATATCATTACCATCATCATATCTACTGTACTCCACAAACTAGCTCTTAAATTTAACTGAAAGCACTTCCTGAACTGTTAAATGTTACTAAAATGATTGCTACATTTTATGACTAATTTGAATCAGGAATTAGGTAGAATTACTTGGTTTGAGGTCAAAAGCAAGAGTTTTGGAAGTTGACTTGCAAGAAAGGCCATAACCTAGAAAAACCTCTCGGAGACTCTATCCCTCTTGCAATGGGTGGTGTTGTTATTCATGCTTTTCTCCTCCTCTTTCCTTTTTTCTTTCTTCTGTTTTTGTATTTCTCACACATTTATCGGGCTTAACCCATGGTGTTCTATGCTGAGCCCTGTTCCAGCAACTGGGGGCTCAGAGTTGAGCAAAATGTAATAGGGATCCTCAAGGGACTCACAGTTTCTGGATTTGGCAAACCACTTCCTGCATGTTAAAGGCGGGTCTCACTGCAAGTTAAAAGAGCATCACACACCGGGGCCTGTCGGGAGGTTGGGGGCTAGGGGAGGGATAGCATTAGGAGAAATGCCAAATGTAGATGACGGGTTGATGGGTGCAGCAAACCACCATGGCACATGTATACCTATGTAACAAACCTGCACGTTCTGCACATGTACCCCAGAACTTAAAGTATAATAATAAAAAAACACCAAACAATCCAATTATACTCTTTCGGTTATTTAAAAACGTACAATGAAATTATTATTGACTGTAGGCACCCTATTTAAAAAAAAGACTCTTGTCTCTATTGAGGTGTTGGGAAGCAAAATGAAAGCTGGCTCCATAGTTCCCGGAAATGCCAAGAGTTTGAGCACTTGAGGCAGCTCCAGGATGGTGGGGGTACAAATGGCACCTTCTCTACCTGATGCTGGGAAATCAGGAAAGCAGAGATTGCATGCGGGATGCACAGGACTTACATGGCCTGGAAGCAAACCAACCAATGTAGCTCCAGAAACCTCTGCAGTGTATCTTCATTAGGTTGTTGTTATGCATCTTGTGTTCTGTTTACTATTATCGTTTTCTTCCACCTCCTTTCTACTTGTAAAATTTCAATCTTTTCGAAAGTCTTGGCTCGTCCGCCTTCCATTTGGTTCACACTTGAGTGACAGCACTAAGGGTTACATGGCATCATCTGGAGGCTCGGCAGACAGGCCTCACCAGGGAAGGTCAAATCCAGAGGACCCCAATATGGGCTTTCATCCAACTCTCTCTCTTAGAGAGGAAGGTATTTTTACTTCCAGAGCCACTCTGGAGATCCAAGATTTCATTTTATTAATGGAAATGCTTCCCCTTGTAACCAGCAGTCCAGCAAAGCTTGGAAACACACTGAGATCAGGGGCAGAAGTAGTGTCATGCAAAACGGGCTATTGAGTTCCCATGTCCAGAGGACTGAGAGGGTGATGGTGAACAGATGCGGACAGAAAGGACAGAGGTAAAAGAGTAAGGGCAGTGAAGAGGCAGGTTAAAGATGGTCAAACAGCAGCTCTAGGCATTTAAGGAAAGAAACAGGTGAGTGTGGGCAAGGAAGTAGCCAAGGGGAACGAAAAGAGGAGGGGTCCGGCTGCGTTAATGGATGCTGGTAATGATCGCTGATGCTCTTAATTATAACCACGAGGCACTGAAGATCCTGCCTCGTTAAAGGACGATTAAATTATCTTCACTCTGTTAAACTGATGGAGGCAGGACAGTGGGCCACTGGCTTTTAGAATTTTCTACAGAAACAGGGATGAAAGAATTGGAGATCGGGAAGGAGTGGCATGCTAGGGTGGAGAATCCTGTTCCCCAAGGCCCCTGTTCCCCATGCATCTCATCAGCCTGCTGCTGGGCATGGCCTGGCAGTAGAGGCGGTCAACACAATCCTTTGAAAGATGAGATGCGTGACCTTGACGGCCGGAAGTTTAGACTTTCTGGGAATCCTTGAGCATGTGGGGTGCGGGCATTGAAAAGCTGTGACCTGGGCCTCATTGCTACAAATACATTTATCTACCTGGGCTGTACACGTGACACCTTCTAAAGCTGCACCTCACCAAATACACAAAGAGCCTGGGATAACAGACACCTTGGGGAAGAGTTTGATGTTCCTGGGTTTAAAAAATTAGTCAGCTACAGTTCTAATGTTCCTCTCACTTCATCACACAATCTTTCCTGATAAAATCAATAAATATTTATGGGACTAGGTGCTATGGGTGATTCAGAGAAAAATGAGCCAGGTCTCTAACCTTGAGGAGTTTCAACGTAATGATTATATAAGAATCTTTCTTATTCTAAAACCAATGTCATCATGATTTAAATGCAGCAACAGGACTTATTCAATAAATCTTACTGTGAATCACAGTTGGAAAGAGAATAATGTTTCTGGAAAACAAATGTTAAAGGATGATCAATTTCCTCTTTTCCCATCTTCTTAGAGTTTCTGCATCTTAAAGCGAGAGCTACGTTAAAGGAGGGTTTGCAAGAAGGCTTTGAAGGGCTGTGACTCTTTCTGGAGATCAGAGCTTCAAAACTGGAGTTCTGGCCTCCGTGACAGAGGTGCTTCCACAACAGGAGAGCGATGGGTTCTACCGCCTTGCTGACTTTAAGTTAAGGTCAATTAATGGTTGCTTTTACTTTCTTTCCTCCAAACTGTTTTGCACCCATCTGTCAACAGGTGCAGAATCAGGACTAAAGCCATGCCCCCCCGTCTGGTTATTCCTGTTCAGCCTCTCTTCCTCTTCACATCCTCTGACCTCTCTTACCCATTCTTCCTTGTCACTTTTGTGACACTATTGCCACAATGGTCACTATTGTCACTTATTGTCCTAGAGTGATATCCACTCACCCAAAGTAAATAATGAGGGTTTTTTTTTTTTTGTTTTTTTTTTTGAGACAGAGTCTCGCTCTGTTGCCCAGGCTGGAATGCAATGGCACGATCTTGGCTCACTGCAACCTCCAACTTCAGGGTTCAAGAGATTCTCCTGCCTCAGCCTCCTGAGTAGCTGGGATTATAGGTTCCCATGCCTGGCTAATTTTTTGTATTTTTAGTAGAGACTGGGTTTTGCTATGTTAGCCAGGCTAGTCTCAAACTCCTTAGCTCAGGCAATCTGCCTGCCTTGGCCTCCCAAAGTGCTAGGACTACAGGTGTGAGCCACCGCGCCCAGTCTGAGTCTTTTTTTTTTTTTTTTTTTTTGAGACAGAGTCTCGCTCTGTCGCCCAGGCTGGAGTGCAGTGGCATGATCTCGGCTCACTGCAACCTCTGCCTCACAGGTTCAAGCGATTCTCTTGCCCAAGCCTCCTGAGTAGCTGGGATTACAGGCACGTGCCACCACACCCAGCTAATTTTTGTATTTTTAGTAGAGGCGGGGTTTCACCATGTTGGTCAGGCTGGTCTTGAACTCCCAACCTCAGGTGATCTGCCCGCCTCGGCCTCCCAAAGTGCTAGGGAGTTCGTTTTTTTAAATAAAAAAAGGAATACACATTCCTTGCAGGAAATTTAGGAAATAAAAATATGCAAACTAAAAATAACTGTAATCCCATTAACTAGAGATTGGGATGGTTAACATTTTAGTGAATATTCCATGACTTTGTCACTTAGATGTTCAGTTGTTTTTTAAACTCTTGTCCTGATTTCTACCAAATTAGGTTTCAAGTTAGATCATCCCCCAAATTCAACCATCAGTTCCGATGCCACATTATCCGTGAGGCTACTCTGATCCACACCCCCTATCTAACACAGTATCGCCTCTCCCCTCACACTCTCAACCGCACTTACTCAGCTTTATTTTCCACCATGGCTGGTATCACCAACTGACATACTATATATACATTTATGTATTTCCCCAGGGGAGAATATAAGCTCCATGTGGGCAGAAATTTTTGTCTCTTTTGTTTGCTGCTATACCTCTGAGGCCCAGGGATACATAAGCCCTGATTATCTCAAGAAGAGCAGGTGCTTCTCTTTCACAACAGTAAACAACTCTTAGAGACAAGGACCATCGCTCAGGACAATGGCCTTGCAGATGTGCTCCCTGGCACTTCTGCCAGCAAAGGGGAAGAAGAGGAAAGATTCTCTGAGACTTGGCTCTCGTGTCAGCTCTGCTGCTAACCGTCTGGGTGATCCAGGGCATGTGGCTTGCCCACTCTGAGCCTCAGTTTCACACGGATAGAAATGAGAGGGCTGGGTGTGGGTGGTGTCTGAAGGCGCTTCCATCTCTTTGTTCAATGAGATCATACAGCCTCTACAGAGAAGACAGCATGAAGTTCCTGGGGCTCTAGCCCAAAGCCACGGAAAGCAGAATCTGATCACCTATCTCTCCTTCCACTGGTGCAGGACTTGACAGTTTACAAACTGCTTTTGCTTTCTCATTAAGTTTATCAATTGGCTAATCAGCAAAGGAATCTCAAACAGAGCATCAAAATCAAGCAAGGAAAGCACCTAAAATGGCATGGCAGAGTCAGCAGGACTAAACAGAAACGACAGAGAGAGAGAGAGAGAGAGAGAGAGAGAGAGAGAGAGCGCGCACACCAGGGAAAGACTGAGGAAATCCATTGGGGAAATTAACTGCAACTTCAGAGAGAGAGAAAAAAAGAGCACCAAAAGGCAGGGGAGTTAATTTTCACAGAATTCATCCAAATCTTATTATCCCTTTGGCAACTGTCACACTTCACCAATCCAATGGGAATCACACAATCTGCTGTTTATCTAGTCGTTTTCATTGACTCCTGGTGCTTTCTCCTTGTCCCTCTGATGGAGAGAGGGGACCCACATAAGTGTCTCCGGCTCTCATCCCCCAAACTTGGCTTGAAGATTGCAGAATCCTCAGAAATCTGAGGCTGAAACTTCTGCAACACATTTAGAAGAACATATCTAGGTCTCTATCAAATCTGTTTACTGGGTTACATAACTGTGCTCTTATTGTAATTCTGTGACTTTTATCAAAAGGCTAGATCCAAATTGCGGAAGCAAATATTCCTTTTTACATTTGCTCTGGATGAGTGACTGCAGCCTAAGTCTATTCTCTAGCCCTTTCGGATTGCTGCAAGCTTGCAGGAGCAAGCTTTCCCCGCCCCCCACCCCCACCGCCCCCAACCCCCTTAAGAAGGAGTGTGCTTCAGGGCAACAGTAAACTTATGCTTATCAAATTATTCATTCATTCACCTGTTCATCCATCTGATGGATAATTACTGAGCCTGTACCATCAACAAGACACTGATTCAGGCAATCGGGATAAAGAGTCTATTCCAACTAGTGAGAAAGAGGAAATTCACTAGCATCAGGAGTTGGAAAGCTGTCCTCATCACAGGTCTGCTGAATTCCCTGATCTCCACTCCATGTTGGTGATGAAAATCACCAATTCCTCTCGTTCTGATCGGCATCAGTCTAATGGGTTTCTTGACAGCAGCCTAAGGTCCTTCTCCCCAGTATCTACTCCTCTGCTTGCTTTTCTGGCTCATGAGTTTCTCAAGGCAGGACCTTTGGAGAGCCCTTCAGTTGTAAAGGCATTTCCTCCAGCTGCCAAGCTGGGTAATCAGAGAAAGTGCTTATCCATCTCGCAGGGTCAGTAGACTTATTGATCAAGAAAGACGAAGAACCTGAAACAAAGGATGCAGAGCCTGTGCTGTTGTTGAGATGGCCTCCTTTAGCCGAGTAAGAGGATAAAACTCACTGAAATCTGGAAAATAAGATTGCTTCTTGGCCTGGTGTACTGGAAAGCACACACCAGCACGGGCAAGGAAGCTCTGTTCTGCTGCTCACTGACGACGGCAAGACCTCTTGGGCACTTGATGTGAAACTCTGAGTTTCTGTTTCCCTATCTGCAAAGTGGAGATCACGTTATCTCCCTTTAGCCTTGCCATGAAGATTAAATAATTGTTATCATTTATTAAGCATTAACTATAAGCCAGGCACTGTGTGAAGCAGTTTTATCAATCAGAATCTTATTTAATTCAATTGTGCTACTCACGTTATCCTCAGAGTAAAAGTACTGGGGAGGAATTTTGCCATTTGTTTCCCAGAAAAGAGGCTTTCTATAGTTCTGGGGTCAAACACTTTGCTGGTGCCCAAAGAACTTGGTGAAATTTCAAACACAGTTGACTTCCAAATATCTAGAATTGTGCTTGTTGAACATAGTAGCCACTAGCCACATGTGGCAATTTAAATTTAAATAATCAAACTCGGATTAAATTAAAACTCAGCTCTTTATTCATGCCAGGCACATCTCCTGCACTCATTGACCACATGGTAGTAGTCACCATATCAAACAGCACAGATGTAAAACATTTCCATCAGTCCAGAAAGTTATGTTGGACAGAGCTTAGGAATGGAAAATAAGACATGAGAGGAGAAATAAGAGAAAAGTGAACGACAGGGCAAGAGAGTCGATTCCATGGAGGTTTGTAAAAAGTTGGCATGTTTTCAATAATTTTTCATGGCTAACAGAGTGAGGCTGTTCTCATTTTGGGGCTGTCTTAACAAGTACTTTCTGGGGTATTTGGATGGTTTTACAGGACAGCTTTAGTAGCTATGGTTACTAACAGTTCAGCACCATTCAGAAGTATTATATTTTACTAATCAGTAAAGATAAAAATAAAGACATTAAAAAGTCATACAGAATCCCTTCCCTTAAGCCAAATGGCTCACCTGCTACCATTTGCCCTGACAATATTAATTCTGATAACCTAGCACTTAAGGAAGAGTTTCCCAAAAATAAATCATGCTCTAATAATCATGATCTGGGGAAATGTTTTGTAATATTCCAAGATGCAAGCAGTCATCATTCTAGACATAATCTACCTCTCTAAATCTCCCTGGGGCCACACCAAATGCTCCTTATGAAGTGCAAATGTAATCACAACACCCAACTTCAAAAACTTCACAAAGCACTCCTTTCCCTGGAGTACCTATCAAAGTCCTTGTCTTGGCATAGGATCCCCTTCACAACCTAACTGTAGTTCACCACCTCCCCCTCTCCGCTCAATCCGCCAGCTGTAGTCTCATTTGGTCATTCATTCATTCAACAAATGTTTATCAAGTGCTTCTATGTCTACATATGATGCTAGGTGCTGAGGCTACAGAGGTGAAGACAACAGAATGCAAAGTCAGGTGCCTATCCTTGTGGAGCTTATACTGTAGCAGGAGAAAACAGGCAGCAGAAAAGTAAATATTTAAGATACATAATGCCAAATGGTGATAGGTGCTACGAAGATCACAAAATGCATGCTGGTGGAGGGAGAGGGAAGAGGGCAGCTTCCTTTATATTTAGACGTTACCTTCCCAAGTCTTTTCAAACTGTCATTCATTCATTCAAGAAATTTTTATTGAACACTTTACTATGTGCAGGGCAGCGTTCTGAGCCCTGAGGCAAGGACAATGATATGGTCTGGCTGTGTCCCCATCCAAATCTCATCTTGAATTGTAGCTCCCGTAATTCTTATGTGTTGTGGGAGGGACCCAGTGGGAGATAATGGAATCATGGAGGTGGTTTCCCCCATACTGTTCCTGTGGTAGTGAATAAATCTCACGAGATCTGATGGTTTTATAACAGGTTTCCCCTTTCGGCTGGCTCTCATTCTCTCTTGTCTGCCACCATGTAAGATGTGCCTTTCCCCTTCTACCATGATTGTGAGGCCTCCCCAGCCATGTAGAACTGTGAGTCCATTAAACCCTCTTTTTCTTTATAAACTACCCAGTCTCGGGTGTGTCGTTATCAGCAACATGAAAACGAACTAATAGAAACAATGAACAAAACAAAGCCCTGCCTTGAGGGAGCTGACATCCTAGTGGCAGAGAGAAACAAGAAGCAAACACCACACTGCAGGCGCTCAGATGAACAGAAGTGCTAAGGGGACACGAACAAGCGTAGATGGGGCTGGGCTGGGTGGTGTTGCTGTCTCTAAAGAGGGTCCCTGTCCCGGGGAAGGCAGTGACTTCACATGCACATCTTACTGTTTTGCTAGAACACGGTTTCCCCGCCTTGTATCCCTGGCCACTTCCTCCTCCTTTTCCAACTCCTGACTCCAGAAGCGCTTTCTTTCTGGAACAAGGGGAGCTCTGCTCAGGCATAATTACTTGCTCCCTCAACTGGATCACTGTAAATTATAAATAACTTGATTAATCTAGCATCATGCAATATTACATCATATTTATATATTTGGGTAAGTTATTCCTACCAAGTTCACATTACTAAAGGGCTGGGACTGCGTCTTATCCATCTTCATTTATTCACGCCAGAAGCTCCATGGAACATCAACCATGAACCCTGCCCTGCTTCCCTACCAGAGTAAAGAGGAATCCCTGTCATTTTGTCCTTATTTCCTTTCCACCTCATTCATCTCTCACAAAGGACTGAGGTGTTATTTAAATGAAATAGTGCAATTTAAATGAAATAGTGAATGGAAAGTGTTTAGCACAGTGCCAAGAACATGAAAATGGCTCAGTAAATATGTGTTGTTTCTATAACTACTATTACTACTCTAAACAGAATTATTTGTAGGCCAATTGTTTTCTAACTACATCACTCCATTCGTTATCCAGTACACTGCTGCAACGCTTCTGATTTTAGTCTCCAACTAGAGTAAGATCAATCTGATAGTGGATGCCACAGTACCTGGGAATCCCATACAGCTTCCCTGCTCACTAAAGAGAAGGTTCACATTTGAAGGCATTGCCCCGAGTTAGAGGTAGTTACTGACTCTTTACATCATCTCTGACACTCTCCACATTCAAATATGGTGGAGATGCTTTGTCTGCAAAACCCATAGGACTGACACTTTAGTAGCTCTTTGCCCGTGACCCTGAGCTGCAGAGCTGCTCCACTTCTTGAGTTTTCTCTGTTGTTCACCTCTTTCTACCATTGTCGCCAATTTCCTGGGCACTCTTCTCTCTTACTCCTGTTTTTCTCTTTATTGTTGCTTACATGTTCTCTGGGAGAAAGTGGCAAGAATTTCAGCAGCCCAGCCAGAAAAACCTAAGCCTGAGACCCAAACATCCCCTTCAATTGCTGTGAGACCACCTCAGCCAGACACATCTTTGTTTACAAGGATCTTCTCTTGTAAAATTAGGACAACACAAAGCTGCTTCGAGGGCAGTTGAGAGGATATACATCTCTTAATATGACAGTGTTGGTACACAGTATATGGAATTGTTAATAGTATTGTTGTTCTATGTCTACCTCCAAATTGAGGGACATTCTAAAAGCTCGAGGGCACTAAAATGCTGTTTCCTGATAGCTGGCCACCCACTACATGTAATAATGTAAAAATGCAATGCAAAAATTTTTACCCAGGAAAGAGCAGGAAGCGGTTTTACATATAACTGCATACAGCTAGAAAGAGGTTGGGGTCATTATACCCACATGCATGGAGGGGTCAGACAGAACCTCTGATAAAAGTAGTTAAAAAAGATGAATGCATTTTCCCAACTGAGCTATCCCATCCAGCCCAGATTCAATAATTTAAAAGACAATGCTCGACGCTCACTTCAAGGTGACAGAAAATTCTGAAGACGAAAGAATCTTCTCAAAACTACCTTTTAATTAAAATGTTGGTTGGCTGGATTTCTCCTGAGCCTCAGCTCTTTGCCTATGAAGGAGAAATCACAAAGGGTTCTGCCTAGACAATAAGCCACTTAATCTGAAATTGGAACGCAATCATAAGTCGATCTTAAAGCCCCATTTTTGTGCCCAGCATTGGGTAGGTGCTAAAAGCTTTGGAATAATATGAATTTATCAGTCTTGAAGGCTAGTGCTGCTTAGCTGAAACAAAATAAAACTGTCAAACTCAAACAGAAAAGACAAGGAATTCAAGATGTGGCTAAATTACTATGAAATAAAGACAAGGTCAGGGGGAAAGAAAACCATTCCCGAGGCAGCTGAAATGCAAAATTTTTGCTGAGATGAAAGGCCGACCCCTTGATGTGGCTGTATGGCTCCATAAATGGTAAGAAGAGTTTCATGGAATATTTCAAAATAGAAAGATACAAAAGTGTCAGTGGCAGTGTTCTGAACAGAGTGGGTGCCAGAATAGTGTTGAATTACTAAATGAGTGATGACAGAAAGAAGAAAAAGCAGGTAGATAAATAGGTAACAGCAAGACTGATGGGGCCTTGTCGGCCACTGACAGGTGACAGATGAGCCAATGCATCACTGAGGGAGATGCAAGGGAGGAATGGCGACACTCCAAGCTCCCAGATGAAGCCCCTATAGCTGAGAGGCACAAAGAGCAAGGAGCTGGGGCTGCAGAGTCCAAAGTCCATGGCAGGAAGCAGGCCCATCTTGATTCTCTGATGTCTGCTCTGTGCAGAACATTGCCAATGACACTTTTGCATCTTTCTTTTTTTTTTTTATTATTATTATACTTTAGGTTTTAGGGTACATGTGCACAATGTGCAGGTTTGTTACATATGTATCCATGTGCTGTGTTGGTTTGCTGTACCCATTAACTCGTCATTTAGCATTAGGTATATCTCCTAATGCTGTCCCTCCCCGCTTCCCCCACCCCACAGCAGTCCCCGGAGTGTGATGTTCCCCTTCCTGTGTCCATGAGTTCTCATTGTTCAATTCCCACCTATGAGTGAGAACATGAGGTGTTTGGTTTTTTGTCCTTGCGATAGTTTACTGAGAATGCTGGTTTCCAGCTTCATCCATGTCCCTACAAAGGACATGAACTCATCATTTTTTATGGCTGCATAGTATTCCATGGTGTATATGTGCCACATTTTCTTAATCCAGTCTATCGTTGTTGGACATTTGGGTTGGTTCCAACTCTGCTATTGTGAATAGTGCCGCAATAAACATACATGTGCATGTGTCTTTATAGCAGCATGATTTATAGTCCTTTGGGTATATACCCAGTAATGGGATGGCTGGGTCAAATGGTATTTCTAGTTCTAGATCCCTGAGGAATCGCCACACTGACTTCCACAATGGTTGAACTAGTTTACAGTCCCACCAACAGTGTAAAAGTGTTCCTATTTCTCCACAGCCTCTCCAGCACCTGTTGTTTCCTGACTTTTTAATGATGGCCATTCTAACTGGTGTGAGATGGTATCTCATTGTGGTTTTGATTTGCATTTCTCTGATGGCCAGTGATGATGAGCATTTTTTCATATGTTTTTTGGCTGCATAAATGTCTTCTTTTGAGAAGTGTCTGTTCATGTCCTTCGCCCACTTTTTGATGGGGTTGTTTTTTTCTTGTAAATTTGTTTGAGTTCATTGTAGATTCTGGATATCAGCCCTTTGTCAGATGAATAGGTTGCAAAAATTTTCTCCCATTCTGTAGGTTGTCTGTTCACTCTGATGGTAGTTCCTTTTGCTGTGCAGAAGCTCTTTAGTTTAATTAGATCCCATTTGTCAATTTTGGCTTTTGTTGCCATTGCTTTTGGTGTTTTAGACATGAAGTCCTTGCCCACGCCTATGGCCTGAATGGTATTGCCTAGGTTTTCTTGTAGGATTTTAATGGTTTTAGGTCTAACATTTAAGTCTTTAATCCATCTTGAATTAATTTTTGTATAAGGTGTAAGGAAGGGATCCAGTTTCAGCTTTCTACATATGGCTAGCCAGTTTTCCCAGCACCATTTATTAAATAGGGAATCCTTTCCCCATTTCTTGTTTTTGTCAGGTTTGTCAAAGATCAGATAGTTGTAGATATGCGGCATTATTTCTGAGGGCTCTGTTCTGTTCCATTGATCTATGTCTCTGTTGTGGTACCAGTACCATGCTGTTTTGGTTACTGTAGCCTTGTAGTATAGTTTGAAGTCAGGTAGCGTGATGCCTCCAGCTTTGTTCTTTTGGCTTAGGATTGACTTGGCGATGCGGGCTCTTTTTTGGTTCCATATGAACTTTAAAGTAGTTTTTTCCAATTCTGTGAAGAAAGTTATTGCTAGCTTGATGGGGATGGCATTGAATCTATAAATTACCTTGGGCAGTATGGCCATTTTCACGATATTGATTCTTCCAACCCATGACATTGGAATGTTCTTCCATTTGTTTGTATCGTCTTTTATTTCATTGAGCAGTGGTTTGTAGTTCTCCTTGAAGAGGTCCTTCACATCCCTTGTAAGTTGGATTGCTAAGTATTTTATTCTCTTTGAAGCAATTGTGAATGGGAGTTCACTCATGATTTGGCTCTCTGTTTGTCTGTGAATGGTGTACAAGAATGCCTGTGATTTTTGTACATTGATTTTGTATCCTGAGACTTTGCTGAAGTTGCTAATTAGCTTAAGGAGATTTTGGGCTGAGACAGTGGGGTTTTCTAGATATACAATCATGTCATCTGCAAACAGGGACAATTTGACTTCCTCTTTTCCTACTTCAATACCCTTTATTTCCTTCTCCTGCCTGATTGCTCTGGCCAGAACTTCCAGCACTATGTTGAATAGGAGTAGTGAGAGAGGGCATCCCTGTCTTGTGCCAGTTTTCAAAGGGAATGCTTCCAGTTTTTGCCCATTCAGTATGATATTGGCTGTGGGCTTGTCGTAGATAGCTCTTATTATTTTAAGATATGTCCCATCAATACCCAATTTATTGAGAGTTTTTAGCATGAAGGGTTGTTGAATTTTGTCAAAGGCCTTTTCTGCCTCTATTGAGATAATCATGTGGTTTTTGTCTTTGGTTCTGTTTATATGCTGGATTACATTTATTGATTCGCGTATGTTGGACCAGCTTTGCATCCCAGGGATGACGCCCACTCGATCATGGTGTATAAGCTTTTTGATGTGCTGCTGGATTTGGTTTGCCAGTATTTTATTGAGGATTTTTGCATCAATGTTCATCAAGGATATTGGTCTGAAATTCTCTTTTTTGGTTATGTCTCTGCCAGGCTTTGGTATCAGGACGATGCTGGCCTCATAAAATGTGTTAGGGAGGATTCCCTCTTTTTCTATTGATTGGAATAGTTTCAGAAGGAATGGTACCAGTTCCTCCTTGTACCTCTGGTAGAATTCGGCTGTGAATCCCTCAGGTCCTGGACTCTTTTTGGTTGGTAAGCTATTGATTATTGCCACAATTTCAGAACCTGTTATTGGTCTACTCAGAGATTCAACTTCTTCCTGGTTTAGTCTTGGGAGGGTGTATGTGTCGAGGAATTTATCCATTTCTTCTAGATTTTCTAGTTTATTTGCATAGAGGTGTTTGTAGTATTCTCTGATGGTGGATTGTATTTCTGTGGGATCGGTGGTGATATCCACTTTTTCATTTTTTATTGCATCTATTTGATTCTTCTCTCTTTTCCTCTTTATTAGTCTTGCTAGTGGTCTATCAGTTTTGTCGATCTTTTCAAAAAACCAGCTCCTGGATTCATTGATTTTTTGAAGGGTTTTTTGTGTCTCTATCTCCTTCAGTTCTGCTCTGATTTTAGTTATTCTAGCCTTCTGCTAGCTTTTGAATGTGTTTGCTCTTGCTTTTCTAGTTCTTTTAATTGTGATGTTAGGGTGTCAATTTTGGATTTTTCCTGCTTTCTCTTGTGGGCATCTAGTGCTATAAATCTCCCTCTACACACTGCTTTGAACGTGTCCCAGAGATTCTGGTATGTTGTGTCTTTGTTCTTGTTGGTTTCAAAGAACATCTTTATTTCTGCCTTCATTTCATTATGTACCCAATAGTCATTCAGGAGCAGGTTGTTCAGTTTCCATGTAGTTGAGCAGTTTTGAGTGAGTTTCTTAATCCTGAGTTCTAGTTTGATTGCACTGTGGTCTGAGAGACAGTTTGTTATAATTTCTGTTCTTTTACATTTGCTGAGGAGAGCTTTACTTCCAACTATGTGGTCAATTTTGGAATAGGTGTGGTGTGGTATGGTGCTGAAAAAAATGTATATTCTGTTGATTTGGGGTGGAGAGTTCTGTAGATGTCTATTAGGTCCACTTTGTGCAGAGCTGAGTTCAATTCCTGGATATCCTTGTTAACTTTCTGTCTCGTTGATCTGTCTAATGTTGACAGTGGGGTGTTAAAATCGCCCATTATTATTGTGTGGGAGTTTAAGTCCCTTTGTAGGTCACTCAGGACTTGCTTTTGCGCCTTTCAAGTGAAGGCAAAGGAGTAGGGGGAATACACTGGGTGCAAACCACCTCCTGGGCACCGCACTCTCCCTTTACATTTGTGAATCTCCTTTGTCCCCCCAAACTCTTTGAAATGGAAAGTGATATCTTGATTTTCAGCAGAAGAAACGAAGTCTCTAAGTAAACAACTCCAGTTGCACAGCAAGCAGGAAGCAGAGTGGGGACTCAGCGCTGGTCTGTCTGAAGGCATAGGCTGTAAGCTCCCGGAGCTTTGCAAATTCTTTCACTTACACAATTCCTAAGAGCCCTTGAGAATGAATATACAGCCCAAATTAGCCTGCCGATGAGCGAGTGATTTCTTTGAAGTCTCAATTTTTAATCAATTGTGCACATTTTAAATTTTACCTCATAATATGGTTGTGTGCTAACTGAAAACAAAACAAAACAAAACATGTTTTAAATCACTTTCATATGAAAGGACGTCCTGTCCTTGTCCTGGGGGCTTTGAAGAGTATCTAATAAAAAGCGAATCTCCACAGGGAGAGAGGAGGGAAATGTGGGCGGGGGGTGGGCAATGCACACCCTGTTTTGAAAGGCAACATACTCTGCTGTGATGCTTCCTCTCTAACAATCCATTTTCAGGACAAAAGAGAAATTATCAGAGTATCCCATTAAATTCAAAATTGTGTTTAATGCCTGTGTGAGAAGAGTAGTAGTGCTCTGGTACATAACTCGAGGGTCCTCTTTCAAATTCCTTCCTGCTAAACCACCTCTATCCAAATGGATAGCCCTACAAGCATGGTGACACTTTTTTTTTTTTTTTTTTTTTTTTTTTTGAGACACAGTCTTGCTCTGTTGCCCAGGCTGGAGTGCAGTGGCGCGATCTCGGCTCGCTGCAACCTCCACCTCCCGGGTTCAAGCGATTCTCCTGCCTCAGCCTCCCTAGTAGCTGGGATTACAGGCGCGCGCCACTATGCCCAGCTAATTTTTGTATTTTTAGTAGAGACAGGGTTTCACCATGTTGGCCAGGCTGGTCTTGAACTCCTGACCTCAGGTGATCCTCCTGCCTGGGCCTCCCAAAGTGCTGGGATTACAGGTGTGAGCCACCGTGCCTGGCCTGAGCATGGAGTTTTTTAATATGTCTACATCTGACATTTGTGGAGGTGACAAAATGGTTCAACCTAATGGTGATGACAGCCAAGTCTGAGTGCTGGTCCAAGTACTGGGCAATATGCTTTATTTATGTGGATAGTTCCAAATCAACACCCACCCCCACAACAGCAACAAGCCTATGAAGTAGGCAGTACGATCATACCCACTTTGCAGATGAGGAAACTGCAGACAGAGGGATTGAACCACTTTTCCACGGTGACCTAGTTGGGATGTCCTGGGGCTGGGATTCATAGCCACACAGCTGCACTCAAGATCCTTTATTTTAAACAATGACTCCAGGTACCCAGCCTCTGTGGTCCACATCTGCATAGTATAAAGCTAATAAATATCAGTGTGCCAAGACTCCTGACATAATTAAGAGACCTTCCAAACCCAGGTGCTGACAAGGGCTCTCCGTCTTCCGACTGGGTGACAGTCACAAGACACTTTCTATTTGCAAAGTACACAGCAGTTGCTCAATCACTAGTGAAGGCTCTCATTTAAAAGGCGCTACTTTGTGCAAGGCGATGCCCACTCTTTGGCTAACACAGGTCCAAGGACAAATATGAGAAACTAACTTTTTAAGCTCTTCAGCAGAGATGGCAACTTTGAGCACTAATTTATAGACAGCATTGATGCTCAACAGCTGTATAAAGCTTTGCTGAGAGAAAGCTTTGCATACGGTCCTTGAAGAGCTCTGAAGCCAAAAACCCTGGGTGTGGATCTGGAATTTTTTCATGTATAGGTTATTGGGTCCTGGGCAATGAATTGAACTGATGTGCCTCAGTTTCCCCACCCATAAAATGGAGATGGCCTGTTTGTGCTGTTGTGAAGATTAACTGAGGACGTTTCCCTTGGTTAAATGCTACTTGACAGCTTACGTAAATGAATAAAGTGACTGAGCTGCTACTAAAATACAACAAAGATTAATGTATGTGGAAGTGCTCAGCATGCTGTCTAACACAGTTAGTGCTCAAAATGGTATAAGATAATGACAATGATTCCATTAAAAGATTAGCTATCATGCCACCATATTCTATTTTAATTGGTTAGATCCATAGCATTGATTCCTCACAAATTTGTATATTTTAAATGGTTCCAAACTCTTTTCCCACCAACTTTCCCAACTGATATTCACAACTACCCTAGCAGGTAGGCAGCTTAACTACTATTACACTCATTTTGCAGATGAGAAACACGAGGTTCTGTGAGATTAAAGGACTTGCACAAAGCCCTAGGTTACTTGGCATCTCTGTCACAGCTAGGATGAGAAATCTGAGTCTCGTTTTCTCCTTTGCTAGTGCTGTTTCCAAACCGCCTGCAGGTTCTGCAAAATCACAGTGAAGAAAGATAATCGGCCTCTCTGGGATCACAGGGCAAATCTGGGAGAGGGCAGGCAACTGTCCTCAAGTCTCTGTCCTCTTTTGGCTCTGCCTCTATGCAGATAACTGCACCCTAGGGCTCAAGGGGAGAGCCACACTCCACTCAGTAATGCTATCCCAGTCTGGAACTGTGGCTGATTTCCTCGTTCCCTCTATTCTCTCCCTGCAATTCATCAGCAAGGCCCAAGTGAACATGATTCCACTGCCTAACACTCTCTTCCCCACCCACACACATACACAGAGGCCTCCTTTCTCTCCATCAAACATCACAGGCTCTCTCCTTTGCATCTGCCTTCCCTCTGCTTAGAACTCTTCCTCAGCATCTTCTCTTGGCAGAAGCTTCTCATCCTTTGAACTTTCCTTTGAGTCTCCATCGTGTTGCAGTCTTGCATCTTTCATAGCACTGACCGCTATCTGAATTACCTTGCTTATTTACGCTCTCCCAAGCCCTCGACTGCCTTGGTCGCCTTATGCAGTGCCTGCTATATAGTGTAAAAACAAGTTTTCCATCCCCTGTAGCACTTGCCCAGGACAGAGCAAAAATAAAGTCTGGCTGAGCGTGGTGGCTCACGCCTGTAATCCCAGCACTTTGGGAGGCCCAGGCGGGCTGATCACGAGGTGAGGGGTTCGAGACCAGCCTGACCAACATGGTGAAATCCTGTCTCTACTAAAAATACAAAAATTAGCTGGGCGTGGTGGCATGCGCCTACAATTCCAGCTACTCAGGAGGCTGAGGCAGGAGAATTGCTTGAACCTGGGAGGCGGAGGTTGCAGTGAGCCGAGATCACACCACTGCGCTCCAGCCTGAGTGAGACTCTGTCTCAAAAACAAAACAAAACAAAACAACTAAAGTTTGTATTTCAATGCGACTGCTTTGAAACAGCTGAAGCCATAAAGGGGTCATGATCACGGCAGACTCTAACTGGATCTGCTGTGGTCTGAGGGTCTGTGTTCCTCCAAACCCCTATGTTGAAACCTCGTCCTCAGTGTGGTGGTATCAGGAGGTGGGACCTCTGTGAGTGCATTAGTCAGGATTCTCTAGAGGGACCGAACTATAGGATAGATGTTTCTATAAAGGGGAGTTTATTAAGGAGTACTGACTCACACAATCACAAGTTGAGGTCCCACAATAGGCCATCTACAAGCTGAGGTGCAAGGAAGCCAGTCCGAGTCCCAAAGCTGAAGAACCTGGAGTCCAATGTTGGAGGGCAGGAAGCATCCAGCACGGGAGAAAGATGGAGGCCAGAAGACTAAACTAGTCTAGTCTTTCCACGTTCTTCTGCCTGCTTTTATTCAGGCCGTGCTGGCAGCTGATTAGATTGTCCCCACCCAGATTGAGGGTGGGTCTGTCTTTCCTAGTCCACTGACTCAAATGTTAATCTCCTTTGGCAACACCCTCACAGACACACCCAGGAACAATACTTTCCATCTTTCAATCCAATCAAGTTGACACTCAATCTTAACCATCACAGTGAGTGATAATGTCATGAGGGTGGAGTCCTCATTAGTGAGATTAATGCCCTTATAAAAGAGGCACCAGAGAGCTACCCTGCCTCTTCTACCAAGTAAGGACACAGCAAGAAGGGTAATCCATGAATCAGGAAAAGGGCAATCACCAGACACTGACTTGAGTCTGCCAGCAACTTGAACTTCCCAGCCTCCAGAACTGTGAGAAATAAATTTCTGTTTATGACCCATTCAGTTTATGCTATGTTGTTAGTAGTCTGAATGGACTACGGCAGGACTAAAGAAACACGCTTCTTTTCCGGCCAATGAACTACGCTATTGTTTTCAACAACTTTGTACAAACCTATGAACTCATTCTGTCCTGCCCAGAAAACAGTTTTCAAACTCTACTCTCATTCCACCTCTTTTATCCCACTTCTGCACTTAACAACTCCTAACTTTTCTCTTTGCAATGCACTCCGTAAATTTTTACATTGGCATCTGTTCTCTTGCCTATCAGGAAGTGAATAATAAATTCAACATTGTTTGGTTTATCTTTTTCATTTTATTTTTGCTTTCTGTTTATTTTTGTTTGGGGTCTTGTTCATAAAAATGGGCTCTTTCTGAAGAAATCTGATACTTGGAAAGGCAATATATGTAGGGACACAAATTCCAGACTCAAGGGAAAAACTGAGAAGTTGGAAAACTAGTTCTGCTATTTTCTTTTCTTTTCTTTTTTTGGAGACGGAGTCTTACTCTGTCACCCAGGGTGTTGAGTACAGTGGTGCAATCTTGGCTCACTGCAACCTCTGACTCCCTGGTTCAAGCGATCCTCCTGCCTCAGCCTCTCAAACAGCTGGGACTACAAGTGCACACCACTATGCCCGGCTCATTTTTGTATTTTTAGTACAGATAGGGTTTCACTAAGTTGGCAAGGCTGGTCTCAAACTCCTGACCTCAAGTGATCCACCCACCTTGGCCTCCCAAAGTGCTGGGATTACAGGTGTGAGCCAACACAACCAGCCTGCTATTTTCTTAGGCAAATGAAATGACTACTCCACGTCTCAGTTTCATCACTATAAACTAGGGACAAAAATAACAATGCCTGCCTTATGGTGACTGGCCCAGAGTAAGGGCTATGCAAATACCAGCTATCATAATTATTCTGCACAGTGTCTAAAAGGAGTCTCGTGCTTCAGTAAAGGTGATTCACATAAGATCACTGCCAGAAGCTTAGGGCTGTATTCCTGTCAATTTTTCGATGTGACAAAACATACAAAGTGTCCAGTATATGTTCAATAAAGGACAGTAACTCCTCTTCTAGAATAAGGCATCAATATATTATTAATTACTTCTAACTTTTTCCTAACACTCTGCTAAATAACTGTAGTTCATACAAGTAACTAATGCTAATGATAACAATTATATATTACTGGCATCTTAGCCGTTTAGAAGAGCCTTTGCATACTTGATCTCAGTTCATCTACACTGCACAAAGCAAGAGTTACAGAGTGCTTACTTTTCATTTATTTATTTGTTTGTTTATTTATTTTTGAGACAGTCTTGCTCTGTCACTCAGGCTGTAATGCAGTGGTATGATCTTGGCTCACTGCAACCTCTGCCTCCTGCGTTCAAGCGATTCTCGTGCCTTAGCCTCCCGAGTAGCTGTGATTACAGATGTGTAACACCATGCCCAGCTAATTTTTTTGTATTTTTAGTAGAGACGGGGTTTCGGCATGTTGGTTAGGCTGGTCTCAGATTCCTGGCCTCAAGTGATCCATCCACCTCGGCCTCCCAAAGTGCTGGGATTACAGGTGTGAGCCACCGTGTCTGGCAGGGGTGTTTATTTTTCAAATAAGAAAGCTGGGGGGTGGAAATGGAATTGTGCCTTGTCCCTGGCCCCACGGTGGAGGGGAGGGTTCAGATTTAACTTTTTTTGCAAATTGCAAGATTTCCTTCAGCCTCAAATAACAGTAACAGTCCTTCAGGCAGGGCTGTTCTCTTAAAATAATCTCTACAACTTTTTAGAATGACTTGGTAGGAAGAAGCAAGCTGTGATCAGAACATTTTCTTCTCCAGAACAGTCATCAAGGAGGCTGGATACATATATTAACGATGCTGTTATTGTTCAAATTACCACTGCAGCAGCCAAGTGTCTTGGAACTGCACTCAGATCCTAAAACATACTCTTCTAAACACCTAAGCGTTGGCATATCTTTCCCTTTCAGAGTTGATTTAATTTTCAGAACAAGCCAACATTCCCATGCACTTCCAAATCATGTAAATAAGATAAGTACTAACAGAGGATAGTAGGGCGTATTCTTTATAAAAAATAAAACAGGCCAGGCGTGGTGGCTGACACCTGTAATCCCAGCACTTTGGGAGGCCGAGGCGGGTGGATCACGAGGTCAGGAGATCTAGACCATCCTGGCTAACATGGTGAAACCCCATCTCTACTAAAAATACAAAAAATTAGCCGGGAGTGGTGGCGGGAGACCTGTAGTCCCAGCTACTCGGGAAGCTGAGGCAGGAGAATGGTGTGAATACAGGAGGTGGAGGTTGCAGTGAGCCGAGACTGCGCCACTGCGCTCCAGCCTGGGCAACAGAGGGAGACTCTGCCTCAAAATAAATAAATAATAAATAATTAAAAAAAATTTAAATAAAACAGTATAAAACAGAGACTCTTGTGGCTTTAAAGGCAATTGTGTATATGATTTTTGGGATGACACACATCTGGAGCAGCCTCTTTGATACTGCAGTTTACCCGCTACCTCCCACACCATGAGGCTGTGCTTAGTAGCAGGGTGGACTCTAGGGTCAGAGTGGAACCCAAGCCCAGGGCTTTCTGCCCTGAACAGGATTAGTATGCCCAAGGAAGGTACCTGTAGCTGGCTAGTGCTTACAGCTTCCTCCTATTTCCTACTCTCTTCTCTCATTTTGTGGCAGCTGTTCGGTTGAGATGGGACTGACCTCATCCATGTTCAAAATATGGGCCCTGCCTAGCTAAGGCAGTCGGCAATTACCCACTTATTTAGTTATAACGACTGGTTAAGGAATGGGCATGTGACCTGAGATGGCACGATCATGGTGCAGCACAGGACTCTTCCTCTCTGAGAAATGAAAAGTGGAAGCCTGCAGCCCCAGGGGCAGATGGAAATAATCCACTACCAAAAGGGGAGCCAGCCCGAGGACACGGATGAGAGAACCTTGGAGAAGTGAGCCAGAGTCCCTCCCATGACACCTGTCCTATCTCTGTTTTTTCAGTTAAATGAAGCAATCCATTCCTTTATTATTTAACTCAATATGGTAGAGATTTTCTTGACTTACAGGCATGAGGAGTCGTAAGCTCCTCTGTCAGTTCCTACAGCACCTTATGCAATTATGTGTTGTAATAGGTATAGATAAGTAAATATAAAATATGTAATTTATTTATTTATTTTTGGAGATGAAGTCTCGCTCTGTCACCCAGGCTGGAGTGCAATGGTGCGATCTCGGCTCACTGCAACCTCCGCCTCCCAGGTTCAAGCGACTCTCCTGCCTCAATCTGCTGAGTAGCTGGGATTACAGGTGCGGGACACCATGTTCGGCTACATTTTGTATTTTTAGTAGAGACGGGGTTTCACCATGTTGGTCAGGCTGGTCTCAACTCCTGACCTCAGGTGATCTGCCTGCCTCGGCCTCCCAAAGTGCTGGGATTACAGGCATGAGCCACCACACCTGGCCTAAAATATGTAATTTTACATCATAAAGATACCATGTATACACTGAAATATATGTATCATGTATATCTATAAGATAATATGTAAGTCTGCTTCTATGTTTCTTTTTTCTTTTACACATAAAAGCTTCTCAAAGTAGGAGTGGGTCTAATTCACCTTTGAATCCCCCGTGATTAGCACGCTGCTGTGCCAACAGTTAGGTGCTAAGTGGGAGATGATTTTCTCAAAAGACCATTCAATTTAAGCTTTGGAACATCTTCAGGCAGCAAAGGAATTAGCAAGGCACTTACTTCATCTCAATCTTCGAAAACTCCTAATCTTACCTGTCCAATTATAGGTACAAACACTCTTTGAGGACCATGATGTTGACAATTAAAGCAAAAGAAAAACATCATTAAAGTGTGGAATCTCCCGGGGGAGACTATTTGGATATAAAAATTCTAGTGAATTTGTTAAAGAAAACTAGGTCTCATAGCTTCCTGGTTTACAACGTGGGTAACGGCACAGTGGAGCATCCCTCTGCCTGGCTCGAACTGCAGAATCTCTCCTTGGTGACTCTTTGACTTCAGGCAAACTACTTAACCTCTCTAAGTCTTTGCGTCCTCATCCATAAAATGGGGATGATGAAAGCACCTTTGCTTACATGACTGTTGGGAGATTAAATAAGGCAGTACACAGGAAGCCATTAGTCTAATGAGTGGCATTATCAATAAATGGAATGGATCATTATCACCATTACTTCAACAGTGGCTTTCACAGAAGCCCATCCAAACAAGCGGCTTAATGGAAATTCACAGCTAAACTACAGGAAGGATTGCTAGCCCCAGAAGAAATGGAAGAAGATCATTCACTCTCAGCATAGATGCCAGCTCAGGGGAGAGGGACAACTATCATTATCAGATCAGTGAAAAGGGTTTAGAGACTGGGTGGAGGTGGGGGCGCCCATGGAAGGCTTCCTGGACAGCCTAGGACCCTCCACGACTGGAACACCCTAAGGAGGAATCAAAGGCGGAGGGTGGGGGGTGACACTTCAAAGAAGCTCCAGGGCTGTATTTGAGAGGGAAAGAATTGAAATGGTACATTAAAGCGTCATACTCAGAAGGACAGTGGATTAGAGCCACTCTCCAAGTAAGGGACGAGGCGAATGAGGCTTTTCTTGTCACCATCTACAAAAGTTTATTACGTATACTTCAAAGGCAGTGAGCGGCAGAGGGGCTGGGGAAAGGGGCTGCTCCTCACAAAAGCAGGAGCAGGAAACAGAAGACGCTGACTTGGGGAGAGGATGGGAGATCGCCTCTGTGTCTGCTGCAAAAGGAGCCAGGCACTAGGGGGCATGAATCTGGATGCTTACACCTGTGATGATCAGTAGCTGGCGGTGGCCGCAGGGGAGAGGAGGATGGAGATGAGGGAGGATGGAGATGAGGCAGGATTAATTAACTTGAATATAGAGTGGGAGATGGGCTGGTTTCCCTGAAACTGCCCATTGGCAGCCCTCGATTCTGATCTCAACGCGCTCTGGGTTTCTTTCTTGGAATTGTTAGGAAATGCTCCAAGTCGTTCTTAATCTCAGCCTGCTTACCACCTGGCTGTCCATCAACACTTATTTGAATTGAACGCCAGGCCAGGCATCCAGATGGGGTGGCAGGCGGCCTGGACTAACTCTCCACTCACCCAGGCATGATGTGGGTGATGCTCTCCTTCGAGCCCAAAGCAAGTGATTTTCAACGGCTTATAGTCTAGTGGGAGACGTGGACGTTAGCTACAGAGTCATGCAAATGCACTTCAGTGGAAAATGACAACCATATGCTACGAAGGGGAAACACACGGTGCTTGTGGAGGTACAAAGTAGGAGGAACCGGCTGGGCATGATGGCTCACGCTTGTAATCCCAGCACTTTGGGAGGCTGAGGCAGGCAGATCACCTGAGGTCAGGAGTTTGAGATTAGCCTGGTCAACATGATGAAACCCCATCTCTCTATTAAAAACACAAAAAATTAGCGGGGCATGCTGGCAGGTGCTTGTAGTTCCAGCTACTCAGGAGGCTGAGGCAGGAGAATCGCTTGAACCCAGGAGGCAGAAGCTGCAGTGAGCCGAGATTGCACCACTGCACTCCAGCCTGGACGGCAGAGTGAAACCACATCTTGAAAAAAAAAAAAAAAAAAAATAGGAGGAACCTATCTGGACAGGTGACACACTCCCAAGGCAGTGACAGCGGGCTGAGGTTGAAAAAACATGGCAGAGATCAGTCAAGCAAGGGTAGGATGGTCGCCTAGGAAACAGAGGAAAGAAAGTTCCAGTACGAAGGAAGAGCAGGTGTAAAGGGCCTGAGGTGGAGGGAGAATTATTTGCTCTGAAAACAAGGGACATCAGCGTGTCTGCAGAAAGTGAGCCACGGAGCAGGCCTGTGGGGAGAGGTGAAGTTCAACAGGCAGGCAGGAAGGGAGAACTGCTTTTCTCCATCCTCCAAATATAATGTATAGGTGCCGCCCACCTCTGCATATCCTGCATATCCTGCCGCATGCTTTTTTTTTTGAGACAGAGTCTCGCTCTGTCACCCAGGCTGGAGTGCAGTGGCGTGATCTCGGCTCGCTGCAAGCCCCGCCTCCTGGGTTCACGCCATTCTCCTGCCTCAGTCAGCCTCCCTAGTAGCTGGGACTACAGGTGCCTGCCACCACGCCCAGCTAATTTTTGTGTTTTTAGTAGAGACAAGGTTTCACCACGTTGGCCAGGATGGTCTTGATCTCTTGACCTCGTGATCTGCCCACCTCAGCCTCACAAGCCACGTGCTTTTACAGTGCACAGCAGAAACTGAAGCACAAGCGCTGGGTGAATGAAAGAGTCCCTGCTATGTTCTAGGCCTCGTACTGGGCTTTTACACATTATATCTCATTGAATCCTCACATCCATTCATTTGCCTGATACAGAAAGAAAGAATAGCTGAAAAACCCAACGTCACTGAGGTGGTGAGTCCAGGTTGAGATTCGAATCAGGTATGCTTCAGAAACTCTACAGCATGGCTGCTTTGTGCAAGGAGGTCCAAAACTACCAGATGAGTTGCTGAACTAGAATAAAAGGGATGTGGGAAAGGTTATCCACAACACTGAAGACGTGATTCCTTTACTCAAAAATGCAGTGAAGAACAGTGGCCAAGAAATGGTCCAGCTGCCTTGGAAAATGGTTTAGGAGTTCCTCTTTTTTTTTTTGAGATGGAGTCTTGCTCTGCTGCTCAGGCTGGAGTGCAGTGGTGTGATCTCGGCTCACTGCAACCTCCGCCTTCTGGGTTCAAGCAATTCTCCTGCCTCAGCCTTCCGAGTAGCTGGGATTACAGGTGCCCACCACCATCCCAGGCTAATTTTTGTATTTTTAGTAGAGACAGGGTTTCACCACGTTGGCCAGGCTGGTCTCAAACTCCTGACCTCAGGTGATCCACCCGCCTCGGCCTCCCAAGGTGCTGGGATTACAGGCGTGAGCCATCGGAAATATATCTTTTTAAAGAAGAATATTGACTAAAAGTTCAAACATTAGAGACTGGCAGGCTGGTTTCAAATCCCAGTTCTACTCATTACTAAGCCGTGTGAAATAGATCAGATGCATTTCTCTCTCTAAGCTTTAGTTCCCGCATTGGTTCAAGATGCGTAACACCAACTCACGGGGTTGCTGTAACTATAAAATGAAATATTTCATAGGAAGCGTTAGTCTCGCATTTGCTATAAGATACTCACATTTAAAAAAAATACATGGAGTAGTTAACAAAACATAATACCTTAAATAGACAATGATTTTGGAAACCACAAATGGCATTTAAAAGCACAACTAATCACATTCGCAGGCAAGTACTGTATTGCTAAAGTGTATAGCATCTATCCTCATTTGGATGCAGAGAATAGGGCAAAGGTGGCAACCTCCAGGTGGCAAAGGTGGTAACCCCAAGCCATGGCCAGGGGCATCAGGTATGAGGAGGCAACTACATCTCTAACTCCTCAATACTGAAAGTTAAAGCCACTCAACACACAGAGGATTCCTGAAGAGCCTGTATTACTCAGTCTCGTGAGCACTGAACAGGCACGCAGCTTTAACAGCCTGTCTGTCTCCTGTCCTGTCCTCTCCCTGTGTCCCGCAGTGCACAGAGGAGATCTGGGCTCAGGACAGGACCACGATTAGTGGAATAGAGTGGCCTGCTAGAGCAGACATCTGTCCTGTAGCCTCTGCAGAGGCTGGGTGAAGCTGAGGCTTTGAACTGTCAGGTTTGCAGGGGCATGCCAGGTTTCTCTCTGGAGCTACTGCTAATACCATTATCGTAATAGAGATGAGAGGATCCAAATGGGCTTTACTAATCCTCTGCCCAGCTCATGTGTCATCCCCACCCCTAGAAGGGAGGCAGGGACTGGGCTGGTTTCCCTGGAAGAAGAAAAGGCTCGCAGGGCCCATTATAGATGCCTCACACATCTGAAGGGTGATGCTGGGAAGAGAGATTTATTCTGCATGGTGAGGGGTAAAACCCAGAACAAAGGGAGAAGTTACAAGAGGAGATTTTGGGCTGAATATGAAGAACTTTCAAAAGCCAGAGCTCTTTGTAGACACAACGAGCTGTCATGAGAGGTAGCGAGTTCCCCGTCACTGGGGAGTCTGTGCACAGGCTGCCTGATGACTTGGGTTAGGTGAGTGGCCATCCCAGGCTTTCAGGATTCCTTGTCGTGCTGAGACTGTGTCATTTCAGGAAACATCTCTTGATTCCTGTCACTTGCAATCAATTTCCCCTCTTTTCTCTTACTTACCAATGCTTAATAAATGATGGATCTGACAACTTTGCTCTCAGAGTGCTCTGTGTTCTGTTCTATTACACAAAGCACCGGATAGTTTGTATTGGACAAAATTATCATGCCAATCCCTGACACCCCAGAGCCCTGAAGCATAGTAGGTGCCAATGTGCAAATGAAAGTGGCAGCATTCCCCAGGCTTTACAACTGCCACTCAATTAGGGGACCCACAGCCACGAATTCTCTGCACTTACCCGGCTTCTCTTTGAGATTAGATCTTTCCTGAAGGGAAGAATGGGGTCTCATTTCAAACCTTCCCCTCAAAGGATGCCCTGAACATAGTATGTGCCACATATTTTTTTTTGGGACTCAGAGAAAGATACATTCTTCTTATTCAGGGCTGGAGAGGCAGCTGCTGCTTTCAGAACAATTTTCCATTTAAACTGAGCAATCAACCCCAACTCTGGACTAGGCACAGAAGCCATACATCTCTTGAGGCCAGAGATCAGCACCCCCAGAGCAGGGATCTGGCATCAGAGACATGCTGTTCCTGCGTCCTCCAGGAAACCCTTCCTCCTCCCATAGGCTGAACCCAGTATGTACAATTCCACCTGGGGAGGAGCTGAGAAAGGGGCATGGAGCCAGATGATGACTCTGCATGGTCACAAATGTTCTCTTTCTTGAGTTAAAACTGGAGGAGAATTCTGTCTTGTCTGGCCTTTGTCTAGCAGGCTGCCCACCTCTTCTTAAAACTCAGGAGAACTGGCCTGGGGCAGTGGCTCACGCCTATAATCCCAGCACTTTGGGAGGCTGAGGCGGGTGGATCACCTGAGGTCAGGAGTTTGAGACCAGCCTGGCCAACATGGCGAAACCCCGTCTCTACTAAAAATATAAAAATTAGACGGGTGTGGTGGCCCATGTCTGTAGTTCCAGCTACTCGGGAAGCTGAGGCAAGAGAATCACTTGAACCCAGGAGGCGGAGGTTGCAGTGAGCCGAGATCACGCCATTGTACTCCAGCCTGGGCGACAGAGTTAGACTCTGTCTCAAACAAACAAAAAAACTCAGGAGAATAATTTGAGCCAACAAAGCAGACTGTACCCCCAGACTTCATGTCAGCTATTTGGGAGACACAAGAACAAGGCAGAGTTTGCTTTTAAGGTACTCACAGGCTGAAGAGGGAGTGGGAAGAAGAGGTAAGGGCATCAATGGTCATGATGGTATCACGTGCTGTGATCCAAGTACACACCCCCAACCCCTGTCACAGTGATAGTCAAGGGAAGCCTTAAGAATGAGCTGGGATTCAGCAGGCTGATGACATGAACATCCCAGGCATAGGGACCAGCTTTTGCAAAGGCACAGAGACCCGAAAGCAGGTAAGCATTTGCTTCAGAAAGGTGCAAATGAAACAAGGTTGTCTGAATGGGCGTCTGGTGCTGGGAGTTAATCCTAGAGAGGGGCTTTGAGTGCAGAGCTAAGGATGCTGACAGTCCTGAAGTATATGCCCAGGAGAAGGAAATTCTCATACATGCTACGATATGGATCAAACTTGAAGATATCACGCTAAGTGAAATAAACCAGACATACACTAAAAAAAACCCCAAACATCATATGACTCCACTTATATGGGATACCTGGAATAGTCAAATTCGTAGAGACAGAAAGGAGACTGGTGGCTACCAGGGGCTGGGGGAGGGGAGAATGTAAAGTTATTATATATATTAATAGGTACAAAGCTTCAGTTCAGGATGATGAAAAAGTTCTGAAGATGGATGGTGGTGATGGTTATACCACAACGTGAATTCACTTAATGCCACTGAACTATGTACTTTAAAATGGTTACAATGGTAAAATTTTGTTAGGTATATTTCACCATAAAAATGTTTCTGAAAACAACATGCCAGGAAGCATGGTGTTCTGGTGGAAGACACACGTTCATGACCACCCTTTTCTCATCTATGGAAGTTTAGGAACCCCAGCGTGCTCTACACTGGTGTGGTACCAGAATTACATACCTAGGGGGACTGTTGGGGATTCACACTTTACAAACCATCTAGCAGTTTTCAGCAATCACCTCCTGGAAGAGGGGGACCTTTAAATCGCACAATTCCTACCTCCTCCTTGCGTTTCTGACAAACTTCCCTAATTTTATACCTTTGAGTTGAAGGAAGAAAAGAGACAGAACTGAAACAGCCACGCTTCCCTTTGATAATGTGCTCCCTCTCCTAATTAACAAGACCTTGCACAACTAAACATCTGCCAGCCTCAAAAACTTTCACAGAGATGAGCTTTGATCACAGTGGAGCACACAGGATCTACACCGAACAAGAGAATTTCACATAGCCAAAACCAAGTGGTGCTGGATCCCACTCTGCTCAATTTAATCTGACATTCTGAAGACTCTACTGGTGGGTGTCACCCTGGGCAAGGCACAGGGGCCACTGCAGGGCACTGGGAATGAGTAGAATACAATCACTGCCAACTTCAAGGAGCACATGGGTCAAAGGCAGCCTTTCTCCTCTTCCAATGCACACTATACTCATGGGTAACCAGGTAAAAGAGTCATGTTAATTACACCCTTACCATTTTCTTAAAAGAGTTTTCTAAAACCTACATTTGGTAACTCAACACTAAAGTGCACATATTTGACCCTCTATGTGAAAATTCTCTTTCTTTGGTTTCTCTTCTTTCTTGCAACACTCTCACCAAATGCAGAGAACTGTCATGTGGTGATCTCATTCAACAATTTGTCATGCTTATAAATCACTTTTTGCTTCCTGGAGAAAGTTACAACGTACCTCCATGACATCCTATCGGAATTATGCAGGTGTATCCAAAAGGTTGATTGGCAACTTTCATATATACTTCAACAGAACAAGCTCATCCTGGCAAGCATTAAAAAACTCATCGCATATTATTACTTCATGTGACATTTGTCTCCAGAGAAGCATCCAACCAACTGCAATGGTGTTTGCATGCAAAAGGAAAATATGGCAGGGAAGTGTGGGAAAAAACCCAGAGTGAATTCAAATGGTGGGGATGTCTTTGAACCACAACTGTTTTCCTCTCTAGAGTCATTAGTGCTAATTACTAACAACTACCCTGGTGACAAGTGCTGGCAGTTACTTAGCTGCTAATTGGCTTCAATTTACCGCTCTGATTGTGTGGTCACAGGTATATATTTGCTTGGGGAGTGAGGAAAAGAACAGGTATATCAGGCCTTAGGCTGTCCTTCCAAAAGACATCACCTGCCTGAAATGATCCGCCTAACCCGGTGGGTTTCAAACTTTCCCATGCATTATAATCACTGAGGGCTCCACCCCTAGGGTTACTGATTTAGTATGCCTGGGGTGTACCCCAAGACTTTGAATACCAACAAGTTCCCAAGTGAGGCTGATGCTGCTGGTCCCAGGGCCACCTGTTGAGAACCACTGGCCTCATCAATACTCTCCCTCAACCTGATCCAAGGCACCCTCTCCCCATCTCAACTGTCTCATCTGCAAAATGGAGGCAGTGCAACAAAAACAATTGTCTTGGAGGTCCCAAGCACAAATTCCATTGCAAAGATGAAATGGTGTCATGTTTAACAGAGAGACCTCTATGGAAAGAGGGATTTTTATTTTTTTTTAAGAGACAGGGTCTTGCTCTGTCGCACTGCAATCTCAAAGCCCTGGCCTCAAGTGATCCTCCCACCCCAGCCTCCCAAGTAGCCGGGACTACAGGTGCATGCCACCACACCAAGCTAATTTTTAAATTTTTTGGTAGAGATAAGGTCTTGCTATACTGCCCAATCTGGTCTCAAACTCCTGGCCTCAAGTGATCCTCCCACCTTGGCCTCTGAAAGTGTTGGGATTACAGGTGTGTGCCATTGTGCCCAAGATTTTATAAATGTTCTGTGTTTTTATAAATGATCTGTGTTTTGCCCAAACCTAATTGGGCAATTTAAAATCTCTCTCGTCTGCTTTCATTTAGACAGAAATGAATCACAGAGAGTGAAGGAAAAGTGAGTGGTGCATGTTTACCTGGGCTTCACCGAGCTATGACAATTTTGCATTTGGGAAAAAGTCTCGCCGCTCCCCTGTGAGCCCTCATCTCTGACCTTGATTTGATCTACATTTGAAACCTAAAGAACAAGAATGTGTGAGTACAATAATAAAACCAAATCAATATTCCAGCACCTACCTAACAGATTAGAGAATAAACCTGAGAAATGAGCTCATTATTCTACTTAATGAACTACCATAAGCAAGCAATGTACTGGGAGTTAAGGATGTAAACACAATAATAGTAACTACATTTATTAGGCACCGACCATGCACGAAGCAGTCTAAACACGCAAGTCTTAATCCCTGCAGCCACCTTGTAAGTGGGTAGTGGTGATGACAGCAGATTCGAATAACATGCCTACTAGGTCCCAAGTCTCCTCTAAGCATTTTATACATATTTACTGATTTAATCAATAACTATATGAGTTAGGAACTTTACAGATGAGGGAATTCAGCCATAGAGAGGAGACCTCTAACAATTGGCTTGTGTCTCTGTGCTAGTAAAAAGTGGAGGTAAAACTGGAACCCGGGCTGCCCGTCTCCAGAGGATGTGCTAATGACTGCTATATTCTATCACCTCTGCTGGTGAGTGGTATATCCCACATTTCACTGATAAGAAAATACCAAAGCCCACAGAGGCTAGAACCTGGCTTGGTGTTTTCTGTTTTGTTTTTGAGACAGGATCTGGCTCCAGGAGGGTAGGCTGGGGTGCAATTATACAATCTTGGCTCACTGCAACCTTGGCCTCTCAGGCTCAAATGATCCTCTCACCTCAGCCTCCTGAGTAGCCGTGACTACAGGTGCATGCCACCAGGCGTGGCTCATTTTTTGTATTTCTTTGTTGTTGTTGAGACAGAGTTTCACTATGTTGCCCAGGTTGGTCTTGAACTCCTGAGCTCAAGCAATCCGCCCACCTTGGCCGCCCAAAGTGCTGGGATTACAGGCGTGAGCTACCACACCCAGCCTGGCTTAGCTTTTTGTTCTGAAGTCTGTGCTACATGCCCCAGGCTCTCCGATGACTGGCAAATTGTCCCTGTTCTTGAGAGAAGGCAAGCATATGTACAAATGAACCCAATTCAAGGTGGTAGGTGCCAATACAGTTCTGTATTGTCAGGCAATCCGTCACACACATAGTAGTTTTCTTCCTGTTATACTGATGGGCCGTTAAATGACTGATGAGACCAAACTGGGGCAGCCAGACTTTGCTCCCATTTGGACAGATGTTTCCACATGTGGCAGCTGTACTCAGGTATCTTCACACGCAGCTTTTATTGCTGCTATTTCTTTATGTTGCTGATGCCACCCATATGAGTTGAATCTGTGTGTGTACTGCTGTATGCCTTGAGGTGGGGTAATCTGGAAGCTTAATACCCCATGTGGTAATATTTATTGAGTATCCTTTCAACTGTTAAGAATACTTTTAGTCTCTGATACAGACAACAAGGGTGATATTTCCCTGGCATTTAAAGAGGTTTTCTGTGTTGTTTTTCAGAGTGAGGGGGGATTCAGATTTGCATGATAAACTCCAGGGCACGTCTAGCTCTGTAATCATAGTTCCCAAATATTCCACGGATTTTAGGTGACCTAAGAAGTACAACCAGTGGGATTGATCTCATGATCCAGTCTAGAGAATGGACCCTTCCTCACCCTAGCAGCTGTGATGTTTGCAGACCCTATGACAGGGATGGAGAGCTTTACCCTGGAAAAGGACTTGGTAGAAGGAATGCAATCAGCTATGCACGGCCCTAGTCTGTCTTCTTATCTCTGACTACCTCCATTGTGAACTGCGTCTCTGGCAAGGCAGTTTCTTCTGCTCACTCCATCTGGTAAGACAAATCTCAGTTATGTCAAGGTTGCTTGTTTTCCACGAAACGAAATGTCATTTTTCTACTTAGTACCCAGCCTTTCCTTCTTTGATTCCACAGCCAGAGATGGCTTTTGTCAAACTGTCTAACTGCAATGGCTAACTCCCCTACAAGTGGATGGGACTGTAGTATATCATCTTGTCTCATCTCTTTATTGTACCTGAGGCCCAGGAAAGGGAACTGTTTACTTGGGGATTGATCACACAGTTGTTTTTTGTAAAGCCATGATTTTTTTCCTTGTTCTTAAAAAAGTCCTTTAAAAATTAATGTCATAAAACTTCATTATGAGCTAAAATATTACATTTACCTCTGACAGGGCTCTCTCTGACATTTTGGTTGCAGTATAAAGAGGCACTTGCCTCTTAGGAAGGAAACTGACATTGTAGATTAAGAGAATTCAAATCCTTTGACCCAGAAATCATACTATGCTAATTTATATTAAAAATGAATCTGAAATAGGGAATGTTGTATGCCAAAGAAATTCAACAGTCTTTAATTAAAACTTCAAAATACCAGAAACATCCTAACTGGCCCAAAATAGGAGAACGTCTTTTAAAAAATTATGATTTATCACTAGATGGAACATTACCCAGCCAGTGAAAGTGACAGTTACGAAGATTGATAATGTTAAGTGAAAATAAAAGGCAGAAGTCAGAATTACATATAGGAGGAAAACAACAGTCTTTAAAAATATACAGAAAAGTAGATTGCAAGTAACTAATCAAATAATGGTGGGCCAGGCGCAGTGGCTCACGCCTGGTAATCCCAGCACTTTGGGAGGCCGAGGCCGGAAGTTCACCTGAGGTCAGGAGTTCGAGACCAGCCTGGCCAACGTGGCAAAACCCCATCTCTACTAAAATGCAAAAATTTGCCGGGCGCGGTGGCTCACGCTTGTAATCCCAGCACTTTGGGAGGCCGAGGCGGGCGGATCACGAGGTCAGGAGATCGAGACCACGGTGAAACCCCGTCTCTACTAAAAATACAAAAAAATTAGCCGGGCGTGGTGGCGGGCGCCTGTAGTCCCAGCTACTCGGAGAGGCTGAGGCAGGAGAATGGCGTGAACCCGGGAGGCGGAGCTTGCAGTGAGCCGAGATCGCGCCACTGCACTCCAGCCTGGGCGACAGAGCGAGACTCCGTCTCAAAAAAAAAAAAAAAAAATAAATAAATAAATAAATAAAATGCAAAAATTTAGCCGGGAGTGGTGGCGGGCACCTGTAATCCCAGCTACTCGGAAGGCTGAGGCAGGAGAATCACTTAAACCCGGAAGGCGGAAGTTGCAGTGAGCAGAGATTACACCACTACACTCCGGCCTAGGTGACAATAGCGAAACTCCATCTCAAAAATAAATTAAAAAATAATGGTAATCTTCAGGTAGTAGGAGATGTATGATTCTTCTCTTTTCCCCTAATTTTCTCTTGTCTTCAACGTACCCTGTGATGCTCACAATGTACTCTATAATAAGCAAACACATTCACTG
The DNA here is from genome assembly GCF_009828535.3 of Hylobates moloch. NCBI lineage: Eukaryota > Metazoa > Chordata > Mammalia > Primates > Hylobatidae > Hylobates > Hylobates moloch. The sequence continues at coordinate 18,975,262 of NW_026652294.1, read as the reverse complement.
TTTTTTTAATATTGTTTTTTAAATGCCTGAGCCAGATGTGTGACATCACTCCAACCCAAGTTTATGCAAAAGGAGGTGCCTAATGCCCGAGGATCCCAGAAGATGCAAACCTTCCACCTAGATGGTTTTGCTGGTGAGACACAAGTAGAAGCACGGCTGTCAGGATGTGTACTGGTGTGACCATTAATCAAACCACTAGAAGTAAGGAATGTACAAGAAAGGCACCGCGGGAGAAGCTCTTTTGCAGAAAAGGAATCTTGTGCTGGCTAGGAAAAAAGATTTGTAACAATGCAGCCAGTTAGTAAGATGAATGAAAGGAGAAACCACTTTGCATGGTGGTCAATCTTCAGTAATTTAAGGGTAATCGAGACTAATTTCAAGGTAATAAGAAAAGCTGCCCATGTCTAAATTTTGGCTGAGATTCCTCTGTGAGCTAAATGGGCTAAACCTTGTGAAATCAGTGCATTATTGAGCATACAGCAACTCAAACACTTTTTGGTTCCTGTTCCAGACTGTTATACGGCCAGGGTCCTGAATCTTATAAATGACATCCAGAATGATGGCGACCAGCAGAAGCAAGAACACACTCTGCCTGAAAAAAACGTTGATAAGCAGATCCAGGAGGCAGTGAGATGCAACTCTCTCCAATACACAAGCAAAACAAACATGTGCAAGAGAGGAAATTAAGTAAAATCTGTCTGGATTGCAACAGGACTGATAGAACCCTTGAGTTGGAAGAGACATGAGTTCATTCTTCTAATCCCAGAACGCTCCCACATGTGAAAAAGCAGAATCTCTCAGGGATTGGAATGCTGGCTGAGAGACTGCAATGACAGATATAGAAAGCTCTAGAGACTTAAGAGCTGATGTACACACACACACACACACACACACACACACACACACACACGAGTCATGTGCCACATAATGATGTTTTGGTCAACAACAGACAGTATAGTGTTGTGGTCCCATAAGATTATGACATTGTATTTTTACTGTCCCTTTTCTATGTTGAGATACACAAATACTTACCATTTTGTTACAACTGCCTACAGTATTCAGTATAGTGACATGCTGTCCAGGTTGTAGCCTAGATGTGTAGGAAGCTATCCAATCTATGTTTGTATACGTACACTCAGTGATGTTTGCACAATGATGCAATCACCTAATGATGCATTTCCCAGAACATAACCCCATCATTAAGTGGCACAGACTGCATATATGTTTATGTGAATCGGTCCCCCGTGGATACTGAGGGATGACTGTGTGTGTATATGTCAGGCCTCTGAGCCCAAACCAAGCCATCACATCCCCTGTAACTTGCACGTATACATCCAGATGGCCTGAAGTAACTGAAGATCCACAAAGGAAGTAAAAATAGCCTTAACTGATGACATTCCACCATTGTGATTTGTTTCTGCCCCACCCTAACTGATCAATGTACTTTGTAATCTCCCCCACCCTTAAGAAGGTACTTTGTAATCTCCCCCACCCTTAAGAAGGTTCTTTGTAATTCTCCCTACCCCTGAGAATGTATTTTTTGAGATCCACCTCCTGCCCCCAAAACATTGCTCCTAACTCCACCGCCTATCCCAAAACCTATAAGAACTAATGATAATCCACCACCCTTGCTGACTCTCTTTTCGGACTCAGCCCGCCTGCACCCAGGTGAAATAAACAGCCATGTTGCTCACACAAAGCCTGTTTGGTGGTCTCTTCACACGGACGCGCATGAAAGTATATATCTCACATAGCCTTCTTTCAGTCGGCTAGTCTATGTGTGTCCGCACACACACACACACACACACACACACACACACACACACACGATGATGCACCGTTATGCCTGCATATGTGTGTATATATATTCATAGACATATGCACACACATATGCATCACAGGTGTATACTACCAGCCCTCTGTATCTCCAGGTTCTACATTTGCGACTTCATCCAAATGTGGATCAAAAATATTCTAAGAAAAAACAATAAAAATAAAAATAAACAAAAGTAATACAAAATTTAAACATTAATACAGTATAATAACTATTTATATTGTGCTAGGTATTGTAAGTAATTTAGAGATGATTTAAAGTATGCAGGAGACGTGCATAGATTATATGTAAATATGACCCCATTTAATATAAGGAACTTGAGCATTGCCACATTTTGGTATCCACGGGGTTCCTGGAACCAGGCCCCTACGGATATCAAGGGACAACTACGTGTATATATATGTCACATAGCCTTCTTTTAGTCGGCGAGTCTACATGTGGAGGAGAGGCAATCACGAGTTTCAGTACTATTAAAGTGAGTCAGAAACACGGACCTATAAAGGGGTGAAACAATCACTTCATTTGATAGAAGGGGACAGCCAAGGCCCAAAGAAAGTGACCTAAGCTCACTGAGGCTGTCACTGAGGCTGTCAATAACATGAACACACAGCACTGTGTGAACAGCATGAACCAGGCACTGTGCTAAGTGCTTTAGATAAAGGAACTCCTCGCAGGCAGGTAATGTTCCTATCCTTATTTTACTATTGAAAATAAAAACAAATGGATATTGAGCAGTTTATTTGTTCAAGTTCTCAGAAAACAGTAGAGCCAAGAATGAACCCCTCCGATTTCAGCAGGTGTAGCTAAAAAAAAAAAAAAAAAAAAAAAAAAAAAAAAAAAAAAACAAAAAAGAATGAATGCTGCACGATGTGACTCCAGACCACAAGCTCTTGACCCCAAAGCCACCCTTGTTGGTGCTGAGGCCCAGAAACCTAGATTTTAATGCAGGTCTCTAGACTTCTGCTCTAAATACTCCTTCTTTTACAGCATTGCAAGTGGCTTTTCCAGTGCAAATTGATGCACAGAGACCTAGAAAGACAGCAGCAAATCTATCCATGACAAACTGTTCATCCCTGCAGACATCACATCCATGAAAAGGTAAACTCCGAGGGTCTGCTTGATGTTTGTTGCTGCTGTATTCTGAGGGCCTGTTAGCGTACCTGACACATGATTGGCACTTGATATGTATTTGCTAAACGAATGAACTAATTTTCACAGGGAGCAGAAAATAGACAGCCAAGACGATCTTTCCCAGAACACTGGAGCTAACCAAGAACTCTGGACTCATCAACAACACATTCAACGAGAAAACAGCCAGAAAAGCTACCCCAGAAACCCCCTCATTTTATACACTGAAGAACCCAGGCAGGGGAGGCAGTAGTCCCTGGACTTAATCTGCCTAAAAGGTGGTGCATGGAAGGTTCCCTGGTCAGCGCCCTGTATCTTACAAAAGTCTTCCAGAATGATGAACACTGGCAGGAAGGTGATGCTCCCGCCTGACAAGATCAGGATGAGAGATGACGAGTCCAGAGTCACCCCTCACCCTCCCCTTGGCCTCTCACCCTTTGGCTTGCCTTCCCCAGTTAGCAAAGAACACTCTCACCTGTGTATTCCACACACACAGCACCAACCTGGCACCTTGCCAGCCCCAGAGAGTCCGGGAGTGAGCAACGCCACCGTGTCCAGGCCCTTTAAGTACTTGCGCTTCACCAGTGTGAGAAGAGCAATAAATGATAAACAGATAAATCCATAGTGAAAGCTGAGAGTTTGTTGCAGAGGATGGAGGGAGGGTGTGAGGGATGCTGTTTGAGAGAAGACTGATGGCGGAGGCCCCTCTGCTAAGGTGAGCTCTGGGCAGAAACCTGCAGGAAATGAAGGAGCAAGCGCTAGGGCTATCTGGGGAGAGAGGCTTAAAGGCAGGGGAACAGTAAGCACAAAGCAGGCAAGGCAGATGTGTGCCTGGTGTGATGAAGGCAGGCAAGACATCCAGCGGGCTGAAATGGTGTGAGGATGTGGGGAGAGGCCCACATCCCTATGTCTCACCAGGGCCAGCTTTAGGGACGCAGGATCTAAAGGGGTTTGTGCTGACAAAGACCCTAGGCTTGGTTTAATGGCTTGCTGTCACCATTTTGAAATTCCTAACACTTTTTTCTTAAAAAACAGGAAGCCCCACCTTTCATTTTGCACCAGGCCTCACAAATTATACAGCTGGTCCTGCATCCCATCAGACCACTGAGGACGGACCAAGATGATGGGGTGGAAGCCTCCCTGACTTCCTGCTATTATTATTATTATTATTTATTATTTTTTTTTTTCTTTGAGACAGCCTCCCTCTGTTGTCAGGCTGGAGTACAGTGGCGCCATCTCCACTCACTGCAACCTCCGCCTTCCAGGTTCAAGCGATTCTCTTGCCTCAGCCTCTCAAGTAGCTGGGATTACAGGCAGGTGCCATCACGTCTGGCTAATTTCTTTATTTTTAGTAGAGACGGGGTCTCATCATGTTGGCCAGGATGGTCTCCATCTCTTGACCTTGTGATGAGCCCACTTCGAACTCCCAAAGTGCTGTGATTACAGGCGTGAGCCACCACGCCCAGCCCACTTCCTCCTATTTAAGCACCTCTGTCCCCTGTTTACCAGAGAGTAGTAAGTACCCAAGGGAACACATCATTTTCTTTTTATATGTTGACTACAGCCTTAAAAGGCAAACACACACTCTTATATTGCTACCAACTCTTTGTTATCTACATTAAAAAAGGGACCAGGAGTGTGAATAATTCAGAAGAGCTGATGAAAATCCTCAGCTCTGGGAAGCAGCATGTGGCATTTTTTTTCCCTACAAATTCCCCTTAACTGTGAATACGTATTAACTGATGATTCCAGGGCCATACACCTGAGCCACTAGAAAGCTAACTCTGGATTACTAAGAAAAGCTACTATAGGATGAAAAATTGGAAAGTGGCTATGAACTTACATCCCTCAACCCCTCCACACCCCTCTCTGTCCCATCATCACCCAACAAGTACTAAAGACGCACTCTAACCTCTAGGAAAGTTGTCCAATAAAAAGGGCTGAACTCGGTGGAGTAGAGCTACAAAAACATAAAGATAATGCATAAAGAATTTTTTTCTTGAGACAGTCTCGCTCTGTCACCCAGGCTGGAGTGCAGTGGTGTGATCTTGGCTCACTGGGTTCAAGCGATTCTCCTGCCTCAGCCTCCCGAGTAGCTGGGAATACAGGCACCTGCCACCAATATTAGCAAATATTAGCACCCGCCCAGCTAATTTTTGTATTTTTTGTAGAGACGGGGTTTCACCATATGGGCCAGGATGGTCTCGAACTCCTGACCTTGTGATCCACCTGCCTCAGCCTCCCAAAGTGCTGAGATTACAGGCGTGAGCCACCGTGCCTGGCCGCACAGAGAATTTTGTATACAACTTCTGAGAGAGTCTGAGAAACCCTGGAATCTACCCACAGACCCCAAGTAAGAAGCTCTTAGGAAGGAGAATGCATAGCCTCAGTCCTGCCCTATGTCTGCATCCCACAGATACAATATACCTTAAAGAAGAAGGGGGAGATCTGGGTCAACGAGAGCAGCTTCATCTGGAAAAATCAGGCTACAAAGTCAGACTTCAGTGAGCAGGACTGGCCTGAAGATTATAAGGAGAACTGGGTGACGCCCCATATTCACTTTCCTTGCTGTCGTTAGATCACTCCAACTCCTACAGATTTTTCTCGGATCTGAGGCTCCCTCTCTTCTCAAGGCAATGGGAACCAGGATTCGACTTGAGGAAATCATACAGCCGAGAAGATCTGGCAACTTCATACCTTAAGCCAAGAAGCTAGAACAATGGTTAATGTGCATGAAGTCCTTTATGCTGAGTGCTGCTCTAAACACGTGGCATAGAGGAACTCATCTGTGTGTCACACAAATCCCAGGAATTACATATTGTGATCATCATCCCTATGTGAGAAAATCGAATCCCAAACAGGTTAAATCAACAGCCCAAGGTCACATGCCTGCAAATGGCAGACACAGGATTTGTTTTTGTTTTTGTTTTGAGACAGTCTCACTCTGTCGCCTAGGCTGGAGCGCAGTGACACCATCTCGGCTCACTGAAACCTCCGCCTCCCAGGTTCAGGCGATTCTCATGCCTCAGCCTCCTGAATACAGGCACACGCCACCATGCCTGGCTAATTTTTGTATTTTTAGCAGAGATGGGGTTTCACCATGTTGGCCAGGCTGATCTCGAACTCCTGACCTCAGGTGTCACGCCCGCCTCGGCCTCCCAAAGTGTTGGGATTACAGGCATGACCCACCGCGCCTGGCCTCAGGCACAGGATTTGAACCCAGGCCGACTGGCTTTGGAGTCTGGGCCCTTCTCCACTAGCGTTGATCATGATAGTGTCCAATATTCTTGTTCCCCAAGGAGGCCCTCCCAGGTCACCAGGCCAAGGAGAATTCACTAGGACAGGAGTGGAAGTGTAACTACACCCCCTGAGGGGACTGGAGTGGGGCATAGAAAGGGGTGTGGTACTGACCGTGGGGGTTTAAGTGTTGATTCTGATCACATCCTGACATACGTCAAAAGAGACGGTCATGTGTACATATATCCAGGGACCTGTACATCCAGGGACCAGCATCCTAGATGTTCCTGCCCCTGGATGTGTACACATATGACTGTATAACTAGCTAACCAGGTGGAAGTCAGCTAGTTGGAACTTACCTAAAACAAGACAGCTAGCTGGAATTTGTTTTAGGCAAAGGAAAAGAAAAGAAACACTTTCACAGGCAGCTTGATTCCACAAAGCACTCTGGCTTTCCGCAGATTAAAAAAAAATCTCATGGATATGCTCAAGCTGAAGAATGAAGATCCAAGTCAAGACAGAGGAATCCTGACTCACTGCAATGATCTCTGGCAATTCTGCAGGTCCCTGAGCTGCCCACGTGTGTGTGTGTGTGTGTGTGTGTGTGTGTGTGTGTGTGTGGCGTCACATATGCCTCAGAGAGGAGCTTGCCTCAAAGGAGACCCAGGGGGGCTCCCCGGGGTCGGGGGGAGGAACAGCCAAGGCATAATTTCTGCCCCACAGACAAAGAGTTTAAAAGCTCCACTCTGCCACAGGGATTTCTAAGTTATACTTAGAAAAACCTCAACTCTTTATTCATTTGCACCAGAAGGGGGCACTGTTACCTCTAAAACGCATCTCAGGCCATAGGTCCCCATAAAATAAAGTACCAGCCCCTTCACTGGCTCCCAAAGACACCCAGGTTCCACCTCAGGCTCCAGACGCTCCCCACCCACACTGGGAGTTTATTCCCAAACTGAAAAAACAAAAACACGTAAATGATGATTCTCTCCCAGCTTTCTTTGAAATCACTATTTTTACATCCTTGACTGCTCTACTTAAAAGCAAGTCTGTCATTTAACCAAAAGAGGAAACGTAGTATTTTAGGAGTGAAAAACAAGGAAAAAAAAAAAAAAGAGAAAGAAAACAATTCATTCTTTGAGAGGCTGATCTACATGGCCACATCACCAGCCCACATTCTGTTTATGACTCTGGGTAAAAACAGAACATTTCTAAGTCGTATTCTTAAGCACAGGGGAATTTGTCTCTTCTTGATACTTAGTTTAAGTAGCATTTTCTTTTCCTTAGGATTGAAAAGTTTGTACTCCCTGGCTTCCTCTTGCTGAGAGGCTAAGACACTGTTCGTCTGTTTCAGTGCTTTTTTTTTCTTTTGAGACAGGGTCTCACTCTGTCACCCAGGCTGGAGTGCAGTGGTGTGATCAGAGCTCACTGCAGCCTCAATCTCCTGGGCTCAAGCAATTCTCCCTCCTCAGCCTCCCGAGCAGCTGGGACTACAGGCCTGTGCTGCCACGCCTGGCTAATTTTCTACTTTTTGTATCGCTCAGCCTCCTGAGAAACTGTGACTACTAGACGTGTGCCACCATGCCTGGCTAATTTTTTATTTTCTGTGTTGATAGGGTGTCTCACTATGTTGCTCAGTCCTTTATGAAGGACTGACAAGCTTCTAGCTGTATTTTCATTGCACTGATCAGTGCCTGAAATCAATGTATCTATTAATAATAAAAATAGTAATTTTATTGTGTTGTTTACATGCGTCCATCTTTGCTGGCAGGTGAGCTCCTTGAGGCCAGGGCACTGATTTTCAGTCCCCAGCGCTTGCCAAAGAGGAGCCTGGATGAGTGTTTTTTGGCACTGTTGCCTGGTTGCAAAATGAGATGTCCCACTGACTGGGAACTATGGGTTATTTCAGGAATGACTATAGGACAGTAAAAAGAGGTTTCCTTTTGAAACCCTGGGCTAAATCAATCCTCACACCTCAGCCTCCCAAAGTGCTGGGATTACAGGCAGGAGCCACTGTCTCTGACCTCAGTGCTTCTTATTAAACCATCCTGAACCTGAGATTCAAGGGGGTGGCTGTTCCCCGAATCCCACAATCCCGTAGGGAGACAGCAAGCTTCTGCTCTCTGACAAGCACGGGAGGGCATTCTGAACTCTGCAGAACACCGCGGTGCTGAGCTGGGCCATCTCTAACTCACTTGCCCACCAACACCTGCCCCCACTGCCCACCTGGGCATTCAGTTGAGCCACATCAGCTCGCAGCTGCTTTCTGTTCACATCTGAATCCTAATCCCAGTCTGCTCTGCCTGACTCCCGGAAGTTTTCTGCGTCTTTCTGTCCTGGTTTTAGTAACGCTCTATGAGACATGATCTGACAGAAATTCATGGGATTCCGTGCAAAACATGAGCTGCTGTTTTGGGACTTCTGTGTGGGCCTCTCTTCCTTCATTGTAAAAAGAAAGCGTGGAGTGGCTCCGTGAACTGATTCCCATAAGCTCACTTCCTTAAGGCATAACAAGCTTCTACCTGTATTTTCATTGCACTGATCAGCGCCTGAAATCAATGTATCTATTAATAATAAAAATAGTAATTTTATTTTGTTGTTTACATGCGTCCGTCTTTGCTGGCAGGTGGGCTCCTTGAGGCCAGGGCACTGATTTTCAGTCCCCAGCGCTTGCCAAAGAGGAGCCTGGATGAGTGTTTTTTGGCACTGTTGCCTGGTTGCAAAATGAGATGTCCCACTGGCTGGGAACTATGGGTTATTTCAGGAATGACTATAGGACAGTAAAAAGAGAACACAATGAAGAAATACGTGGTTCTTAAAAACCTTCTCCAAGAAGTAGCACACTGTATCAGTCAGCATTGCTGTGTAACAAGGAATCCTCAAATGTAGTGGCTTAAAATGCAAGTAGGCAGGCTGACCTGACACAGCTGGGCTGTTCTGGTTTGGGCTAGGGTGCTCATGCCTCTGCAGCCATAAGTACAGCTGTTGGATCAGCTGGGCTGGCTACTATAGAGTGGCCTTGCCTGCTAGCATAGGATAGCTCAGATGATGGGGTCTCTCTCCACATGGGCTCTCATCCTCCAACAGGCTAGCCCGGGTTTGTTCACAACAGGGCAGACAGGCTCCCAGAGTGGCAGGGGGAGCCCCACTGCTCAAGCACTTTTCAGGTCTCTGCTCGTGTCATGCTTACACCATTACATTGGTCAAAACAAACGACAAGACTGGCCTAGATTCGGGAAGTGGAGACAGATGCCTCTTCTTAATGGGAGGAGCTACACAGTCTTGGTGAAAGGAACCGCTGTAGGCAGGAGGAAAACTTGTGGTCATTTTTTGCAAACACATACACATACACCATGTTTTTTCTACTCACATTCTAATGCAGAGTACTAGCAATGTCTGCAAGGGATGCTGGGAGGTGTAGCCCTGTGTTAGTCCATTCACATTGCTATAAAGGAATACCTGAGAATGGGTAATTTATAAAGAAAAGAGGTTTATTTTGGCTCATAGCTTTGCAGACTATATACAAAGCACAGCGCCTGCATCTATTTCTTCCAATCATGGCAGAAGGCAAAGGGAGAACAGGCAAGTCACACAGCAAGAACAGGAGTGGGAGAGAGAAAGGGCAGGCGCCAGCTTCTTTACACGACTAGCTCTCATGTGAACTCGGAGCAAGAAGTCACTCATTACCACGGGGATGGCACCGAGCCATTCATGAGGGATGCATTCCCATGATCCAAACACCTCCCATCAGGCCCTACCTGAAATACTGAGGATCACATTTCAACATGAGATTTGGAGGTGATAAACATCCAAACTATATCAAGCCCTTAGCTGCTGAGCTACTTCCCAGCTGTATTACTGAGGAAGAGCAAGACAGATGTTGGTGAAGAGTTAGCCACCTGTTACAGGCATTTTGTAGACGTTGCTGAAATGCAGTTCACAGGGGATGTGCTCATTTGCACTCCCACCAGCATCACCAACAGAATGTGTTACTAAACTTACAGATTTTCAGTAATCTGAGAGTTAATAAATGGTATCTCTGGCGCATGCCTGTAATCCCAGCACTGTGGGAGGTGGAGGTGGGCAGATCGCTTAAGCTCAGGAGTTCCAGAGCAGCCTGGGCAACATAGGGAGACTTTGTCTCTAAAAAAAATACAAAAAAAGCCAGGCGCGGTGGCTGATGCCTATAATCCCAGCACTTTGGGAGGCCGAGGCAGGTGGATCACGAGGTCAGGAGTTCAAGACCAGTCTGGCCAACATGGTGAAACCCCATCTCTACTAAAAATACAAAAATTAGCTGGGCGTGGTGGCATGCACCTGTAATCCGAGAGAATAACCTAAGAGGTGAGTTGGCAAGTGATTGTGCCATGATCCAGCCTGGTAACAACAAGATCTTTTAAAAAAAAAAAAGAACAAAAAGTAGCCAGGCATAGTGACACACATCTGTAGTCGGTTACTTGGGAGTCTGAGGTGGGAGGATGGCTTGAGCCTGGGAGGTAGAGGCTGCAGTGAGCCAAGACTGCATCACTGTACTTCAGCTTGGGTGACTGTTTTGTTTTGTTTTGTTTCGTTTTTGAAACGGAGTTTCACTCTTGTTGCCCAGACTGGAGTGCAACGGCACGATCTCGGCTCACTGCAACCTCTGCCTCCTGGGTTCAAGCAATTCTCCTGCCTCAGCCTCCTGAGTAGCTGGAATTACAGGTGTGAGCCATCACACCCAGCTAATTTTGTATTTTTAGTAGAGATGGGGTTTCAACATGTTGGTCAGGCTGGTCTTGAACTCCTGACTTCAGGTGATCCACCCACCTAGGCCTCCCAAAGTGCTGGGATTACAGGTGTGAGCCACCACGCTCAGCCCTCACTATTGTTTTTATTTGCATTCCTTTCGTTTTATTTTTGTGAGGCAGAAGTTGCTTCTCTTTCTGTGGTTAAAAACCAATAATCTGCATTTCCTCCTCTGTGAACTGTGTGTTGATACTCTGTACCCATGGTTACTGGTCTTTTAAAATACTAATTTCTAGGGGTTCTTTGTACATAATTTTGAGATTAGCCTATTGTCTGTGACATGAGTCGTAAACATTTTCCTCTTGAAAATCTTAATGAAGCCCACCACATTAGGTGCAGTGCGGTTGCCCTGTTTTAAATGTCACCATTTGTCAGGAGCCCAGTACAGGTTACACCTGCTTAATGCTATGCCATTATCTGCATTGTCCATCATATCATTTCTTTTTTTTTTTTTTCTATTGGTGTTACTATTTCCTTTCCTCATTCCAGGTTTTAAAAATAACTTCTTATTTTGAAATAACAATAGATGCATAAGAAATTGCAAAAAACATACAGAGAGGTCCTGTGTACCCATCACTCACTTTCTGCCAATGTTGATATCTTAGATAACTCTAGTACAATATCCACATGAAGAAACCTATCATGGGTATAGTATGTGTGTATAGTTCTATGCCATTTTATCGTATGTGTTCAAGAAACCATCAAGGCAATCAAAATAGAGACCTGTGCGATCATCACTAAAATCTCCTTAAATCTACACCTCTATAAAAATCAAGCCCAGCCGGGCGTGGTGGCTCACGCCTGTAATCCCAGCACTTTAGGAGGCCGAGATGGGCGGATCATGAGGTCAGGAATTCGAGATCAGCCTGACTGACATGGAGAAACCCTGTCTCTACTAAAAATATAAAAAGTAGCAGGGCATGGTGGCACACACCTGTAATCCCAGCTACTCATGAGGCTGAGGCAGGAGAACTGCTTGAACCCAGGAGACGGAGGTTGCAGTGAGCCGAAATCGCACCACTGCACTCCAGCCTGGGCAACACAGAGAGACTCAATCTCAAAAAAAATAAATAAAATTAAAAAAACCAATAATAATGATAATAAAATCAAGCCCATTTCCTTGCCAGGCTCCCCACATCTGTAACTCCTGGTACCCACCAATATTATCACCTTTCTAATCTATTTTTTTATTTACCCTCTTGTCATCTTATAAAATCTTCTCTAATAAGTTTCTTAGTACAGGATCAGATGCAAAATTTGTTTACTTGAGCAAAAGAAACGTCCAACTCAATCCTGGGGCCACATAACGTCTCACCCCTCATCACTTTCCCAAGCTCTCCCATTCGCTCCAACCCACCCTTTTCTGAAACTACATCTGGTACCAGACAATGATTTTCCTCCTGGAGGGTTTGGAGTAAGCCTTCTTTTCCCACTCCAGTATGAGTATGAGAAAGTGGAACAAGTCTCCCCCAGGGTATGAGAAAACCACGTCACTCTTCCTGGTTGGCTGAAGTCACTGATCTGCCAAAACTTTCTAGGTAAAGCTAAAAAAAAAAAAAAAAAAAAAAAAGCAAAACCAAACCAAACAAAAAAACCTAAGTCCCACAGAAGCTATAAGCAAAGTACAGCCCACTGGGAAAAAGTACTGCAAAGAAGGTCCTTTCTGTCCCGTGTTTATCTACTGAATTAATCTCCAGATGGCAGAAGTAGTTTGTTTTGGTAAAGAAACCAGGCAAGAGAGATCTCAGAGAATTGTCTGAAATCCAATAAGGTCGCCAAACACTGAGATGGTTTACTACTATTTCTTTAGCACACAGATCCTCTGGTTTAGGAAGGTGTAAATGTTTAATCTTTTGTTTAGCATCTTTCCATCAGGCAATGTGTTGATGTCATCAAGATGGAACTCACGGCTTACTCAAGACAAATGATAATTCGGGCATGGGGGAAGGAGGAAGAGAATGAAACCTGACTCCATTCTGCAGGTCTGCCACAGGCAACAGAGGGTCCCTTGACCTTCTGACAGTAATATGCTCAGCTTAATGCTTCAAGATTGAGGCTCAAAGAAAACATGTCTTCAATGAAACTGCTTCTGCTGCAAATTCCACTACCACCCCAGGCCCATAGTACCACCTGGATTTGCAGCATAAGAAGTATGATCTCCAGGAAGAAACTGGAGGTATTCAGAATCTTGATCGTGGCCACTGGGCAAGGTAGACAAAGAGACTGAAACAAGCTGAAAGCTGCATGAAACAGCCTCTCAAATAAAGCCTGTCTTCTGTTGCATGTCACTGAGAGTAAAGAAAAACAAATGCAAGTGATATTTGATCTATAATTAAGATGCAGATCCCAGACATGAAAATATATCTGTTAAATACCATCCTGCCTTTAGCTCATGGTCAAACAACTTCATGTGTTCCTAGGTGACCCGTAAGTCCTGGGTCCCCTGTGTTTCCCCCCAGTATACTGGATCCACTCATTATTTCTGAATGGGTACTCAGAGAGGCTACAGGGATGGGAAGCTTCCGCAGGCCTCGACTCCACATTCATCACCTGTGTTTCACCTGTCTGGTTAGCTGGCATTCAGTGAAGACACAACGTATTGGTATTCTTAGCACATGAACGGCTAAGTGTAAAATACGGGCTTGCAAATGGTGCAGCCATTTGGAAAATAGTTTGGCAATTCCTTGAAATGTTAAACATGGAGTCAACATATTACCCGGCAGTCCCACTCCTAGGAATATACTCAAGAGAACTGAAAATATATGTCCACACAAACTACGTACATAAATATTCACAGCAACATTACTCATGGTAGTCAAAAAGTGAAAACTGCCCAAATTTCTATCAACTGATGCAAGCATTAAAAATGTGGTATATATCCATAAAGCGGAGTATAACGCAGCCATAAAAAATGTGCTACAGACACATGCTACAACATGGACAAACCTTGAAAACATTATGTTAGGTTGAAAGAAGTTATAAAAGATAACAATGTTTTACGACTATATTTATAAGAGAAAAAAAACTATTTATATGAAAAAAAATTCTACAGAGGATTAGTGGAAAGCCTGTCTTCAAGAGTTTCTAGTCTAATGAAGGAAACATACACGTGAACAAATAGGTACAATGCCAGGGACTTAAAGAGGCCTGTTTTTGCCAGAGATGACACTTAAATAAAAGAGAGATGGACCTTACGTGGCATGAGGGGAGAGAACAGGCCTCAGAGAAAAGGCAGTATTCAATATTGGACTTGGGGCCTTTGGAGGCATTTATCAGATGAAGAAGCTTAGAATGGGCATCTGTTCACATTTCAGCTAGGTGCCTGGACTAAGGGTTTTGCTTGTGATGAAACTTCCATAGTGTACAAGATTCAGAGAGTACAGTATCTGTGTGTTCTCACGTGGCTGAGCAGAGAGCCTACGTTGGACAGGTGCTGGGAAGAGTTCAGAGTGAGAACACAGAAAGCAAGTCCATCAATTGCAAAGGTCGTTCTGATCTCCCAGGGTAACCTGGATTTCTTCTGTTTTCCTTTATTCTTGAGAAACTAAAACTTTCCATTTCCCGGACTTCCTTCTGTTCTCTTTGTACACTAATTAATCAAATACTCAATTAATCCACCATTTGATTAAAACAATACACAAGGCGAGCGGTTGTGAATACAAAGAGTCACAGGCACGCTCCCCTGCAGCTCACAGTTGACTGCAGCATTTCTCAAAGCATGGACTGAAGACAGCACCTGCATTACTAAGGGAGTTGCTTAAAAACGCGAATTCCGGCCAGGCGCAGTGGCTCACGCCTGTAATCCCAGCACTTTGGGAGGCCGAGGTGGGCGGATCAGCTGAGGTCGGGAGTTCGAGACCAGCCTGACCAACATGGAGAAATCCCATCTCTACTAAAAATACAAAATTAGCCAGGCGTGGTGGCACATGCCTGTAATCCCAGCTATTCGGGAGGCTGAGGCAGGAGAATCGCTTGAACGTGGGAGGCGGAGGTTGCAGAGCCAAGATTACACCATTGCACTCCAGCCTGGGCAACCAGAGCAAAACTCCGTCTCAAAAAAAAAGAAAAGCGAATTCCAAGGATAAAAACCCCTATAGGTCTGATGAGCTAGATTTGGGAATCTGCTTTCCCAAGGGTATCCAAAATGGTTCTGAGGCAGGTAGTTCACATACAAAGATAACGGCATTACCACGTGGAAGGAGCTCAAAGGGCCAGTGAGATGATGCAGTGGAGACACAGAGCCAAGGCAATCGGATTTATGTTCCCAGGGGACAGAAATTCTGAACAGCTCTTTCACTGGTGGGTGGCACTCGGATGGGAATCAGTTCAGAGGCTCTGTCAAAGACGAGTGCCAACTTTAACCCCTCTTGCTGTCTTTCTCCTTGACATGCTCCCGCATCGGTGTGACACCCACCCCACCCAGAGTCTGAGGCTCCCTGGCTCCTCTACGCCCTCTTTAGAGGGAAGGTAGAATCATCTGCCCAGATGCGGAACCCATTAAAGGAAGGTGACAGCACAAAGAGAAAGTGACTGGCTGCTTGGCCAGAACAAACCATAATAACAAAAGGAAAGAAGGGAGGGGGAGAAAGGGCCCAGGAGGCAGGGGAGGAGGTGTACAACAGTGGTTCCCAAATGACAAACCACACCTGCTCCTACAGCAGGACTCAGCCGGCTGTAGGCAGAGGTGGAGTTCCTGTACGGAAAAGCACAACAACTTTGGTGCCAATGTCTTTCTGGACTGGAACAGATCTTAATCTTTCAGAGTCCCCACAATTTTCTTCTCTGTAACATCAGAATATTAATATTGATCTCTCAGGATGTTGGAAAGATTAAACCAGAAAAAAACCCATATGAGTAAAATATTCTAGCAATAGATCCTTGCACAGAGTAGACATACCCACTTTGTTCTTCAAACTGTGGGTTCTGGCAGAGGTCAGGGGGAGCAGGGAGGGGTAAAATCTCGCAAAATGTCCAATATTAAGGATAATATAGTAGTGTCAGCTAAAGAATGATGAAGTTCATAAATCTAGAAAGGAGAGCTTTATTTCTCATAAAGGGTCGCAGCCTGCATGGTGGCTATTCTAACAGGCTGGGGACTACAGACTCCAGCCAGAAACCAGAAACAGACACTTCACCAGAGGGAAAAAAGAAACAGAAATTTATGCTGAGCAGGGTGACCAAATATACATATTCAATAAGCTATAGGAGGAGTCATGAATATTTATAAAAGGAGACATATGCCCATGCGCAATTGAGCTTCATGGCCCTTCACGTGTCTCATGTGCAAAAAATGGCAGAGTTGGTATTATCCAAGGGTGGAGGTTTTGATCTGCTGATGTCCAAAGGTGAAGCACAGGGCACAAAAACTCTTATTGCACATTCTCCATAGACTGGCCAGAACCACTCTGTGTTGGGTGGTCTCTGATCAGGTGAAAAAGGAGGGGCAGCATCAGCAGGTTAGTGGATATCAGTCTTTTGAGAGGGCTGGTTTTTGTTAATCCCTTGCAGAAGAAAGCCTAATGGTGGTTAGCAAGGGAGGGGGCATAACGAGGTATGTCTGACACTGACACCCCCATCCCATCATGGCCAACAACTTAGTTGTCAAGGTTACTCTGGGGTCTCCTTGACCAAGAGATGGTCTGATTGGTTGGGGGGCTTAGGATTTTATTTTTATTTCTCAGTACTTAACATTTATTGAGTGTCTACTATATGCCAGGCATTGTTCTATGCATTTTGCATGTATGGAGTCATCTCTTCTTAGAACAAGCCTGAAAGGCGGTTCATGTCATCAGCCTCATCTTTTACAGGAGACAAACTCGTCAACTCACCACTTCCCTTATCTCACTCCCTACACATGGAATAGCACTTTTTTTCTCTAATTATTCTCTCTTTTGTCCTTCCTCAGTATCTCTCCTACCGGCTTACGCCTTAGCCAAAGGAAACTCTCTAAAGAATTGGGAAGGGACTTTAAAGGTTATCTTGCTTGTTTTTCAGGAGTGGAAATGGCGAGCCCTCTCTAATCCCTGGCTTATCGCCTTTGAGGACCATGATGGCCACTTGCCTTGGCAGCTCAAGCCCTGAGCTCTCTATCCTTCTTCCTGCTCATGTGTTCCTGAGGTTGAACCAGCACAACATCGTTGTGACTGGGGTGCATCAAATGCTACAGCTCAAATTACCTTCTTAATTTACTGTGGTTGCCCCATTACCTACTGGGAATCCATGCAAGAGCACTTACCAGTGGGGCTGCTAAAGCAAAAAATGATAGCAGACAATAAAGTATACACAAGACAAAAGCAGCCCCAACGTGCCTAGCTATTAACCGGGTCAGAAAGTACTAAATGCCAAAAGGAAAGATGACGAGGCTCACAGCCTGCCAAATAGGCCAGTGAACTTAGGTGAATCACTTCCCTCATGCTGGCCATTATTTTCCCATCTGTGAAACGAAGGCAGGGGATCGGATCTTTTTCTGAGGTTTGCTGGAACAGAAAGCATCTCTGGTTGATGAGAAGGCTGTGTGTTCTAAGATGCAGGATGGTAAAACAGGAAACATACGGGCTTCAAAGGCAAACCTAAATTTGACGACTGACTGTCTTTGCTGGCTGTGTGTCCTCGGAAGATTATTTCTCTTTTCTGAGCTTCATGAGGGATTCTCACTGTTATTAATATCTACCCAACCATCTTCCCCCTTCTCACCAGCTAACAGAATCATGTGTTTGTGTTTTGGCAGCAGCGGGAGACTGCTGGTTTCAGGAAAGGTGGGCCTCTTCCTCTCCTCAGGGAATAACTCATAATCTATATAAACCAGACATAGTAATCCCCTTCCCTACTAGCAGCCATAGGGTCTAGGGTTCAGCTTATAACTAATTTCTAAACTATGAGATGTAAAGAGAAGTCTGCTTTGGAGGTTCCTATCCTAAATAAAAAGGCAGAGACTTCTGGGAAGAAGGGATTTTAGCTTTGCTCTTGCTTCCTGTTTGGGACTCTGAAGACAAGACACCTGGAGCTATGGCAGCCACCTTGCAACCATGAAGTGGAAAGCATGAAGATAAAAATCCAATGTGCTAAGAATGGAAAAAGGACAGAAAGAATGAGGGGCCTTGGAAACACTCTCTACCTCCTTATGGCTTACAGCACAGTTACTTGCAGCCAAAAGCTCTCCTAACTGAGATTATATAAATAACATCTGGCCCAGAACTTGGAAACGTAAGAAAGCTCACTGAAAGGTAGCAAACACCATTGCCTATTGGAAAGACTCTTGCTGAGGCATTTTTCCTTTTAGCCATCAGATAAGCCTCCTAATGATACGGTTTTTATATTTTCCTGGTAAGTTAAAAGGAAAACAAAACAACTAGGCAGAAAACTTCCTTCTCCTTTAAGCACTCTTGTTTTCTCTGGCCTTACAAGATTCAGCTCACCTAGGCACTTAGAAGCTAGGCACAGTTGTGCTCTGAGGACCATGTCCCATGAGTATCATGCATCAGCTTCACAAGTACAAGGCCTATCACACAGTCCCTGCAGAACCTGAGTCTCCAGGGATGAAGACCAGGATCTAAAAGCTCTCTGTGTGATGAGCTATCATGCAGATTCAAATTTGAGAAATAGCAGCCTACATGATGCACCCTGGACTCTGATGCAATTATTTGGTTATCTAGTCATTTTCTTTGCTACTAAAAGAACAGTATCTTATTGACTGGCCATTAAGTACCATAGAGTACACATCAGAGGCCCAGGAATTGCAGAGCCTGACTCTCTACCCAGTCATTCAATGCGGACAGGGCACTGATATCTGGTCTCACCCCTCATCTTCACACTAACAGATGTGAGAGTCTTGGTGACTGACTTGCCCTAATTGTACTTTGGCCTCTCCACCCATAATCTGAGACCTGACAACATCAAGCCAGTAGTACTATACTTGTAGACAAACTGGATCACCTACTCCATGGGTGGCATTCTTCTGTGGGTTTTTTTTTTTTTTTTTTTTTTTTGAGACAGAGTTTCGCTCTTTTTGCCTAGGCTGGAGCACAATGGCGTGATCTCGGCTCACTGCAGCCTCCTCCTCCTGGGTTCAAGTGATTCTCCTGCCTCCGCCTCCCAAGTAGCTGGGATTAGAGGTGCCCGCCACCATGCCCAGCTAATTTTTGTATTTTTAGTAGAGACGGGGTTTCACCACGTTGGCCAGGCTGGTCTCGAACTCCTAACCTCAGGTAATCCACCCATCCTGGCCTCCCAAAGTGCTGGGATTACAGGCGTGAGCCACTGTGCCTGGCCAGCATTCTTTTGAATTATATCAATTATCTCTCCAACTACCTGGATGTGGACACCACTGACCTCCACACTTCGTTTTGAGAAGCCTAATGCAGATTAATTTACTGACTGAAGATCACACAGCTAGAAAATGGCACAAGGAAACATGAATATGTTGCACTGATGCTGGTTTTGTAATTGTGTGCTGCTGTCCTAAGATAAAGATCCTGATGAACTTGGAAACCTTCACCTGGAGAAATGCAGCATGGAGGAGAGAAGCCTCCCAGGAGGCTCTGACAGTAGACTTCAATTACCTGAAGGACTGTCACAGTACAACCAATCAGCCTCAGTTGTAGGGTCTCAAGGACCAAACTCAAAGAAGGGAGAGGAAGTTAGAAAGAATGGTTTAGGATGCAAGGTTTGCTTAAGCTGCCCGGAACAAGAGAAGATTATCTTGCCAGGTGAGCTTCCTTCCAGTGGTTCCATACAACAGACGCTGCATGCCTGCAAGGTGGGGATTGCGAGGAGGCACTTGAAGCCTCAGGAGTGCCTAGAGCCTAGATCATCTAGAAAGCTGTTTTAGTACATTTTTGCAATCAACTTAGATGCAGTAGTGGTGCGCCACTCTGATGTGCCTAGCATATAGTGAGCATTTAATTAACATTTGCTAAATAAATGGATGAATAGAACAGGGATGAAGAGGACCAAATCTATCCCTTATTTCACTCCCACCACTTGCTAACTCTAATAATCTCTCCAAGCTTTTGTTTCCTTGTACAAAGAAATCTTGGGCTTCAGAATTTCTTTTGATGTTTTATTTCCTCCCCACCTAAAACACCTGTTCCAACCAACTTTGAGAAATTTTAGGAGGCTAAAACGTGTGATACAGTAAGCTTCTTGAGGAAAAATGTTCTGTTTTATACTTGTTTCTGTCCCCACAGGCTCTAGGTTGGGTCTGTACCTGTAGCAGGGAAATCTCTAGATATGCAAGCCCTGACAAGGGGGAGACTAAAGAACAGCCATTTCCTGAACCCCTACTCTGTGCCAGACACCAATCCATATATTTTATATACATTATCTCAAATGATCCAGACACCAACGCTCTAAGGCAGAGATTTTCATCCCCACTTTACAGATATAAAAACTAAGGCTAACAGAGGCTGGCTGTCACCAACTCAGGATAAGAGGTGGCATAGTTCTTGCTTGCAAATTATTCTTATCATCATTATCATCCATGCTTAAGTTTGAGGCTTCTTGGGTCCTTCTGTTGACATTTCTAAGACGTAACATTCAGACTGTGCTGATTTATCAGAATGCAAGAAATAATTCAGCCCTAAGATCCATTTCCCCTATACATACACCAAGAATGTGTTCATTCCTTTGTGAGTGCCAAGCAGTGTTAGGCGCAACGGCCCTGGAACCTGCTGCTTGATGACGTCCAGTTAGTCGTTTACTTGAAATGGCCACTGAGAGCATGAACTATTGCCCCAAAGGGCCAGTATAGAGCAAGATACGTGGTAGGTTAGAGCTCAAAGAGGTGCGTGTTGAATCCAAATGTTTGATTTCATGGTCTTTCAGTGGAAGGAAAGAGAAAAGTAAAAAGAATATCGAGAAAAAAGAAACATCAACTATATGCATGTCTACTGCAGGGCCCATGTTAAAGAAGGGGGTAAAAACATTAACTAAATTATGAGCATCCCGGGCTGAGTGACGTACAAAGGGCCAGCCACTAACAATGGGTACCAGTCTTCCGGGAGCTAACAGACATTCATTTTAGGAGCAAAGACAAGTGCTGCTTGGCTTTTTTAGGTAGCTATAAAAATTGAATAATTTTAAGCTATTCTAATAGCTGCCTGACAATTTTATTAACGTCATCAGCTGCCGGGTGGCCCTGTCCATGCCTGAAAGACCGAGTCCTCACTTGGGACTATTCATATCAGCTGAGTTCCATTCGAGCACCTTCCTTTTTTCAATTAGCTAGACAATGAAGATGCTGTCTCCCCATAAGGCCCCTTGGAAACTTTGCAGCAGGCTGCCTCGGTTGGCATACAGTTCTCTTTCTCAGAGGCGATGAGGCTAATAGAAGCTGTGAAATCAGGCAGGGCTCCCTCAGCCTTAGTTGTTTAATCCAACAGATGTAAAATGCCCAGACTTTGTGGATTTTTACCAGTAATAAATGGGCTAATATCAAGTCGGGAAACGTTAGCCCAGCAACTGCACTCAATAAATGTATGTTTGTGTTTATTTCTCATGAGTTTAAAGTCATCTAAAAGAACCTAGATGGTAAACTGCCCCACTTCATCTTCTGATTTTTGACCCATTTTTAAAAATGTCAACACTCATGCTTTTAATTTCCTAAAGCTCTTCTTTGTTTTTCAAAGCTGCCTTTCTTTTTTAAAATGGAGGATCTTGTTCATATTTGATGAGTGAGATAGCTGTTTCATCTTTCTGAGGCCATTAATTTCAGTTTTGTTTTATTTTTTGACGTTTTCTGCTCTTCTCTGCCTTGACTGTTTCCTATCCATTTCTTTTTTTTTTGGTTCTGTCAAAACTAACCTCTGACTTTTCTATCAGAGCTTTTCCTCCAGTGTCTACTGACTCTTCATAATGTGGATGAGTGAGGCATTATAAGTAGGTAGCCAACTTTGAGTTTGTGGGTGGGCTTCTTGACTGCACGCCTTCACTAAAGAGGGATGAAGTTGGCTGGGTGCGGTGGCTCATGCCTGTAATCCTAGCACTTTGGGAGGCCAAGGTGGGCGGATCGCGAGGTCAGGAGATCGAGACCATCCTGGCTAACATGATGAAACCCCGTCTCTACTAAAAATACAAAAAATTAGCCGGGCGTGGTGGCGGGCGCCTGTAGTCCCAGCTACTCGGGAGGCTGAAGCAGGAGAATGGCGTGAACCTGGGAGGTGGAGCTTGCAGTGAGCAGAGATTGTGCCACTGCACTCCAACCTGGGCGACAGAGCGAGACTCTGTCTCAAAAAAAAAGAGGGACGAAATCACTCACTGACTTCTACTGCATATGAGAGTGAGGGTCCAGTCAAGAAACCCCAGCTAAAGGAACCTTCATAAAGAGCTGCTAGCCAGGCATGGGAACTGTAAGAGCAAAGGGGGAATGCTGACCTGTCACACAAATGGCGACTGCAAGTGTCAACTGCAATCCTAGGGCTAGGGTAACACAGAGAAAGAGTGTGGATTATTAGAATTCGGAGCCCCACAGTGCCGGGACCCAGGCCTCCGAGGCGGGGCTGCCCCAGTGCTGGTTCTGGGTTTGGGGAGAGGATGGACTACAATTAGAATCAACAACACAACCAGGTGAGGTTGCAATGCTGGGCTGATTTTTACAAAAAACAGGAAGCAGACAGGCAGGAGCAAGTCTCTTCTTCCCCTCTGGACTCAGTCTCCCCATGGCGCTCCATCTGTAAAACGCCCAAAAGATACTGGCAATGCTGAAATGCAGAGTCCCATCCCCACTGTCTCAGAGCAGGGTCCAGTAGGGTGGGTTGAAGCCGAGAGTAATAATTTAATATGACCTTACATGAGCACTTGCCATATCCCAAGCATCAGCATCACAATCTTGGGCTGGGCTGTTTCCCCGGAGAGGAATCATACAATCTCTTGTCTGGAGGACAGAAAAGTGGCCTCGAGCCTTCTGACTTCTGAGTAGAGGAGGGGCTGAGGGGCCTCCCCACTCAGGGCGTACGCCTTCTGTTCATCTCATTGGTTTCACTCCAGCGCCCTGCTGCAACCCTACCTGTGCACAGTGAAGTGTGTGTGTGTCCAGAGCCACGCTGACGCTGTGGGTCCAAGAGAAAACCTCCAGCAGGCCGGGCGCTGTGGCTCATGCCTGTAATCCCAGCACTTTGGGAGGCCGAGGTGGGTGGATCACCTGACGTCAGGAATTTGAGATCAGCCCGGCCAACATGGCAAAACCTGTCTCTACTAAAAATATGAAAATTTGCTGGATGTGGTAGCAGGGGCCTGTAATCCCAGCTACTTGGGAGGCTGAGACAGAAGAATCGCTTGAACCCAGGAGGTGGAGGAAGCAGTGAGCTGAGATCGCACTATTGTATTCCAATGTGGGTGATGACAGTAAAACTCCAAAAAAAAAAAAAAAAGAAAAAAAATGCACCAATATGCAGGGACCAAAGAGGAATATCTCCCTGGCTGGAGGAGAGGTAGGGGTTATAACTATTTCTTATACAAACGATTTACCGACCCCCTCATAGGGCTGGGGATCCATTCCATGTGGCATTTGGGAATACCTGGAGCCTCTCACGGCTGAGCCTGTCTGGGATCAGCAAAGTCAATCAGCCCACTCCTTGCCTTGTTGCCCAGTGGGATCGCTGATCTGTGATGTCGGTTCCCCCGTCCCATCTGTATCTTCACTCCTGAAATTTGCCGCCAACCCTTGTCTGTATTCTCCTCTTCCAGTACCTTAGTCCTTGTGAACTATGCCTTCTTTTATTCCTTTCCTGCCATCTTGGTGGACTTTAAGAGACCACAGAAATGAGCTCATGTGTTCAAGTTGCCATGTTTTATAATTCACATGAAACAAAAAAGTCCTCACGGTCACTTAAAACACATGTGCAAGCCCACTTTGTCCTCTGAGCCGTCCTCTCGCAACATCTGCAGGGCATTACAATATGGAACTCTGAACAAGGGAAAGCCAAAATAATTTGGGTCATTTTGTTTGGAAAGAGAAGGCTGGAGAACAAATTAATGGTAGAGACGAGACTATTTGAGGACAATCTGCAGCTGTTCTCTTGCTCTGAGAACAGAACGAAAGGGCATGAGCAGAAAAGTGCAACACGAAGGATTTTAAGTAGATATGAAAAATCATCTCTCATGAAGATTACTGTGGTGGCCACATTGGCCTCCCTACCTGTAATCTCTCTCTCTCTACAAATGGCCTTCTGTACGTTTCATGATTTGGGATCTCCAAATACAACAGAGCACGCATTTAATCAGTTATCAATTAATTACAGAAGGCTTAACATGCTGAGCACCACGCTATGCACTGAAAGTGAGAAACCAGACAGATAAGGCCCTTTCCACTCCACGCTTGTAGCTTAGCCACAAACAAAGACAAGTCAACAAGCATTTTCAATAAAACATAATTATCTCTCCTGTGTCACCTTTATCTACTTCCATAAATAAATTTGGCCTTATGATGCATCACAGAGTGGGCTAAGGCCCATGTTTCAGGACATGTACACCGTCCTTATCAGAAGGAGGTTTACCCGATGAGGCTGCCACGTCAGGCATAATGACTCCCATCTATCCCCATTTTCACACATGAGGAAACTGAGGCTTACAGAGGTGGAATAAAGTTGAAAGGCCATTTATTTAATTTATTTATTTACTTATTTTCTGAGACAGTTTCACTCTTGTTGCCCAGGCCGGAGAGCAATGGTGCGATCTCAGCTCACTACAACCTCTGCCTCCCGGGTTCAAGTGATCCTCCTGCCTCAGCCTCCCTAGTAGCTGGGATTACAGGCATGCGCCACCACGCCCGGCTAATTTTGTATTTTTAGTAGAGACGGGGTTTCTCCATGTTGGTCAGGCTGGTCTCAAACTCCTGACCTCAGGTTATCTGTCCGCCTCGGCCTCCCAAAGGGCTGGGATTACAGGTGTGAGCCACTGTGCCCAGTGAAAGGCCATTTAAAGAAGTGTGTTAGTTTTCCTATTCCTTCTGTACCACATTTCACTACAAATGATGTGGCTTGAAATCATACGTTTGTTCTCTGACATTTCTGGAGGTCAGAAAGCCTGAAATCAGTCTTAGCAGGTTAAAGTCAAGATGTTGGCAGGGCTGGTTCCCTGCGGAGGCTCTGGGGAGAATTTGATTCCTTGCTGTTGTCAGCTTCTACTGGCCGTCTGTATTCCTTGGCTTGTGGCCCTTAACTCCATCTTCCAAGTACATCACTCCAATCTCTGCTTCTATCATTATATTGCTTCTTTTCTCTGCAGCCAAATCTTCCTCCACCTCCCTCTTCCAAGAACACTCATTCTATTTAGGGGTCACCTGTATAGTCCGCGATACTCTCTCCATCTCAAGATCATTAACTTAATCGTGTATGTAAAGTCCCTTTTGCTATACAGGGTATTTTTTTTATTTTTTTTTGAGACGGAGCCTCATCTGTCACCCAGGCTGAAGTGCAATGGCGCAGTCTCCGCTCACTCCAACCTCCGCCTCCTAGGTTCAAGCAAGTCTCCTGCCTCAGCCTCCCAGGTAGCCAGGACTACAGGTGCACGCCACCACGCCCAGCAAATTTTTTTTGTATTTTCTAGTAGAGACAGGGTTTCACTATATTGGCCAGGCTGGTCTCAAACTCCTGACCTCGTGATCCGCCCGCCTCGGCCTCCCAAAGTGCTGGGATTACAGGCGTGAGCCACCGTGCCTGGCCCTATACAGGGTATTTTTTTTACAGGTTCTAGTGCATGGATTAGGCTGAGGATGTCTTTGGGGGCCATTATTCAGCCTATCACAGGTAGAAAGAGGAGAATCTGCGATTCCAACCTAAGTCCTATGCCTCTGAGGCAGAGTGCCCAATCCCTTGCAGGCCTGCTTCCGGTGAACTCTGCGCTTTAGCCACATCCACAGATCACGGTGCCTCAAACAGCTCCTGCAGGATCATGCCTCCATGCCTTTTCCAAGGTGCTGTTTTTGCCTGGAATTCCCTGCTATTTGGACCCTCACAAACTGCTGCCTAGTCTTCAAAGCCCAGCTCTAGTGCTTCCCCTCAACCTCACCTACCCCAAGTGGAAGTAACTCTCCTTCATCTATGCCTGCACCGTGCTTTTGGAAACTCTCTGCAGAGGTAATGGCCATACTACTTTGTAGTTACTTTTGCTTTTTTCTTCCCCTTCTCCATTTACACAGGATTTCCTTCAGAGCAAGAACCACTTCTCTTTCTTGCACATTCTTTAGTGTCTTCTTTGTCCAACCTTACCTGGCACATAGTAGGCATATTTCCACACATATTTCTGAGCTGAATTGAAGCTAGTTAAAAAATGAATAGCATTACGAAGGTACATTGTGCAATCTTCCCTGAAGGTTAATGAAAAACGAAAATGGAGCCACATTTTTTATTTTGTTTCCCCATCAATTTACTGAGCCCAATGTTGAGCCTTATACTAGATGCTTGGAATACAGAGATAAATAAAACAGGGCACCTGCCTGGGAAGTAAGGAAAATAAGATGTAAGGCTACCCCCACCACGTGGCAGCCACCATGTTTGGCACGGCCACACAAAGTAACTCAATGAAGGGGAAAGCCACTGGAGGAGAAGGAAGCCGTCTACATGAGATTACCCACTGCCCCTTCCAGCAAATGGGTTCTAGAAAACGAGCTTCTGATCTCCTCTCTGACTGCTGGCAAGTTTGATGAATTTCAGAATGCTTAATACAGAGTTAAAAGGCATTTTAGGATATCTTCCAGTCCAGTGTTTTTGAAACTAGGGTTTGCAACACATTTGAGGGTTGTGAAAATAACTCAGTGGATCTGAGCAAGCATTTTAAAAATTAAAATACATTAAATAATTAGAAAAGAGATATAAAAATTCACTGAACATAGTAAGGTCAAGTATTGTTTTATGAAAATATTGTTTTAATTGCTCATCTGCATATATGTGTGTATATATGCCTGTATAAACACACATACATACATATGTCTTTTGGATCGTGATGAAAAATGTATTTCTGACTGTAGGATACAATCAAAAAAGTGTGAAAAGCATTGTTGGCCCTACATCTGCACTTCATAGATTCTTTGTCAAAATTTTCTGATTAAAAGAAAAAGAAAAGGCAAGTCCTGGTAATAGAATCCCGCCAGCTCTTTTAATAAAAGAACTGGTAAATAAATTCCCCATGCCCATGGGCATCTGCACTTCACACTCATCCTATCACCAACCTGAGGACTGGATGTTCTTTTATTAAAAGAGCCAGTGGGATTCCACATAGGCCCAATGGGGTAAGTAACTTGCTCAAATATATCCTGTTCTATTAGCTAGGCTGGCTTGACAAACTTATGTGGAAAGTTCCTTTAAATAGCCTACAATGCAATTTCCTTTGTCACAATCGAGATCAGAATATCCAGAAACACTCTAATTAAATCCTCCAAACTCCTTTTTTTTTTTTTTGAGTCAGGGTCTCACTCCACCGCCCATGCTGGAGTGCAGTGACATGATCACGGCTCACTGCAGCCTCAACTTTTCCAGGCTCAGGTGATCCTCCCACCTCAGCCTACCAAGTAGCTGGGACCATAGGCATGTGCCTCTACACCTGGCTAATTTTTGTATTTTTTTGTAGAAAAGGTCTTGCTATGTTGCCCAGGCTGGTCTCAAACTCCTGGGCTCAAATGATCCACCTGCCTTGCCCTCCTGAAGAGCTGGGATTACAGGTGTGAGTCACTGTGCCCGGCCCTCTAATCTCTTAAGATGTGTAGTAATAAGAAAAAATATGGGCTTTGAAGTTTATCTGACCTGGGATAAAATTCCCAGCTCTACTGACCATGTGACCTCAGATGCCTGCGGGGGCTCCAGTCCTTCGTCTGCACCACTGGCAGTGGCCTGGTGCACGGGGGCCAGTCCCTTTTACCCTGTGGAGGCCTGCAAAAAATAGGAGCTCGGTACACATTAACAGCTCCTGCCTTCTACTTCCCTTCTCTTTCTATGAATATTTGCAGAGAAGTTAAAAAATAACCACATGCCAACTACACTGAGTCAAGGAGAAGGACTGCTGAGAAAATGGCATTTCTCCTCCGACAAAAACAACAGAGCCACGTGAACCTCCATTCTGTGACTAGGGCGCCAAGTGGCCGGGCCTTGCCAAGTCCCCCCCTGTGCTGTTTGCCAGTGAAGAGTTTGGAGTTGACTAAGTGCCAACCTCAGCTCGGCTGTATGTGCTCGATCCTGTGACCAGCCCAGCCCTGACCTTTTCTGGTATTTATGATGTCGGATTGGATTTTGATCACTGTTTGAGCTCTTGACACAAAATAAACAGGTTGACCCTTTTCCCTGGGAGGGACAAGTGCCAGGATTTTAATCCTGTCTCCAAACACTCCTCCCAAACAGTACCCTGCCCCACTGCCCCCATGGCAAAACAACCAAGACACAGTGTCTCCGTTGCAGTAGCCAGCAGATCCTGGGATAGCAACCTTAGGGCAGTGAATCTCAACTCTGGCCACACTTCAGCATTATGTAGGAAGCTTTTAAAAATATGGCAGGCCAGTGCCCATACCAGAGGTTCTGACTTGGCTGATATGGGGTAGACCTGGGCATCATTATTCTTCACGTACTCCCCAGATGATTATAACTTAAAGGCAGTGTTGACAACAACTGCACTCAGAGAAGAGAAGGTGCCCAGTTTTCCTATAAAATATGGCAGAAGGGCACAGTGGCTCACACCAGTAATCCCAGCACTTTGAGAGGCGGAGGTAGGCAGACTACTTGAGCACAGGAGTTCAAGACCAGCTTGGGCAATGTGGCAAAACCCCATCTCTATTAAAAAATATATATAAAAATTAGCCAGGCATGGTGGTACACACCTGTAGTTACAGCTACGCATGGTGGCTTGAGGCGGGGAGGGTGGCGGGTTGCAGTGGGAGAATCACCCAAGCCCAGGAGGTTGAGGCTGCAGTGAGCCGTGATTGTACCACTGCACTCCAGCCTGGGCTAGAGAGCAAGACCCTGTTTCAAAAACAGTGGAGGAAAAAAAGAAAAAAAAAAAAAGAAAATATGGCAGGGAGAGGTTAATTGGATCACCAAGATTACAGAGCCGGGGCTGGGACTTGAACACAGGCCTAGCCAACTTTTTGACTTTTATGTTTTAGCATAACAAGGAAAAATGGTTGTGATGCAAAGTTCAGAGGAAAAAGACTGGTATACAAACAGGATTGTATTATGATCCCAATTTTATAAAAGAATCCATCCTACATGCACAGAAAAGCATCTGAAATATTAATAAAAGCTAACTGTAGGTAGCAGAAATATACACAATTGAGTTTCATTCTTTACCTTTGTGCTGATACGGACATGCATTGTTTTATTCATGACACACATGTATAAAGTGGATCAGTCTGGAGCCTTAATGATGCCTCCAGCAGAGCAATCCATTCTTGAAAAGGTCTAGTCAATTCCTTTTTTAACCTTCACTATTACAATGAGGCCCAGAGGGTCTTTTTGTGCTGACTGCCCTCATCCTGTCTGGAGTCATCATCTTACTGTTCTAAAAGGAAAACACATTTTCTTTCCAAAAATTTAAAAAAAGAAAAAAAAAAAAAAAAAGCCAGTGCTGATGTCATGGGATATCAGGGTATCTCTAAACACTTAAGTCAAGGAAACAAACATTTGGGGTTGAGTCCCTACTGTATGTGTCTATCAGAAACATTAAGAGCTATTCAAGGCTGGGTGCAGTGGCTCATGTCTGTAATCCCAGCACTTTGGAAGGCTGAGGCAGGTGGATCGCTGAGGTCAAGAGTTCGAGACCAGCCTGGCCAACATGGTGAAACCCTATCTCTACTAAAATATAAAAATTAGCTGGGTGTGGTGGCAGCCGCCTGTAATCCCAGCTACTCAGGAGGCTGAGGCAGGAGAAACCCTTGAACCCAGGAGGTGGAGGTCGCATTGAGCCGAGATCGCACCACTGCACTCCAGCATGAGCAACAAGAGTGAAACTCTGTCTCAAAAAAAAAAAAAAAAAAAAAAAAAAAAAGCTATTCAAAAGCCCACTTCCATTGTAACTGCTACCAGATCTGTCTCCAGAGATATAGACTACAATCTAGCATGATTTGGAAGCCAAATGTTATGTTTTGAGATTCTCCCTGGGTTAAGCCAACAGGTCACTGTTCATTAGTTGAACTCTCATGGGAACCCTGTTTGGGGCAGATTTCGTCATTCTTCCTCACTCTGTGTCTCCATTCCTGCCTTGGACAGTGTTTCATGCCTGGATATAAACTCAGTGACTCAAGTCCCCTTGGTGACTTCAGGGTCCCTGTTATTTGCTCCTTTAAAGGAACAGAAGGGAGAAAAATATATCGTAGAATCCAAAGAGCCCAGAGGCCAGAGACCTAATATTGTTTATTCAATAACTAATATTTTAGTATCTATTAGGCTTGGATAGGTATATAGAACCTTGAAGGCAGAGCCAGCAGGACTTACTGGAAGATAAATGTAGGGTATGAGGACAAGAGAGGTACCAAAGACGCCCGCATTTATATGGTTCTGGCTTTGCCCCTTACAGTGTGAATTTGCATCAGATCCATAGAACTGAAAGAGACACTGGGCCCACCTACTCAAATCCATTTATTTTACTAATCATTCATGCTTTCTATAGTCATTCTGTGAAGTACTTACTGAACAGATAGCTTAGGATCAGAAAGGTAGAGGGACTCGCCTACAGCTAGTAAAGATGAAACACAGACTTGTATCCAAGCGAAGTCCTCTTGAAATTGCATCATCCAAGTCAAAGACCTTCCTAGACCTTCCTAGAACCTTCGTGACCTTTGCAACAAAAGGCACTGAGCTAACTCATGACCTCTAAGATCCCTTCCAGTCCTTCTTTCCTACATGTGTGCATGTCAGTAAAGCACTACAAAATGCTCCGTTTCCCACTGCTTCTGTACAAGACTGGAAAGAAAATTTATCTTTCGACACATCCCTTTCCACTTTGACACTCATTTATTTTTTAATTGATCTCCCAATAAGGCACACACCTAATTGGCTTGAATGGTGACACAGTTAATTAGGCTAAAAAAGAAAAAAAAAAAAAAAAAAAAGGCCCAGGACAGTGGGCCCAAGTAGGAAGTACTACTTAATAAGAGCGGTGGCCAATTTCTCAGTGAAGAGGAATTTGTAAAAGGGAAGATCAAAGAGATAATTCAGCTTGGTCAGAATTTTAATTTAGGTCACTTTCATGGATAAATAGGCTGCAGATACTATCTTTTCCATCTAAACAGATTAATCCTCTAAATGGCTACAGAAAACTCATTCATGCATCAAAAATTTACAAATGTCTATGATAAGCTGGGTACTATGATAGGCTATGGGGGTAAAGGCCCTGTCAATAAGGAGGCTCTGACAATTTAAGAAGGGAAACAATGATGGTAGTAAGTGGAAAAGAAGTCAAAAGAAAACGTTTTATTTACTTAGCATGGGTTCTATCAGCCAGCATGCTTCTTAAGGTTGCAAGTGACAGAGACTATACTGAGACTTCAGCAATTTTTGAAAAGAGAAATTTTGCTTCAGGCATGGCTGGAACTAGAGACTCTAACACAATGTAATCTAAAATCTGTCTTCTCTTTTCAAGCTCTCAGATCTGTTTGCCCTCTCAGACAAAGTGACTGTGTAGGAAAGAGGTAACACAGCAGGCTTGACACTGCTGTCTTAGAACGATGAACTGCTTGCAAGACTGGCCCTTGGCTGGCATCTGAGAATTGGGGTTTTGGGAAGCGTCCTGCTATTCTCTAAGACCTCACTGTGTCTAAATTGTGCAAACAAAATGGCTTACGATAAATGCCTGCTTTCCTTCTAGGAGTCTAGAATTTTGCTATTTCCTAGATGATGTCCACATGACCAGGCCCCAATAAAAATCCTGGGTGCTGAGTCATTCATGAGATTCCCTCTTGGGCAACATTTCACGTGTGTTGTCACAACGTATTGTTGGGGGAATTGGCATGTCCCGTGTGACTCCACTGGGGGAGGACTCTTGAAGCTTGAGCCTGGTTTCCTCTGGACTTCACCCCATGAGCCTCTTTCCTTTGTGGATTCTGCCTTATACCTTTCTGCTGTAATAAATCATATCTGTGAGTATGACATACACTGAGTCTTGTGAGTCCTCCTAGCAAACCAGTGAATTTAGGGGTGGTCTTGGAAACCCCTGGTCATGTCAACATGACAAATGGTGGTTCCAGCTTTGCTTCATCATAGTTTAGCAAATAGAGTGGAAAGAGTACCTTTCTGCCAGGCATGGTGGCTCACGCCTGTAATCCCAGCACTTTGGGAGGCTGAGGCCGGTGGATCCCCTGAGGTAAGGAGTTTGAGACCTGCCTGGTCAACATGGTGAAACTCCATCTCTACTAAAATTATAAAAATTAGCCAGGTGTAGTGGTATACCTGTAATCCCAGCTACTTGGGAGGCTGAAGGAGAATCACTTGAACCCTGGAGGTGGAGGTTGCAGTAAGCTGAGATCACACCGCTGCACTCCAGCCTGGGCAAACAGAGCAAGACCCCGTCTCAAAACAACAACAACAACAACAACAACAACAACAACAACAACAACAACAACTGAGTACCTTTCCCAACAGCGCTAGCAAAAAGCCTTGGCGTAATGCTTACTAGTTCTGATCGGCTCAGCTAGGGCCACATATCTGCCCTAAACCAATCACTATAGCCAGGGAGATGTCTGTGGTCTTGCAGCTGGCCAAGACTGAGTCATGTCCTTATCCCTTCAGCCAGGGATGAGATCAACACCCCTCGCACACACTAAAAACCAACTGAAACAAGCAACGAGAGATATGGTTTTCAACAGAAAAACAGCCATTCTGCTGATGTTACTGGAAGGAAGAAATGTATGCTGAGCAGGCAGAACACCACAACTACCACAGTAGAGCACAAACGCAGTATATTATGAGGAAGCACGTGTTATAGTGAAACATCAAAACCACAACAACAAAAAGAAAAATCACAGACATAGAAGAGATGAATTCATTCTCTCACTCTAAATCTGCGCTTCCTTTTGTATTCCCCACCTAATCTGTAAACTGGGAAAGTAGGTCATGTACAAATCTTTTTTCTTTTGTACTACACCTGACCAGAACACCTATGTCTTTCCTTTTCTTTTTTTTTTTTTTTTTCTTTTTTAGAGACGGTCTCATTCTGTTGCCTAGGCTGGAGGGCAGTGGTATGATCTCAGCTCACTGCAGCCGCAGCGTCCTGGGTTCAACTCAGCCTCCCAAGTAGCTGGGACTACAGGTGTGCACCACTACACCCAGCTAATACACACACACACACACACACACACAAACACACACACACACACATTTCTTTTGAGTTGGAGTCTCGCTCTGCCGCCCAGGCTGGAGTGCAGTGGCGCGATCTCAGCTCATTGCAACCTCCACCTCCCAGGTTCAAGTGATTCTCCTGCCTCAGCCTTCCAAGTAGCTGGGACTACAGGCACACACCACCATGCCTGGCTAATTGTATTTTTTGCAGAGATGTTGGCCAGGCTGGTCTCGAA
The DNA here is from genome assembly GCF_009828535.3 of Hylobates moloch. Lineage (NCBI taxonomy): Eukaryota > Metazoa > Chordata > Mammalia > Primates > Hylobatidae > Hylobates > Hylobates moloch. The sequence continues at coordinate 18,941,792 of NW_026652294.1, read as the reverse complement.
CTTCTGACCTCAAGTGATCTGTCCGCCTCGGCTTCCCAAAGTGCTAGGATTACAGGCATGAGCCCCTGCGCCCAGCCAAAACCCAGCTAATTTTTATATGTTTTGTATGGGCAGGGTTTTGCCATGTTGCCCAGGCTGGTTTCGAACTCCTGAGCTCAAGGGATCCACCAGCCTTGGCCTCCCAAAGTGCTGGGATTACAGGCGTGAGCCATGGCAGGTGCCCTGGACACCCATTTTAACCCTTTAATAGCATTTGATTCTGCTGTTGCACTCAACCTCTGCCTTAGTTCAGGCCATGATCATCCCTTACATGAATTATCGACATGGCTTCCTAATTGGACGCTCTGTTTTTGGTTCCTCCAAACCATTTCTCTGACTAGCGCACACTCACCTTTCTACACTGAGGACTGATTAGTATGACCTGGTCAGTCTTCTTCTTATGAGACTGTCAGTGGATTTTCAGTGTCTTCCAGAAAAGGCCAAACTCCTTGGCATGGTACAGCATGCTAAATCCTCCATGACCTAGCTCCTACCTACTTTTCGATCTGCCATCACCTTCCCAAACCCACCCCTCTCACCAACCACCTGATTGTTTGTACTAAATATTACAGCCATAGGGAATGCAAGTGACATAGGGAACACACCATGCTCTATCGTGCCTTCCTGCCTTTGGTCCATTCTGTGCCTTTTGTCTGGAATGGCCTATTCGTTCCCCTTTTCCCAGGTGGAGATCTCCAGCCAATCAACAAGGACCAATTTCTCTTAGGTTATGGGGGACGTCTTTCCCAGGTTCCAAAATTAATGACTGTCTCCATGGCAACACCATTATGTTTGGCACATGCCCCCTTTTCTCTCACCGTAGTCCTTTATCTTTGTCTGCCCTTCTGAATTCTCAGAACGGGACCTCCATGAAGGCAGGTGGACCATCTTATCCATTCTTTTTTTTATTTTTTTATTTTTTTTTTGAGACACAGTCTCACTCTGTCACCCAGGCTGGAGTGCAATGGTGCGATCTTGGCTCACTGCAACCTATGCCTCCTGTGTTCAAGAAATTCTCAGCCTCAGCCTCCCAAGTAGCTGGGACTACAGGTGTGTGCCACCATATCCGGCTAATTTTTATATTTTTAGTAGAGATGGGGTTTCACAACGTTGGCCAGGCTGGTCTCGAACTCCTGACCTCAGGTTATCCGCCCACCTTGGCCTCCCAAAGTGCTGGGATTACAGGTGTGAGCCACCACACCTGGCCCATCTTATCTATTCTTACAAATTCAGTACTGATTTAGAGATTGATGAGGAACAGTGCTTCAAAACCTGTGGAACAAATCAACTCGTAATAGTCGAGATGGTTGTAATCTTGGCTCTGCCACTTGCCAGTTAGATGATTTTAGTATTTAATATTATTTAACCTTTTTAAGCATTTTTTTTTCTCTTCTAAAATGCAGACTGGACTGTTGTCTACCGGGTCTTTTGTGAAGATGAAAGAAGCTAATGTATGTAGAATACCTAAACTGTATGTACAGCAGTCCCCAACCTTTTTGGCACCAGGGACCAGTTTCATGGAAGACAATTTTCCATGAAGGGTGGTCGGGGGGAAGGTAGGATGGTTTGGGGATGAAACTGTTCCACCTTAGATATCAGATAATCAGGCATTAGCTAGATTTTCATAAGGTGCATGCAACCTAGATCCCTCACACGCGCAGTTCACAACAGGGTTTGTGCTACTATGAGAATCTAATCCCAGTGCTGATCTGACAGGAGGTGAAGGGGGGCTGTAATGCTTGCTCGCCTGGTTCCTAACAGGTCATAGACCACACCGGTCTGGGGTCCACGGTTTGGGGACCCCTGGTCTAGACCATACCAGGCTTCTTAAAAGCAGGTTCTCATGGCTCACGCCTGTAATCCCGGCACTTTAGGAGGCCGAGGCAGGTGGATCACGAGGTCAAGAGTTTGAGACCAGCCTGACCAACATGGTGAAACCCCACCTCTACTAAAAAAAAAAAAAAAAATAGCTGGGCGTGTTGGCATGTGCCTGTAATCCCAGCTACTCAGGGGGCTGAGGAAGGAGAATTGCTTGAATCCAGGAGGCGGAGGTCGCAGTGAGCTGAAATTGCACCATTGCACTCCAGCCTGGATGACAGAGTGAGATTCTGTCTCCAAAAAAAAAAAAAAAGTACCATATTAATAATAAGAGGAACAGGCTGTAGGGTATATCAGAACTCTCTGTATTATCTTCATAATTTTTCTGTAATCTAAAACTGTTGCCATAAAAAAATTATTTTTAATAAAGAAAATAAAAAGTCCATCACTGCTGACCAACCCTACCCCACTCCCCAACTTCCAATATAAGGCAGGTGTTTCAAGGACTCTTATATGGTTTGGATCTGTGTCCCCACCCAAATCTCATGTTCAATTGTGATCCCCAACGATGGAGGTGGGGCCTACTGGGAAGTGAATGGTTCACTGGGGTGGATCTTTCATGAATGGTTTAGCACCATCCCTTGGTATTCCAGTGATAGAATTCTCATGAGATCTGGTTTTTAAAAAATGTGTAGCACCTTCCCCTACCCTCTTTTGCTTTTGCTCCTGCCATGTAAGATGCCTGCCCCTGCTCTGCCTTCTGCCATGACTGTAAGCTCCCTGAGACCTCCCAAGAAACAGATACTGCCATGCTTCCCGTGCAGCCTGCAGAACTGTGAGCCAATTAAACCACTTTTCATATAAATTACCCAGTCTCAGGTACTCCATTTTTTTTTTTTTTTGAAATGGACTTTTCGCTCTGTCACCCAGGATGGAGTGCAATGGTGCAATCTCTGCTCACTGCAATCTCCACCTCCCGGGTTCAGGCGATTCTCCTGCCTCAGCCTCTGGAGTAGCTGGGATTTCAGGCATGCGCCACCACACCTGGCTAATTTTGTATTTTTAGGAGGGACAAGGTTTCTCCATGTTGGTCAGGCTGGTCTTGAACTCCCTACCTCAGGTGATCCACCTGCCTCGGCCTCCCAAAATGCTGGGATTACAGGCATGAGCCACCATGCCCGGCTCAGGTATTTCTTTATAGCAGTGTGAGAATGGACTAATACAGGCTCCCTCTGTTATTTATATTGTAGTATACAACGTCTCAAAAATAAAATTTAAAAAGAGGATTATTGGCTGGATTTGGGGAATCTTCTCTTTTATCTCATAAGAATTTTTGCTACCATGGGATATGACCTGTGGTCATTTTTGACATCTAGGCAGTAAAGAAGAGAAGCCTAAATTCATCATGCCTTCTTTGTCCCTAAAATTCATGAGAAGGCAAATAAGAAAATAAAAGCCAGACCTTCCTTTTCTGATGGAGGTGGTTATTAATGAAAAAAGTATCCCTTTGCTTCTAGGGAAGCTGGTAATTTCCACCAGGACCTACTCTGGTTGACAGTGTTCCTCTAAAAGGCCCCTCCATTTATTTCAATAAGGACCCTCCATTCACCTCAATAAGGACCCTGCATACATACCTCTCTGCCTGCTGCATCCTTCCAGATGGGCAAGCCCAGCGCATGGTGCAGAGAAGAGACCAGCATATTTGTCTTCATTGACAGGCCATGTATGTCTTTGTCATATATTAGATGCTTCTAATAAGCTATGTATACGCATTTAGGAGGAAAAAAAAAGTTGCATCTTCTTGATAGTCATAGAATGGCATACACTGGTTTCTCTCTTCACAGATACGCAGATGAGCTGCAAGTTTTTCCCTCTTGTAATTTCGAGGGAAGATCATAAATTCTAATGGGTCCTAACTGAATCTGTGCCCTTTTGTGGATGTGAATGCTTTTGAGTCTGGTTAATTCGATCACACTTTCTCTTGGTATTGTGTATCTTTCTAGATCCAGGGGAATGAATGCATTTATTTATCTTCCGAAAGAGGAAATTCACTACTAATGTTCAACTATCTGCGGCCCTGGAAGTGAAAATTCATAGTTCATGCATCTTTTGAGGCTAGTGTGGATTACAAATAAGAAGGGAAAGCAAGTCAGAAGCACATAAAATAGGAGTTTAAGAAAAGTCAAGTCAAAGAGCACATGGATTGAGGACTATGAGTTATGAACTGAAAAAGAAGTTGTGATGTTCCCTGCCCTGTATCCAAGTGTTCTCATTGTTCAGTTCCCAACTATGAGTGAGAATATGCAATGTTTGGTTTTCTGTCCTTACGATAGTTTGCTCAGAATGATGGTTTCCCACTTCATCCATGTTGCTGCAAAGGACATGAACTCATCCTTTTTTTTATGGCTGCATAGTATTCCACGGTGTGTATGTGCCACATTTTCTTAATCCAGTCCACGGGGTAGGGGGATGGGGGAGGGATAGCATTAGGAGAAATACCTAATGTAAATGATGAGTTAATGAGTGCACCAAACCAACACGGCACATGTATACATATGTAACAAACCTGCACGTTGTGCACATGTACCCTGGAACTTAAAGTATATATATATATATTAAAAAAAAAGAAGTTGTGGAAGGTTTAGATTGCATTTCTTGGGCCAGTCGTTATTAACCACTTAAAACTACCAAGTCCACTACATATTCCTAAAGGACCCTACACATTTCCATCAGTAACAGTGGGTCATTAAGGAAGTGGTTCTCAACAGGGAAAGACATTTCCCCCAGGGGACATTTGGCAACGCCTAGAGATATTTTTGCGTGTCATAGCTTGTGGGGTGCATAGGATAGAGGGAAGAGGCTAGGGATACTGCTAAACATCCCACAGTGTGAAAGACAGCCCTTCCACCACAAAAAGTTATGAGATACCATCTTAAACTCAGTCAAAATGGCCATTATTAAAGACAAAAAAATAACAGACATTAGTGAGGATGTGGAGAAAAGGGAACTCTTAGACACTGCTGGTGGGAATGTAAATTAGAAGAAAACAGTATGGAGATTTCTCAAAGAACTAACAATAGAACTACCATTCAATCCAGCAATCCCACCACTGGGTATCTAACCAAAGGAAAAAGAAATCATTATATAAGAAAGACACCTGCACTCATGTTTATCACAACACTACTCACAATAGCAAAGACATTAAATCAACCGATGCTCCCATCAATGGATAATGCAAATGTGGTATACAGATGTATATCACAGTATAACGAAATCCTATTTAGCCACAAAAAAGAATAAAATCAGGTCTTCTGAAACAACATGGGTGGAACTGGAGGTTACTGTCTAAGTGAAACAAGCCAGACAGGGAAAGTCAAATATCACATGCTCTCATTTATAAATGGGAGCTAAAAAATGTGTACACATGGATGTAGAGAGGGGAAAAACAGACAGTGGAAACTCGGAAGGGTGAAGGGATGGGAAGGGGGTGGATGATGAGAAATTAATGTGTATAATGTGCATTATTCGTATAATAGATACCCTAAAAGCCCTGACTTCACCACTACAAAATCTACACATGTAATAAAATTGTATATGTACCCCATACATTTGTACAACTGTTAAAAACACACAAAGACATATACAGCCCAAAATATCAATAGTGCCAACATGGAGAAACCCTGTACTAAGGCAAAGATTCTCCAGTCACTGGTGATGAGCAGGCCACTGTGGAGAGCTAAGAGTGGACACGAACCTGTGCAATTTGAAGAAGACCCTACTGGTAATTCCAATACTTCAGCTACCCTCCTCCCCATGGCTCTGAATTACTGTTCAAAAGGCAGAGCTGTCAATGATCACGAGGTTGCTGCTTAGCCTTCACATGGCTATTAATTCAATTTGGCCTGTCGCTTACGGACAGTAGGAGTAACCCTGACTTTCACATAGGATTTCCAGCCAAGATACATCTAGAACAAACAAGAAAAAAGAAACTGGCTTCTTTTCTTAGCACCTGATTCTAAAGGTGTGGATTTTATCTCTATAAATTCATTCAACAAGCCATTTGTTTCTTGCCTCAAGGGATTTGTTTATTGCCTTTATTAGGTCCTAACCTACTCACTCACCCTCTTTGTCCAGAATGTCCTTGGAAAGCCCTGTCCCCTCTATGCATCCACAATAGCTGTGTCTGCCATCAAAATCTCTTGAACTCAAAGCAGCTGATGTTAAAAGTTATCTAGCAACCCCATCTCTACTAAAAATACAAAAAACTTTAGCCGGGCGTGATGATGGGCGTCTGTAGTCCCAGCCACTTGGGAAGCTAAGGCAGGAGAATGGTGTTAACCCGGGAGGCGGAGCTTGCAGTGAGCCGAGATTGCGCCACTGCACTCCAGCCTGGGTGACAGAGCAAGGCTCCATCAAAAAAAAAAAAAAAAAAAAGTGATCTAGCTAAAAAATTCACATTAATCACGGGTAATAATAAAATGTTCCCAGAAATATCAGATCTTTTCAAGGAAGGCAAAGTCAGTCATATGAATTTCTAACAGACTGAGCATTAAAGAGCATAACTTGTGCATATGGTAACAAGTGGGTGCTCAATAAATATTCATAAATGTCTGAATGAGCAAGAAGAGACATCACGGCAGAGCAGCTTCCTGGAGTTCTGGATTTAATGCTGTTCTGCTTTTCAATATTTCTTCCTGATATTCTCAAAGAAATCCCAAATGTTTCTGTACCACAACTCTGTCCCTTGACCTCACCTCTCTCTTTGCCCCTAACCTATACAAACACTTGCTTCCAGGAAACAGACAGTCGGTCTCCACATGGGAGGGCTTACCAAGAGATGGCACCTATTCCAACATGGGAGACACAAGCAGGATATTTACAAAAGAAAAAAAAATAGCAATGGTGCAGATGCTCCAGGACCCTGTGGTCAAACAATAAAAGCTAATGAAGGAAGAGTCTGCTAAGACCCCCAAATCCTCTCTTTGACTGACTCAGCTCTTTCTTCTTTAGTCTACGGTCCTACTCGCCCTCCTTCTCCCCTGTACAACTCAAAGATAAAAAGAAAAGCTAGGGAGATATTGCTAATAAAAATAATCACAACATATTTTCTGGATTCTAAGAGGCTGCTGATTGTACGATATATCAAAACATTTGCCAGGAGAAAAAGACCATCTGTCAAGTTGCTTTTGTAAGTCACATCTCAGTTTCGGAAATGGGAAAATGTGCAAAGTCCTGTATCACAGAACTAAGATGACAAAATACCTGCAAAATACTAGGTGAATTACATATTTTGCTCCTAACATAATATTCCCATTGAGAATGAGAAGCTGAATTGTAAAGTGCATGGAAGCACGGGGCCTCAAACCCAGGTCTTGGAATCATCCCACTCTACAGCCTGTACTTTCGCCACTGTGACACACAGCCAGCTCTTTCCAATTAGGAGCAAACCCCCAACTCCTATGCATTTACATAACCATTTCTCAGGCTTCTTTCCCCATCTTGATCGAGATTATTTTTGGAAATGTGTTTACTCCAAGGCCTTGTATTGTCTCCTCTGATATTAAGAACCTCTCCCATCCTGAATTGTTTAGAGGTATGTAGACAGCCACCTTATTGTTATTACAATAAAATGACTGAGCTGGGCACAGTGGCTTACACCTGTAATCCCAGCACTTTGGGAAGCTGAGGCGGGAGGATCGCTTGAGCCCAGGAATTTGAGACCAGCCTGGGGAACAAAGTGAGACCCTGTGTCTGCCAAAAAAAAAAAAAAAAAATAGCCGGACGAGGTAGCACATGCCTACAGTCCCAACTACTCTGGAAACTGAGGTGGGAGAATCCCTTGAGTCCAGGAATTTCAGGTGGCAATGAGCTATGATCCCATGACTGCATTCCAGCCTGGGTGACACAACAAGACCCTGTCACAAAAACAAAACAAAACAAAACAAAACAAAACAAAACAAAACAGCTCTAATATTAATAACAGCAGAAGCTAACATTGTCAAGAGCTTACTGTGTCAGGTACAGCACTAAGATTTTGAAATATATCATGTCACGTTACCCTCACACCAATATCCCACGGGTATCATTCTCCCCATCTTGCCCACAGGAAACAGAGGTTTAGAGTTGAGCAACACCCCGACGTTGCAAAGATGGCAAGAGGATGCAAAGCAACCCCAAGGAAGGCCCCTTGATACATCTGTCTCTCCCCCCTGAGAGTGAATACTTGAGTTGGGAAAGCGAGTGGGGAAAGAAACATCTCAAATCTACCTCCAGAGATGTCTGTCTTCCCCTTGGTGAGGAGCCTAAAAGTGTCCTCCAGCTCACCTCCCTGATAGTCTGAGCCCTGTGTGTCTAAGAAAGCCCCACAACTGATAGAGAGGTCCGTGGAATCCTAGTGATGGATCCATGAGGCTCCTCACTCCCACCCAGTAAGCAGCATAGAGCCAGGGACCCAGGGCATGGCTGACTTTACAACGCAGCGGCAGCTGGAGGCAGCAGCGAACATCATTCACTGGGTGTGGGCTGTACGAGGAGCTCAGGACACATTCAGGGCGAGTCCAGTGATCCCTCCTCACGAATTCTGCTCAGCATCCGTTCCATTGCTCCTCCTTGCAAATTACAGCTTGCCAATCCTACCGTGCCCAGTCTTTGTGCTTGCTGATTTCATCCTGCCCCCATCCAACGAGCCCTGTGTTAGATTCATCAAATCCCCTCTGCTCTCCCTGCAGGACTGCGCACTACAGGGCTGCCCAACTGGATTCTACACTGGAGCTCACCTGGCCATCCAGGAAAGGAAACTGTAACAATCTGGTGAGAATACCTATTTTAACACCAAAAAAGCCCTATTTCAGGTTTATTAAGAACAACAACAACAACAACAAACACCTGAAGAGACCCCTAGCCCTGACCCTTCTTGTAAGATCTAGACCTGTTTACCCCATCTCTGCATGTCCAAAACCGAACTCGCCATCCAGCGCTATTCACTCTACGTCCCCATTCATCTCTAATCTGCATCCCTTGCTCTGACTCCAAGGTTAACATCCCGCTAAGGGCCACAATAGTCTTTTGCTGAGACTGAAGCCTCCTGCCTGCTGCCAACTCTTTTTGAAAGTACTGTTTTCCTGTCTCACTTTTTAGATCACCCCCACATGTCAGCCAAAGGGATCTTTTCAAATCTTCTAAACTGTCTTTCAATGACCTTTGGAGAAGACCCAAAGCTAACACTTAATAAGACCCTTTATACCTCTCTTGCCGTATTCCCCACCACTCACTTCACCAAGAAACATCCACTTTACTTGTTCATTTGACAAATATTTATCGGGCACCTTCTACGTGTCAGGCACTGTTCTGGGTGCTGGGACACATCAGGCCAAAACAGACAAAGATCCCTGCCTTCCTGGTGCTTACACAGAGTTAGCCCACCACACCCATGGGTTCTGCCTCTGTGGATTCAACCAACCTGGACTGAGAATATTTGAAAAGAAAATTGCCTCTGTACTGAATATACACAGATTTTTTTGTCTTCTTACTATTCCCTAAACAATACAGTCTAACAACTATTTACTTAGCGTTTACATTGTATTAGGAATTATAAATAATCTAGAGATGATTTAAAGTGTACAGGAGGATGTCCACAGATGATGTGCAAATGCAATTTTTTATATATCGGGGACTTGAGCATCTGATATTTTGGTATCCATGGGAGGTCCCTAGAAAGAACACACAATAACCAGATGGAGCCAGCTGTATCCTGGTACCTGAGTCTGTGCTGCCTACGGGGTGAGACAGAGCAGCCCTCTTGACAAGTAATTACATACTCATTAAAAAAATGAAAAAAAAAAATGAAAGAGCAGTGGAGAAAAATGGGATGGTGTCTCAGGTGTAGGATTCAGTGGGACAGTCAGGGAAAGCCTTGCTGAGAAGCTGAGGTTTGGGCAAAGACTCGAAGGGCATTATGGTAGCAAGATAGGGAATGATCTGGAGGAGAAGCATTCCAGGTACATGGAACATTAGAGCAGATGGCCAAAGGTAGGAGCCTGTCTGGTCTGTTTGAAAAGCAGATTGAGGGGCCGGGCGTGGTGGCTCATGCTTGTAATCCCAGCACTTTGGGAGGCCGAGACAGGCCGATCGACTGACATCAGGATTTTGAGACCAGCCTGGCTAACATGGTGAAACCACATCTCTACTAAAAATACAAAAAAATAGCCGGGTGTGGTGGCACATTCCTGTAATCCCAGCTACTCAGGAGGCTGAGACAGAAGAATCGCCTGAGCCCGGGAGGTGGAGGTTGCAGTGAGTGGAGATCACGCCACTGCACTCCAGAGTGGGTGGAGAGAGACAGACTCCATCTCAAAAAAAAAAAAAAAAAAAAAAAAAAAGTGTAGATTGAATGTTTATTTGTTTATTTCGGTTTCCGTCTGTATCACTCTCTCTAATCTCTCTCTGGATCTCAGGTCTTCGCATATGCTGCTCCCCCTAAGTGAGAACAGAGGCCAATGCATCCACCTCTCTCCCTTTAGAAGCCCTCCTGACTCCCTCCAACTTCTCTCACTAGCAATGCTTTCCCTAAAATGTGATTTGACCTCACCCTGACTTTTCCCTTTCAAGAGACTTTCTACACTTGCATGTAACCGTGTGTTCAGATGTATCTAGAATCTAGAGGTTAAGTGTCGGCTCTGAGATCAGCCTGGCTTCAGTCCAGGTTTTGCCACTTCAGGCAACAAACTTAAAGAGTTTTATGAAGGCTAAATGAGATGGTTCAGGGCATGACACATAAAACACATTTAATAGATATTAGCAAGAGGAGGGTAGGGCTGGGTCTGCCTCAGTTAATATTTTACCCCCAGGGCCTAGGGCAGGCCAAGAGCCTCAGAAGGTAGTAAATTAATGAAAGAATGAATGACTGAATGGGTGCAGCAGGCAGCGAAGGAAGGAAGGAAGGAAGTGAGGGAGGGAGGAAGGAAGGAAGTGAGGGAGGGAGGGAGGAAGGAAGGAAGTGAGGGAGGGAAGAAGGAAGGAAGTGAGGGAGGGAGGGAGGGAAGAAGGAAGGAAGTGAGTGAGGGAGGGAGGGAGGAAGGAAGGAAGTGAGGGAGGGAAGGAGGGAGGAAGGAAGGAAGTGAGGGAGGGAGGCAGGCAGGCAGGAAGGCAGGGAGGCAGGGAAGGAGGGAAGGAGGGAAGGAGGGAGAAAGGAACTCAGGAAGGTAGGGAAAGGTTAGGGTTGGTTTCTGGTCTGTGAACTCTCCAGAATTTCAGGCTGAAGAACAAGAAAAAAAAAAAAAAAGAGGCTAGCCGCAGTGGTTCATGCCTGTGATCCCAGCACTTTGGGAGGCCAAGGTGGGCAGATTATGAGGTCAGGAGATCGAGGCCAGCCTGGCCAACATGGGGAAACCCTGTCTCCACTAAAATACAAAAAAATTAGCCAGGTGTGGTGGTGCACGCCTGTAGTCCCAGCTACTTGGGAGGCTGAGGCAGGGGAATCACTTGAACCCGGGAGGCAGAGGTTGCAGTGAGCCGACATTGTGCCACTGCACTCCAGCCTGGCGACAGAGTGAGATTCTGTTTCACAAACAAACAACCCTAAGACATAGAAAGAAAAGAAGGCAACTATCACTTATTAGGTATTGTGTAATACAGAGCCATTATCTGACTTAATCACCAAAATAAACCCTATGGGGCCATTATTATGCATTCCCTCACTTTTATAGAACAACAAAAACGAGGCTCTGTGAAGTTAAATGATCTTTCTAATATAGTAAGACAAGGCAGATTTGCTTCAAAGTTAATCTGAAAATGATTAAAACCTCTTCACCCAATTCTACCAGGGAAAAAAATCCTTGGTGTTGCTTCGGTGGTGTACATCTTGGCTGGACCAATGGAAGAACCAGTAGTGTCTATCAAGAAAGTCAAAGCGCTAGTTTCTGATTCTGAGTAGAAGGCAGGCTGGTTAAGAGAGGGGCAGAGAAAGGAGGACAGTACAAGGAGGAAATAATGGAAGAGGTCGTCAAAATTCTCCCAGTGGAAAATCAACTAGGAGCTAGAGGATGTTAAAGACCTAAACAAAACCATGAAAACTGGTAGTGAGGAGGGAACTTTATCAATACTGGGAGTGCAGGAGAACTTTTTATGTATTTATTTTTTGAGACAGAGTCTCGCTCTGTCTCCCAGGCTGGAGTGTAGTGGTGCAATCTTGGCTCACTGCAACCTCTGCCTCCAGGTTTCAAGCAATTCTCCTGCCTCAGCCTCCCAAGTAGCTGGAATTACAGGTGACTGCCACCACGCCTGGCTAATTTTTTAATATTTTTAGTAGAGATGGGGTTTCGCCATGTTTGCCAGGCTGGTCTTGAACTCCTGACCTCAGGTGATCCACCCGCCTTAGCCTCCCAAAGTGCTGGGATTATGGGTACGAGCCACTGCGCCCGGCCCAGGAGAACTTCTAAAGGCCCAGTACAGATTAAAAATAAACGCCCCGGACTTTTAGCAAAACTGTATGATTGCTGACCAAGAACAGGCCCAGCCTCTCTCTTTCCCAGCTGAATTCCAGCACCTTCTGTACTAGGAGCACATCACCTCTACAGACACCGGCTGTTGGTGTCATTTTAAAGCACTTTGAGAATTTCATCTTTTAAGATTTATGTTTTTCTTCCCTGTGGCAAAACAGTCTCTCAAGTTTAGGAACTGTCAGGAGTGAATGTGAGATGCGTGGGAATCTGTCTATGCTGGGCCCTAGAAGGGGGCACACTGGGCCAGCCAAGAAGAAAAGGCTTTAATCAGGAAAATCTGACCGGCATGAGGTCATGGGATTGTCTTGAAAGGTCTTCTTTGATTCCTGTCCTACAGGCTAACAGGGCGGGGGACACTGAGCTTCATTTGGAGATAAGGGAGGGCAGGAAAGGAGACTTAAAGTCAAAGAAAAAGCAGCCAACGGGACAATACCAAACTTAACCACAGGAGAGAGGAGGAAGGAAAGGGGAAAGAAACACACAAGGTCCAAGTGTCCGTTACGTACCAGGATCACTGAATTACCTCCTCAAATTTCACACAACCACTGTGAGCAGATATCAGTATCTTCTTTCTACAGGTGCAGAGGTGAGGTCAAGAGTGGCTCAATGACCTCCCTAAGATCACCCTGCTGATAAAGTAGACCAGCAGGGACTTGAAACTTGGTCTCTTTTTGCTAAGCTCTTCTGTCTCCTCCAATTCCATCAGAGGAGACAGGCAGGGCGGCAAGGTAACAAAGAAAGAAGAGACCTGAAGAAACTTCAAAGAGTATTAAAAACTCCTTCGAGGCAACTGATTATAAGCATAAAATTTCTACAAATGTCTTTTCAAAAGTAATACTTCGATGTTCTTCATGTTCAGCTTTTCTATATTATTGTATAGCCCCAACGGCTCTGTGGACAGAACTGTGAGGTAATGGAGCAGACACACATTAACGATGTCCGCCATCATCCCATTCACTCTGGCAGGAGTCCTTAGAGAAAATAGAATGTGGAAAAATAATGCATATTATCTTGTGCAATTCTCACAAAGACCCTGTTAGCATTATTCCTTCTCTGAGCCTAAATCAACTAAGATAACCTGCTGTCTTATTCAGTTTGAGCTGCTATAACAAAATATCTGACACCGGGTAATTTGTAAGCAACAGAAATTTATTGCTTGCAGTTCTAGACGCTGGGAAGTCCAAGATCAACGCTCCAGCAGATCAGATGCATGGTGAGAACTCTCTGCTTCATTGCTGGTACCCCTTTTTTTTTTGGAGACACAGTCTCGCTCTGTTGCCCAGGCTGGAGTGCAATGGTGTGATCTCGGCATACTGCAACCTCTGCCTCCCGGTTTCAAGTGATTCTATTGCCTCAGCCTCCTGAATAGCTGGGATTACAGGCATGCACCACCACGCCCAGCTAATTTTTGTATTTTTAGTAGAGATGGGGTTTCGCCATGTTGGCCAGGCTGGTCTTGAACTCCTGACCTCAGGTGATCCACACCCCTCGGCCTCCCAAAGTGCTGGGATTACAAACGTGAGCTACTGCACCCTGCTGTTGGTATCCCTTTTATTGTGTCCTCACATATAAGGGATGAACAACGTCTGTCAAGCCTCTTTTATAAAGGTACTAACCCCATTCATCCAGCTGTCATGAGCTAATCACTCTTAGCTCTTAACGTCACTGCACTGGGGGTTAGGTTTCAACATAGGAACTTTGCGAGGACACAAACCTTCAGGCCACAGCATCTGCCCACAGTGACAGAGTCATCAGGGTGATCTGCCTTATTCTCTGGACATGCTGAGTCTCTGGGTAGAGCTCTTGGACCCCAACTCCAGCTACCTAAAGATGATGTTCTGGGAAGTCACATGCTGGGCCGGAATTCTGGAGACTGAGATTTTATTTCTCGAATCCTGGGAAAACTATACTTTTCTATGCTAATGTTGCTTCCCTGTTTTTGTTCTCTGAATGCCTAGATCGCCTTGGGCCCGCCCTCTACAAACTGGTGTGTATATGGTCACTTTGAGTTCTTTCACGAATCTAACTTCGGTCTCTCCAAAGACACTCTTAACTCCCCCCACATGACAATGATTTCTCTTACTCCTCTTCAAGGGAAAGGAGGGTACAGAGTAAAGAGGACTGGATTCAGAGTTAGACCGTTTGGGTTCAAATCTCGGTGTCATGACTTAAGAAATGTGAGGCTCCAGGTAAACTGTGCCTCCCTAAGCATCAGCTCCCAAATCTCTAAAACACGAACATGAACAGTAATCACTTCATGGGAGGGTCGTGAGGATTAAATGATTTTATCCATAAAGTCCTTAACAGAGTGGCTGGCACAGACTAAGTGCTTAAACATGTTAGCTGTGAGGAACCACACAGAGTCAGTCTATCAGGCCCTGAAGGATACCCAGTGGCATGGCACGTCTGCGGTGCCGTGAGGGTGAGGAAGGTAGTGCCCACGTACGCTGGATAGTTTGTCCATACCTGCTGTAGGGTGAGAATTTTACACTGTGGCAATAACATCCTCTTAGAGGGGAGGCATCTGTGCTTATGGATCAAAACACTATCTTGAATATTCAGCACAGCCTTCTTCCAAAAGCTTCAGATGTGTATTTATTATTTATGCCTTCACAACAGCCTCCCCATTACTTCCAGTGTTTTGTGCAGTAAAAACTAAGGCATTCAGGGGTCCAAGGTGACACATACTTGGCAGTCACACCCGTTCTAAGTGCAGCACGGCCTCCTGGGTCAGCGGACAGAGCGGACTCCAAAGCCGTACGGATTAGGGTTCAGTTTTGCTATGTAATAGCCCTCTGAGCATGAAAAGTAATTTAACCTCTCTTGAGCCCAGTTTATTTAACTTTCTTTCTTTTTTTTTTGAGACAGAGTCTTGCTCTGTTGCCCAGGATGGAGTGCAGTGGTGTGATCTTGGCCCACTGCAAGCTCCGCCTCCTGGGTTCATGCCATTCTCCTGCCTCAGCCTCCCGAGTAGCTAGGATTACAGGCACCCACCACCACGCCTGGCTAATTTTTTGTATTTTTAGTGGAGACGGGGTTTCACCGTGTTAGCCAGGATGGTTTCGATCTCCTGACCTCGTGATCCGCCCGCCTCGGCCTCCCAAAGCACTGGGATTACAGGCGTGAGCCACCAGTTTATTTAACTTTCAAGTGTGCAAACCTTCTAGCTCAGTGCCTAGAAACTAAGACGTGCTTAAGAAATGGTAGTTAGCTTTCCCTCTGTTTTACAAACACTCATTTAGCCACTTGCCTCCTCACCAGCTCCACCATCGTAATGGTGTGTTAAATTTGCACC
Organism: Hylobates moloch; assembly: GCF_009828535.3. NCBI lineage: Eukaryota > Metazoa > Chordata > Mammalia > Primates > Hylobatidae > Hylobates > Hylobates moloch. Next base: position 18,926,141 of record NW_026652294.1, on the reverse strand, counting down.
TTCCATTGAAGAACCAGGGGCTGCCCCAGGCCGGTTTTCCCTGGTATGCCAGGGAGAGGACAAGGTCAGGCTCCCAGTGGCAGAGTAGTTGGTGGTCAGACAGGTGTAAACTGAACACAGGTCAGACAAGAGCTGCAAGGACTTCTGCCTATAAAAATAAGTTTCCCATGTGAGGGACCCCTGCCAGGTATACCAGAAGTATCTCGTGAGAAGCATACCATACCCATATCCAGCTCCCCTGAATGTTCTGTTAGGACAGGGCTGCTAGCCACTCTGGTACCAGCACCCCGGTGTAGCTAGGGGCTCACCAAACAGTCTTATTCCTGCAACAGTCCCAACAGTAAGCTATTTGGCACCTAGAAGCAGCTCAGTAAATATTGACCGAATGGGTGGTTCCTGACCCCGGCCAATAATCGTATGTCTGATTCTTTCCGCTAAGAATTGGTGGTTCTGAAAATCTTCCAGCTGTTGGTGCAGGCTGGGTAAAGGTGCAAACGGCTGACATGGGAGGGAGGTATCTGCTACTTAGCTGAAGTCGAGCTCAGGGAAGATGGGGACATCTCTAAGAGGCTTCCTCTGGTAGAGGCTGAGGATGGGTCTAAGTTCTTAAAAAGGCTTCTTCGTAATTCTCCCAGTAATGAATTTAGGAACGAGGGGCTTTCACAGCGCCACAAAGGAATCAAGTCTATGAGAGATCTGACCAAGAGCTACTGCAACCCCAGACAACCAGCTGTTCTCAAAGAGAGAAAAATTAGCCAGGCCACATTGTATCAACATCACTCCAACTGTTTACAGTGAAGGATGTCAACGACAATTGCCTTTATGAAGTTGCCTTTATGAAGGACACTCTTGGATCAGAACATTCTACATCTATGGGCCTGACCTAACAGGCTTTCTTCCTATTTCATGACCTGGCTTCTAATAGTTTGGTTTAGAAAAACAATCACACACATACAAAAGTGATACAAAATAGGGACATATGGAGAAGAGATGAGCTTTACTTATTTTCTTTTCATCTCCGTATTTTTCCAGAAAAATTAGGGTGGGCATGGGAAAACCTGATGTTTTGTACTCCTTTGCTGGTGATAGATAAAAACGCAATGCACTCTGCCTTGTTTTTGAGTTCCTTGAAGGCAGGTGCTGTGTTCTCAACAGCTTTAGATAACAACAGCATCTAATGTATTCCTCTTCACAGTGGGGGCCTAACAAACGCTAGAAATAAACCAACAAAAGAATGAACAGATGAAATGCAGCCCATTAACTCAGCTCCTTGCATTCAAATTTACCTTGTTCCTGTCCTGACCTTGGCCCATATACCCTGCTCAACCCCAGGAGCTGCCTTGAATCTGAGAGTCCTCCAAATCAAGTCCTTGGGCCAGCTATGGGAGCAGCAAGAGCTCTGGTGCCTTCCCTTCCACGGATGATATCAGCGTATTTAAAATAACCATGATAATTCATGTTGTTATTGGCGACAGAGCCCCACTAGCACTATAGCCATTGCAAGCTGCAAGAGAATAAATGTGATTTCCTAGCTACAGCTCTACAATCTCTGATGACCTGTTCTGGTGACTATGGTGGTTATACTTATCCAATGGAGACTTACAGCTCTAAATATATGGTGCGGGTTGAGTTTCTTTGGAAAAAGACCCTGAGATGGATGTCAGCATACAAGAGATTTATTAGAGAGAGCTCGAGAACAGCACCTATGAAAGGGAAGGGGAGAAAGCAGGACTAGGCAGAGGGGAAAATCGGCCTGTGAGGCAGTATCCGAGTGCGGCAGATGATCCTGCAGGATCTCATGTTCATCAGCCATTCCATGATGTGCGGCGTCCCAGGAAGGGGTGTGGCCACAGGCATGGCCACTCACTTCAACAGAGGCAACTGCAAAAAGGGCTGATGCCTTTTTAGAGAGCCCCCTCTGCATGGACTGCTCCCAGCAGCTGGTGTAATAAGGTCTTTATTCCCAAAGGAAAATGTGGGAGTCTAGTGCATACAACCACCATTCTCACCTGATGAGACAGAGCACAATTAGGAGCTCCTCCCTGACACCTTCCCAGCTACCTTCTCTAACCCCCTCTAGGAGAGGTGACAACTCTCACTGTCCCCTCCTTACTCATCTCCTCATTTGCAGAGCCAGCCACACTGCTTGACATCCAGTAGGGATTCAATAAACGCCGGTTGAAGAAATGCATCACTGAACACTCAACATCAGCATAAGAAAATGAATAAAACACCAAGTAATTATAGAAAAACTGCCCCTCGTGAGTTCACTGTGATCAGGAAGAGAAAAACAAGCAGACATGATAGGGGAACTTGAAAAGAGCAGCGGATGGAAGCCAAGGCACGGGCACTCTGATCTCAACTCTGGGAAAAGCCTGCATCCCTCTAAGCTTCCGTTTCTTTCTTTATGAAACAAAAGGACACGTCCACACGTTCTATGAAGATTAGAGAGCTGTGCCATACTCAGTTTCAACAGCTGTCCTAAATGATGTCATTGTTAGTGTCATTATTGACACGAATAAGAAAAGTAAATTTTGATCCTGATAAGGGAAAGAGTCCCGGGGATCACAATGTCATTCCCATGATTTGGTGAAGACTTTCCTCAATTAGCCCAGAGCTCAGAAGCCCTGAGAAGGAAGCAGGGAGTGACCGGGGCAGGCAAGGAAATTCACTCTCTGTTCATGAATAGAAACAGAAACCAACAGGAATATCCTGTGATTTATGAAAATGCTGGGATTTAAAATCATTAAGTAGTATTTTGCTTTCATAGGATATGGAGCTAAGAGGAATGGCAGAAGGGATTTTAAATACAGAAGGGGCCAGTGTGCAATTAAAAAAAAAAAAGAAGTAAAAATTTCACTGTCGAATTTCTTTCTCATTGTACTCATCCAGTATAGAAGAATTTTTAAAATAATATAATTTTAAAAAAGATATCTGGGAAAGGGGTATTAAAATAACAGCCTAAGATTTGTGCTAACCTGCCACTTCTCTCACATATCCACGCCGCAGTTAATACACCTACTGAGCTCACAATTTCCCACTAGGTACTCTCATATACCTTGAGGCCGTGACAAGAGTTACAATAATAGCTATAAAGAAACCCACCAGACTAGAAAGAATGTCTTGTAAAGCCAAACATACACATCTCCTTAAAATGATAAACCACAACGTTAATGAAAGCAAAAGCCATAAGAACATTTTCAAAAACTCTAGAATCAATACTCATCTCTACTACCTCACAGGCTTTCTCGGCAATTAGACTATCCTTCGATAAAAAGAAAACCAATGAACACACGTCCTGACCAGTCTGTGAACACTCCACTATCTGCATACAAAATACACACATTTGATATTTATCTGTTAAAAACATCTTCATTGACTAAAGACATGTAGACAAGTTTCTGTTTTACTCTATTATTTTTCAAATCCAAGCAGAGCTGATATTGAACCATATTTGTAATTCCTGACCCACTGCATTAGCACGACCTCATTCGAGGTGACCTCACCTTTTTTTAAAGAGTCAACCCCTATTCTTGGCATGCTGATACCTACAAGGATATCGGGAAAAAACAAATGGGCTACCATTACCTTTGAACTTGTGGAACACAGCCCACAGCTCTGCAATGTCAGTGGCAAAGGTGATATCCGTGTCAAGGACGATGACTCTCTCCAGGTTGGCAGGAAGGGTCTTGGTCAGGACAAGCTTCATCAGACCATAAATCCCAGAGTAATGTTTATTGGGGATCCAGGAAACTTCAGACTAGACAGAGCAAGGCAGAGAGGGAGTCGGAGAAAGGGAAAAAAAAATCGCTATATTAATTCTTTGCTTAAACATTATAAATAGTGCCTAGCACACAAAAAGTATCCAATAAAAATTTGTTGAATAAATGAATGAGTTTTCTTTTAAAGATTTATATAATTTGCATTTTGACATGTGAAGTTTTCTGGAGGAAAACGTATCTGAATTGAGGAAGAGGAAAAGTAATAATTATGAAATAATTATTACTGCAAATCCTACGTTGAGATTTTAAAATAAAACTTTTGTTATTATAGAAATTAAATAGATCCACTAGAGAAAAAAAGGATATGCAAAAACATAAAGGTCCAAAAATTGAATCCCACTACATATACTTTTGCAACCAGTATCAAATTGTTCCTATGTATGTATATTTCTTTAAATCATATTCCATTTATGTGTCATTAAAGATTAGTGGGTAATAGTATTGTTAAAGCTTATGCTTATTCTTTTAAAACTGTAATTGAATAGATTACTACTGCTGCCTTCTCTTTATTCTCAGATAAACCCACAAGGAAGACCTAGTCATCATGCGACACTCTTCACCTGACAGCAGTAGAGGACACACACGTAGGACAGAAATGAACCACCCATGGAGCACTGACATTATGATCCTCACATAACATAATGGAACAATCAATGGCTCGCAGGTGGGCAGAGGCCCCAACCTAGCTGCTGTGGGGAGTTTCCATGGGAGCCAAAGCACACTTATTTTCAAGAGGGTAACACTTTTAATAGAACCCTTTAAAATGGGGAATATGGCCACCTTATCAGGATTCCAAAAAATATTCATCTCCTTTGACCTTACAATACCATGTCGAGGAGATGTTCTTAAAAAAATTCAAATTTAAAAATTTTGTTTTAGACACCAAAGTTTTATTCCCAAAGATGTTCACCATGTTACCAAAGAACAGCCATCAAAATGCCCCAAAATGGAACAATTAATTCAAACATGACACTCTTTTTTTTCTGATAGCATACTATGTAATTGTTTAAAACAATGTGGATTAAGATATAATTTCTAAAAACCTGCATATGATATTAAAGGGGAAAAAAGCAAGCTTTAAAACTGCTTTTACTTAAAAACAACTATGTGTAATCAAACCAAATGAAACACATTCACCCAAATTAATGAAGAGAAAGAAAAAAAAATTTGAGCAAGACATCAAACTGCGTCCAGAGTTGGTTCCTCCTGGTGGGTTCTTGGTCTCGCTGACTTCAAGAATGAAGCTTCGGACCTTTGTGGTGAGTATCACAGCTCTTAAAGGTGGCGGAGACCCAAAGAGTGAGCAGCAGCAAGATGTACTGTGAAGAGCTAAAGAACAAAGCTTCCACAGCTTGGAAGGGAACCCGAGATGGATGCCGCTGCTCGCTGGGGTGGCCAGCTTTTATTCCCTTATTTGTCCCTGCCCACATCCTGCTAATTGGTCCATTTTACAGAGCACTGATTGGTCATTTTACAGAGTGCTGATTGGTCCATTTTATAAAGTGCTGATTGGTGTGTGTTTACAATCCTTTAGCTAGACACAGAGCACTGATGGTGCATTTTTACAGAGTGCTGATTGGTGCATTTACAATCCTTTAGCTAGACACACAAGTTCTCCAAGTCCCCACTTGACCCAGTAAGTCCAGCTGGCTTCACCTCTCATCAGTTTCAAGAAAAAGCATCCCCAGCTCTGTGTAAGAGTTCCTGTCACCTTACACCCAGGCATCATGGAGGAGGGGAAAAAGGACAGGAGTTCAAATCTGGGCTCTAGCCCCACACAGAGCATTTGATCTCTCTAAGCCTTGGTTTCTTTACCTGTAAAATGGAGTGTGTTTCAGAGATGGAATGGGTCTCATGAGTCAGCATGGGGAACCTGTCTCATAGCTTCCCTAAATCGGCCTCCTGTGTGCCACCATCACTAGACTATGATATGTTTGAAAAAAATGTGGTTACTTAGTATTTTCCTTTTTAAGAGTAGTTGCTCATTTTTAGAAGTTGGTAAAATGGAGACGATGCCTACTTCACACAGTGGTATGAAAATTAAAAGATATTAAAGGACTCAAGGGCCTGGTACACAAAATATACTCAGTAGTAAGCTCCTGCCCTTCTTCCTGATCCCTCTATCTTATTCCACGTATTTAGCTATCAGTGCCTCTTTCAGTGCTTCCAGATGAAGGTAAGGGTCTCTGGGATGTATGCAGGAGAGCAAAAAACCCTGGGTGGTAGATTCAGACATGCCTGGATTTAGATTCTAGTATCATCACTTAATCGCCATGTCACCTTGGACAGGTTTGCTCAGCTTTTCTGAGTTTCTGCTATTTATAAAGGTCATGATTTCTTTTAAAAAAATTTTTTAATTTTAGATTCTGGGGGTACACATGCATATTTGTAACATGGGTACACTGTGTAGTGGTGGAGACTGGACTTCCAGTATACCTGTCATCTGAATGTTGAACACTGTATCCAGCAGGCAATTTTTCACCTCTCACACAGCTCTCACCCTCCCTTCTTTTGGAGACCCCAGTGTCTGTTATTTCCAACTTTGTATCCATGTATGCCCACTGTTTAGCTTCCACCTGTGAGAACATGTGGTATTTGATTTTCTGCTTCTGAGTTAGTTCACTTAGGATAATGGCCTCCAGCTCCATCCAGGTTGCTACACTTACTTCATTCTATCAGGCCGGGTGTGGGTGGAAACAGCACACTCTCCCGGGGAATCTAAGGAAGATTTAGTAAAGGACTATTTAATCTAAGTATATGCAGAATTAGGGGCAGTAACAAGAACTGTGCAGTTACCCGAGGAGGGGAAGAGTACTTGGGGCCATTACCACCCCAAGGCCAAAAGGGCCTAGGCCAGCAGATGCTGGAATCCAGAGAGAATTGCTGTATGAGTAAGGCCACCTGGCTGAGGCAGTGACCTTCAGCAGAGGGACACAGCCTACCTGTGGCAACCCATAAGCCAGAACAGGAAAAAACATCTCAACCTCACTCTCCTCCTGCCCACCAGTCTCCCGGGAGGGCAGACCTCTGGTCAACCCTGACGGAAACCAGAGCGAAAGTGAGATTAGAGATGCTTTACGCATCAGCCTCATGGAGCATAAAGTGAGGGTTAGGGCAAGAGAGGACCTAGAAGGAAAGACCTCACACAACCAACAGAGTCGTACAGTTAACACAAGGGCAAATTAAATGAACAACAACAAAATCAAGGCACAATGCCTTGGCTGGGCGCGGTGGCTCACACCTGTAATCCCAGAACTTTAGGAGGCTGAGGCTGGCGGACCACCTGAGGTCAGGAGTTCAAGACCAGCCTGAATAACAAGGAGAAATGCCATCTCTACTAAAAATACAAAATTAGCTGGGTGTGGTGGTGCACGCCTGTAATCCCAGCTACTCAGGAGGCTGAGGCAGGAGAATCGCTTGAACCTGGGAGGCGGAGGTTGCAGTGAGCAGAGATCGCACCACTGCACTCCAGCCTGGGCAACAAAAGTGAAACTCAGTCTCAAAAAAAAAAAAAAAAAAAAAGCACAATGCCTTGTATATAATAGGTACAAAACACGTATCTGGACAGATGGATGGATGGATGGATGGATGGATGGATGGATGAATGAATGAATGAATGGATGGATGGATGGATGGCGGCCAGGCATAGGAAGGTGGGCGATTTGTCTACCACCCCACAGCCAGCAAGATGCAAAGCTCTAAGAGTCAGAATTTGCCAGGAGAAGGTTTGTGTTCTTTCCCCAAACTACATTATCCTTCCTTTAGAGTGAGCCATCACGGTAAGATCCGAGGACTCAGTGAGGAATTCCCTCCCATGTGCTTTATAAACATCTTCCCCATGAAAGCCCTGGCCTTTGGAGCTCAGCTCAGCTTCCTCTCTCCTCTAACAATCTGCCTGAACTGAGGCTTGGCAATCATTAGTCCATGCTGCAGAGCTGCGCTATTTAATCAGACCTTTGATTAACTTATTCATCTATTTTGGTTACCATCAAAGCAGGAGAGCTGGGTGAAGACTGAACACCAGAGTGATGGGTTAAGCTGTCTAATTAGATTGCTCTGACTCTCTGTTTTATTTTTAACACACGTGAGGCACTCAGTTACACTGCAAAACAGGAAGACTACAGGAATAAATTAATCTCAACATGAGCCCAGTCCTGAATGTCGCTCCAAGTCCCCAACTTAATACACAATCAATTAAGTCCAAGTGTTCAATTAGTTGTAAAGGAGGCAATGGGATGAGTTTGTATTTAGAAAGAAAGCCCCAGGAAAAGGTGGAAAATTAAGAAATTTGGGGGAAAGAACATGTGGTAAGAAGCAGGTACATTTATTACAAATAGCTCACCCTCTTAGAGATGGCATGATATCTAGCACACTCTTCCCCCACCTCCGTCCACACTCTCCTCCTCCTCCAAGTCTCAACTTAGAAATCACTGCCTTCCAGCCACCACCACCCCCACAGCCCCAGGCTGGATTAGGGGCTCCCAAAGCAAGAAGCAAGCTGTTTCCCTTCCTCTAGCACAGCATGTCATCCTGCTGGGTTCAACTTTCCATGCCCCTCTCCTGCACTTGACTGAAACTCCTTGAGGCAGGGACAATGTCTTTTTTACTGTGGTAACAACACAGTAATTATTCAAAAACTGTTTGATGAATGTGCACGACTATGGAGTCAGCCAGGCCTGAGTTCATTTTTCTCTGACATTTTCCTCACCTAGAAGCAGAAGTGTTCATGATTGCTAAAATCCAGCGTCAGGACAGAACAACGGAGGAGGCATAGTTTGTTGAGCCCTGAAGCCCGGGCTATAGAACTGGTTCTACTTTTAATGAGCTGTGTGACCTCAGGTAACTCACTTAACCTCCTTGAGTCTTAGTTTTCTCATCTGGAAAATGGGGGTCTACAATGTTATAGTATTCACAGAGAAGGCATAGCATCCAGCCTCATGCTGGGCAAGCAACACTTCTCCTCTCTCAGTGAATGCCTGTTAGCAATACCAAAGTTCAGATGACTCAGAATTTGGGGCATGATAAAAGCAGCAAATTCTGGTACCTTTGAAAGTAAAGGGTAAGTCAGGAATGCAGATGGTTTTGTCAGGGGAAATAAGTCACTTGTCACCTTGTCCTACGTTTCTGTAAAAAATGTGGGTGGATCATGAGGTCAAGATATTGAGACCAGCCTGGCCAACATGGTGAAACCCTGTCTCTACTAAAAATACAAAAATTAGTTGGGCATGGTGGCGTGCTCCTGCAGTCCCAGCTACTCGGGAGGCTGAGGCAGGAGAATCGCTTGAACCCAGGAGGCAGAGGTTGCAGTGAGCCAAGATAGCGCCACTGCACTCCAGCCTGGGCAACAGAGCGAGACTCCATTAAAAAAAAAAAAAAAAATCACAAGCTGAAATCTGGAAAATGCAAAGTCCTTCCCTCTGGTAGATCTCCAAAACTGGACAGCACACTTTGGGTTTGAGGAGGAGGAAAAGTGAGTGGGACTGATTAGCCATGCTACCTTTTGGGGCAGTCTCTCCATGCAATCCACACTGGTATTAATCTCATTTCCATGCCTCAACACACTTCAGTCCAACCAGGAACTTCTTACATCATGGGGTCAATGGAGAGAAGAGCACCCTCGAAGGCAGGCTGAGGAAACCTGGAGGGCACCAGGCAAATTTCCCCGAGGGCGTCCCATAGAGAAGTCAACACCTGGCAGAGTAATATCCCACCATGTTGTTCATCACTATCAACATGCCAAAGGGTTCATGTAATTAAAATGATAATAAAAATGAGAGTTAGTTTATTTTAATAGGCAGATCATTATCCTTGCAATGGCTGTTAATAATTCTAAGCAGCATGGTCTAAACTTTAATCGCCAAAATGCAGTCATGCCCAAGATTATTACCTAATTCACTTATGTAAAGGGAGCACAGGCAACCCCAGGTTTTAAGGGTTTTATGTAAACTGGGGGGTTGGGGATGCTCTCAAAGGGAGATTTGCCTTCTTGAAGAAGCTGCCAATTACCAGGTAGACCCAAAGGGGAGCATCTATGAGGTGGTGCAAGTGATTCTAGGGTATATCTGATGCCAGGTGGTCCACAGAGAAGTTGACCAGATTAGCAGTATGAGCATGGAGGCAGAGAGCTGGACAGTAGACACACCTCACCTCTAAAGGTGACTGCCCAAAACACAGGGGATGGAGGAAAGCCATGTCTCAATGGTGATGACACATTTCTGACCTTTGATAAATAAGGGAAAGACAGGAAAAGAGGCTGGTTTTGTCAGGAAAGGATGCTCACTCCTTCTCCAAGATGTGGATTTCCAGGAGTCATTGAGACACCCCAGTAAAGATAATAATAGAAAATATGCCTAGCACGTACTGGGTGTCAGGCATTGTGGAAAGACCTTTATATGGGCTGACCTATTTAAACCCCTCCTACCAAGATTAAGGGTTGTATATTATTTAGTACCCAAAGTTTGGGGGTCCTTTTCCTTACCTCAACTTTCAGTCCCCCAGTCCTAGATACTCTACTCTGAACTGATGTATTTCTCTCTTCCCCTCCTTTCCCACTGGACCTGGCCTATTCAGATGTGCTCTTCACTATTCTGATTTACTGCAGGGTCAGGACTGAGCCTCTGCCTCCATCCAGACAAATTTTCATTCTCCAAGCAGTTTTTCAGACAATTAGGTGCAATGTCTTTAGAGCTGGGCATTCCTGGCTTCCAAATCTCTCCAGGCCTTAATTTTCTCACCTGTAAAAAGGGTAATAGTAGTATATCCTGCTTCTTTCCTAAGGCATTACTATATATGTAATCTGTAAGCTCTCCTCTACCATACTGGAAATACTTTTTGCTCAAAATAGATTGCTTACCCGTATTAACATTTTGCTGTAGATTACAAATCACCTTGACATATTTTAAAAAATTAAAAAAAGAAGCCATCCCAGCTGCAGAATGTTTGAAAAGTCATTTGCCTTTCATGTTGTTTCTGAGTGGTTGTCTTGGCAACCAACCTATATGTTCAGAGTATAATTGTTAAGAGACAGACGTGGGGCAGGGCTCGAGATGCTGGGACAGAGACACTGGCAGATGCCTTGGAAGAAGATCGTGAAATGAGCACGAGCTTTGGAGTCTGGCTGGCCCAATTCTGAATCCTGACTCTACCACAACCAGCCTGGCAGTCACCTCTCTAAGTCTCAATCTCCCCACCCATAAAATAGAGAAAACAATACACATTGCATGAGGTTTGAAAAAGCATTAAATGAGGTAGGAGAGTCAAGGTGCCTAGCACAATGCTTGCCATATCAGGGCTCAATATGAGTGTTTAAAATGACACATGCCATTAATTCCAGCACTTTGGGAGGCCAAGGTGGGTGGATCACTTGAGGTCAGGAGTTCAAGACCAGCCAACATGGTACAACCCCATCTGTACTAAAAATGCAAAAATTAGCCAGGCATGGTGGCGCATGCCTGTAATCCCAGCTACTTGGGAGGCTGAGTCAGCAGAATTACTTGAGCCCGGGAGGTGGAGGTTTCAGTGAGCAGAGATCGTGCCACTACACTCCAGCCTGGGTGACAGAGTGAGACTTTGTCTCAAAAAAAAAATTAAATAAAAATAAAAAAATAAAATAAAATGGTTAACAACACATAGTCTGGAGACTGACTGACTGGGTTTGAATACTGGCTCCATCATTCACTATCTGGGTCATTCTGGGCAAGCAGTTAAACCTCTATGTACCTCAGTTTTCATCTGTAAAATGGGGCTACTTACAGCACATACTCTATGGGATTGTGAAAATTCTGGTGCTATATCTAAGCAATGGCTATTGTTAACTGTTAATATTATGACTGATGATACTAAGAGCAAAAGACAATATTCACATCTATTAAAGGCATCTGCTGTTGCACACCTGTAATCCCAGCACTTTGGGAGGCCGAGGCGGACAGACCACCTGAGGTCAGGAGTTTAAGACCAGCCTGGCCAACATGGTGAAACCCCGTCTCCACTAAAAATACAAAAATTAGCTGGGCGTGGTGGTGTGCGCCTGTAATACCAGCTACTCGGGAGGCTGAGGCAGGAGAACCACTTGAACCCAGGAGGTGGAGGCTGCAGTGAGCTGAGATCGAGCCACTGCACTCCAGCCTGGGCAACAAAGCGAGACTCTGCTCAAAACAAAACAAAAAAAGTCATCTGTATTTGTGAGTATTCACCCTTGGCAGCATAGAGAAACTCCAGTTTCACTCAGTTGAGATCATTTAATGGGACATTTATGGAACACCTTAATATGAGGCAGGTACTGAGGAGGGCGAGGGACCAGGGTCCACGATGAAGGAAACATGGCTGATGTTCTCAAGGAGTCTGTGGTCTAGTGGATATTCAGTATCCATGACTGCACAACAAGTTACCTCAAAATGCAGCAGCTTAAAACAGCGTCAGTTATTTATTAACTCAAATGGTTTCTGTGTGTCAGGAATCTCAGAGTATATTCGCTGGGTGGTTCTTAGGATTCCTCGTGAGGTTGCAGTCATCTACTTGCTCTGGGATGTAAGATCTAATTCTATGCTGGCTCCCACATACATGCCTGGCAGTTGATGCCAGTTGTCAATAAGAAGGCTCAGGTTTTTGCCACATGGACCCCTCCAGAAGGCTGCTTGAGAGTCTTTACAACATGCTAGCTGGCTTCCCCCGAAGTGAGTGGTCCTAAAGACAGCAAGGTGGAGGCAAGGTTGTCTTGAAGACTTGGCCTCAGAAGTAACATGGCATCATTCCTGCAATGTCTTATCGGTTATATAGGTAAGTTTATGCAATGTGGGAAGGGACTAGACACGGGAGTGAATGAATGCTCGGAGGTGGGAATTACTGGGTGCCATCTTGGAGATTGGCTACCACATCTGTAATTATAGAATAGTATGAACTGGACTGTGATAAATTCCAAGTACAGCCATCCTCGGAGTCTGTGGGGTATTGGTTACACGACCCCTCTTGGAGATCAAAATCCAAAGACGCTCAAGTCTCTGATATAAAATGGTGCCCTATTGCATATAACCTATGCACATCCTCCTGTATACTTAAAATCATCTCTAGATTACTTATAACACCTCATACAATGTAAAAATTATGTAAACAGTTGTTATACTGTATTGTTTTGGGAATGACAAGAAAAAGTCTGTACATGTTCAATATAGATGCAACCATCTATTTTTTTTTCAAGTGTTTTCAGCCCTTGGTTGGTTGAGATATGTATAGCAGTGGTCCAGTAGAAGGACAATTAAAGGACAGTGATAAGAAAGGAGGGACAACAATCAGATAGAGATGTCTGAAGGAAATAAACCTTAAATTTGGTCTTGAAAAATGGGTTGAAAATTGAGATTCTCAAATATTGGGAGAAAAGCATGATAGGACAATGAAGGCACAGAGATATAAACAATTGTGTGTCTGTGTGTGTGTAAAATAACTATAGTCTGATACACTTAATGAAAAAGCTTAGAGTTGAAAATGCTAGAGATGGATATGGAAAGGTAGGACAGGATCAAATGTTGGAGAAGACCAGGACCATATGCCATGCAAAAGAGCACTGGATAATATCCCAGAGACAGTGGGAAAAACAAAAGGGGTTTCAATAGCTAAGAGATGTGATCTCATCTATATTTTTGGAATATACTCTAATGATTTATGGAGGAAAGATTAACAGAAGGCAGCTGAGAGGCATCAGAACCTTGGAGGAAGCCTGGTGAAAATCTAGATTCCCAGGATCCTACTGAGAGGTTATGATTCATTAGATTTATCGTAGGGCCTAGAAATCCGTATTTTAAAACCAGCACCCCGGGTGATTCAAAAGCAAGTCTCCATAGATTACCCTCTAAGAAACACCAAGTTAGGAGACACAGAAAATGCTATTTCTCAAGGTCTTCTTAGCTGAATCATTTACACTGGATCAACAACCAACTTATTGTTCAGAAACAAGTCATAAGATAGCCCCAAGCTTAAGTGCCCCACCTGAAACTGATACTTTGTTAGATTTATGGGGAAAGAAGACCTTTCTCAAATATTAATAAAAGAAAGTATTGATGTAAGATCAGGAGCTCTTTAGCTATCTCTATACCTCACAGGCAGTTTATGACAGTGAGGCCAAGAAGGCTTCTCGGCTGTACTTCTTTTTAAATTTAGAAGTCCTGTTTCAATACAAGCAGCTCCAGGTCAGCTACAGCAAAATTCTTAGTAACCAGCATCAACAGGAGAACTGAATTACATATTTCATGTCTTCTTACATTAGCAACTTAGAAGGAAATGTTGAGAGAGCCTGGAAGCTGGTCTTTGCAGGTGACAGCAATCTCCCGTAAGCATCAATGAACATCTATTCAGATATACAACCCTAGCCCAAAATAAGATTAGCTGGCTTGCACCTAAAAATGCTCATTATTCAGAAGTCTACTGAGCAACGATCTTCTGCAAACATAAATAATTCCAGAACGATGACAAAGGAGAAGTGAACCAAGAAGAATGTGATCGCGGATCTACAGACACGTCCCTCCTCCTATCGGTGGCATAAAACCCCTCCCTCTCTCATCGCCGGGCAAGAAGCATCCTCTATTTAGCTTTGCGAAGCTTGAGGGGATTGGTCACTGGAGCATTTACAGATTGCCTGAACATCCTTCAGTACTTTACGTTATGAAATGGAGCATTTGAAAGCACTGGGAGTTCTGATTTGTGAACTGGACTGTTACAGTGGTTTAACTTCCTGAAATATAGCTGCCTTCTTAATAGATTTTTCAATGCACTGAGGAGAAAATTGCATTAGCTGCTGCGTAGCCTGATCTTAATATTTTTAGAAGCTGCAATTCTTCTTATTACAGTGCACAGTATGTATTTATGTATGTAGACTTAGCACAGTGTCTGACACATAGGAGGCACTCAATGTATAGTTTTGAAAAAGTAAAACAATGCATTTACACAGACAACACTTATTGAGAACCATTGCTTCTGATGGGGATATACTGATGGACCTGCTTCATTCATTCATCATTCATTGATTCATTCATTCAACAAACACTTCAGCAACTTCTAAGCGTAAAGCTCTGTGCCAGATGATTGCTTTGAGGAAATAACAGCACAGTTTGGGGAGACATAACAAATAATTTCAAAAAGGATGGTCACAGCTGTCAGGGTAGTGGTTTACCCTGATAGGAGGTGGGAGTGAGGGAGGTGGGGCATGGGATGGTGAAGATATCCAGGTGGCTTTGGTGCTATTGTTCTAGTTTTAAGTTAGATGACATGGTGCTTTATCAGTGTATGCCATAACCTGTCTATCTGTAGTCTTCATATGTAAGTGAATATGCTCATATATATGGATATCGCCGCGACCGTACATGGATACATATGTGTGTGTATACATACCCTCTCTATCTGTGGGGGATTGGTTCCAGCACCCTCAAGGATACCAAAATCCTCAGGTACACAAGGGCCCTGATATAAAATAGTGTAGTATTTGCATATAACTTAGGTATATCCTCCCATATACTTTAAATCATCCCTAGAGTGCTTATTAATACCTAATGCAATGTAAATGCTATGTAAATAGCTGTTATACACTATTGTTTAGAGAATATTGAAAAGAAAATAAATATCCATACATGTTTAGTTCAGGTGTACCCATCTATTCTTTTCCCCTGAATACTGTCAAGTCTTGGTGGGTTGAACCCAAGAATAGAGAACCCACAGATATAGATAGGTGACTATGTATGTGTGGTGTATTTAGTTATATTTCATTCATGTTCAAAGTGCCAAGAAGAGAGATAATCATTCTGCTATTAAATGCAAGTGGAAAAAAAGACTTTGTTTCTGTTACCATAAATTTACTCTATTGCATGCATTCTTAACAGACACAAAAGTTGGTTCTTGTGGGGATCAAAAAAAAATCAGATATTCCAATGGTTTGGTATTAAAATCTCATGCCAGAGGTTTAATCAGGGAAATAAAAAGTATAAAAAGGCACATAGGAGAGTGATAATATTTAAAAAGAGGTTAAGAAACACCACCCTCCAGGATCATACAACACCAAAATAGCCACAAAACAGAGAAGTACGCAAAAGCACACACACACACACCTCAAAAACCTGCTCCCTGATCTGAGCCTCTGCCGAATTCAACAGTTCTTTGCTGCCTTTCTGAATTTAATCAGAAGGCAGCTGAATCAGAAAACACACTTCTCTGTTGTCAAGTTCATCTGGATATTTGGGGAGCAATTTCTCTCGCTCTCGCAACCATTCCTTCTTCCACTCTTACCTCCGCCTTCCCATGGAGCCATCTAAAAAGGGCAGCCACATAGGCTGCAATTAAAGAAGCCCCACACTGCTCTACATTAATGAGGCACTTTGCTTTACATTTTCAGAGAGCTCTTTAGCACTTTGCAGGTGACACCCTTGCCTGTGACAATCTCTGATGCCAGCTGCGGAGATATACCTTGCAGGTGAGTTTAAACACATGGACAGCAACTTACAAGCAGGCAAAGAGAGTTGAGGAAGATGATCCAGAGTTGTCCCTTTATTAATTTCTGGTTGGTTTAAAAACTGTTTTCTTTCACCACACATAGAAGGCAAAAGTCTCCTGGTGTAGTAAAAGGAAAACCTTGTCAATGGCAGTCCAAATTTCTTCTGGCTGACAGCCAGAATGAGTCTCTTCACTGGTCACCCTGAAAAGATGATGGCTTCACTCAGCTCTTGTAATACATCTAACAAACATTAACCAAAGGTCTTATTGCAATTTTGAATATTTTAAACCTTGACCTTGAAGCCCTGCTTCAGAAGATTTAGACCGTGGTAATATTGATATTCACCCCCCCAACAACAGGCCTTTACTGTTTAATATGATGGTTGTCAAGGCAACCAGATTGTGAGGATGGCTGTCTAACCTGTCTAGATTTAGAATTTATCATACATGAGAATGCAGAAGGGAAAAATGTCACCCTCAGAAAGTACTATAGAAGACGGTACATGGTACAAGGTAATTCCATTATGCTTTTACTTCCACTTGGGGATTTGGCTACTGATCAAAGGAATTCCTAATGCTCTAAATCCCCTTTAAAAAGATCACCTAATTCCAAAAGTGACTCATTTATCTAAACATGCACTGTGTGTGCCAAATTCTGTACTAGACACTAAGGAAAGAGGAGTAAATGAAAAATGTTCCTCTTTCTTAGAAGATCACCATTAAATGGGAGAGAATATTATTATGTTTATAATAACAATAACATTTGTTGAACGCTTACTATGTAACAGACAGTATACTAAAGCAATTTACAAGTATCTTTTAATTCACACAATAACCTTTATTACTGTGTGTGATGTAGACATCAAGGAAATCACCCAATTATAATGAATTATAGGAGCTGGGATTAAAAATCAGATTTGCCTCTTTCCAAAAACCTTAATCGTTTTTGGAAACTGATTCAAATATGATACTCACATGATTATTACGCAGTGAAATCTGTATATAAATTCTTACCAACATTCTTAGAACATAGCAAAATTAATTGTACTCAGAAATGGGAAGTAAAATCAGGAAAGACGAAGGTGACTACTAGGTTGAGCTCATACTGTTAGCAGAAACAAACATTCCAATGCAGTTATAATAGAGTCATATACCTTCTCAGAACAAATGTCTCTCCAATCTCTAAAGGACTGCAAGTGGCCAGTAACGCTCCACTGAGAAAGCTGTTAACACGAAAATACAAAGCAGGAAGGGAAGCTTGGAAACATATGTCCAGACCCAGGAAGATTGTTACAATGGATTTTTAACTTCTGTACTTTAGAGTGTGTGATATGGTTTGGCTGTGTCCCCACCCAAATCTCATCTTGAATTCCCATGTGTTGTAGGAGGGACCTGGTGGGAGGTAACTGAATCATGGGGGCGAGTCTTTCCTGTGCTGTTCTTGTGACAGTGAGTAAGTCTCATGAGATCTGATGGTTTTAAAAAGAGGAGATCCCCTGCACAAGCTCTCTCTTTGCCTGCTGCCGTCCACATAAGATGGGACTTGCTCCTCCTTGCCTTCCACCATGATTGTGAGGCATCCCCAGCCATGGGGAATTTTAAGTCGTTAAATCTCTTTCTTTTGTAAATTGCCCAGTCTGGGGTATATCTTTATCAGCACCATGAAAACGGACTAATACAGCGTGCCAGGGAAAGTCTCAGCCTTCTAAAACTAACGGTTATCATTTGCACATTACGGAGGGTCCTGAGCAGGAGCCAAGTGGAGCCTGGGTGTCCTCCTTCAGGACACTGATAAAGACCTGCTGCAGCCCCAGCCCAGGGCTGGCTACACTTTGGAATTACATGGGCGCACTACTGGGCTTGCCCCAGAAAAACTAAACTATGACATCTAGTGGTAGGGCCTGGCATTGCTGCTTGTTTGGGTTTGGAACACAAGCCATGCTAATGTGTCATCCAGAGTGGCCGCTAGCATTGTTTTGGTGGTGTTTTGTGTTACCAACAGTACCAAGTGATTCTTATGTGCAATCAAGCCTGAGGTACATAACAATTGGGAAGTGAGCCAATCAATTAATTCTAACTGGGGAAGATCAACACCCAGCTTAATAGCACAGCTCTGTAACTTTATTTTCTGTTTGCACAGAATTGCTGAGTTCCCACATAGTATATGTATTTTTTAATCCCCTGGGAATATTTAAGCGTCCTTGATCTGGAAGCAACATGGAATGATGGCACGAGCACTGTCTTCAATACAAGCTGGAGCGTGGTCAATTTCCTTCTCTGAATTTCAGGTTCTGCATCTGTAAAGCAGACACAAGGCTGCGGGGTGCGGTGGCTCACGCCTGTAATTCCAGCACTTTGGGAGGCCGAGGTGGGCAGATCACCTGAGGTCGGCAGTTTGAGACCAGCCTGACCAACATGGAGAAACCCCATCTCTACTAAAAATACAAAATTAGCCGGGCATGGTGGTGCATGCCTGTAATCCCAGTTACTTGGGAGGCTGAGGCAGGAGGATTGCTTGAACCCAGGTGGCGGAGGTTGCGGAGAATCGAGATTGCACCATTGCACTCCAGCCTAGGCAACAAGAGCGAAACTCTGTCACAAAAAAAAAAAAAAAACAGACACAGGGCCACCTATTGCTCTGTCAGCCTGAAAATGGGATGATGTACAGGAAAATACCCAGCAGAGGACCTGAAAGAATCGAGCTGCTGGTTCATTCTGAATCAAGAAGGAAGAAATATTTCATTATGTGACAGGTGGAATAAAGGCCTGATCGCAGTGAGTGAGCTCGAGACGCTAGTCCTTTACCACATGTCATCAGTTGTGATTTTCTCTCCTTCTTTATAACGGCTGGTTTTGGAGGGTGGGACTTATGTATATATACAATGTAAGGGCAACACACACACTCTGGGACACAACGTACAATAAGTAATAGCAGCACATTAATAATAACAGGGGATGAGAAAGGGGAGTTTCAGCAGTGCTATTATGCCTCTGAATAAGATGTTGATCATTGCTTGTTATTTTCTCTTCAAACATGTTATTTAGCCAGTAGTGAGCAGATTTAAAACCCACTGGAGTTCTTGAATTCAGCCTGGCTGAGTGGTTAAATCTAATGAAAATATTCTAGTTAGATGAGTTTTTAGCCAAGGGAGTTGAGTATACAAAAGCATACACAACCGGTCAGTTTGTAAGACGTCCATCTTTCAAAAATGGTAATAGGAATGATGATGATGATGATGAGAGTAATAAGAATGCATGTGCAGCATTTTCTCATTTTCAATGAAATTTTCCATCTATTATTTCATTGGATGCTTGAAGTAAGTTTGTGAATTAAGCAAGTAAGGGATTCATATCTCTATTTTACACGTAGGAAACTAAGACTTAAAAATATCATTGTCTCAAATTGCACTGCTAGTAAGTGGGAGAGTTAAAATTTGCCCCTTCTGACCTTCAGGAAAATCACTGTCACAATGCGGGAGGGCCTTCTAACACCAGCACCTAATGCTGGAACTTTATCATGGGAAACAGATGGAATTAAGAGACTGTGAAGCATCACATATTGTTCTCAGCAAGAAAATTCACATTTTGATACCTTTGTGCACCTTTTCCTAAAATCAACTTGGTGAAATGGTACAACCAGGGATGAAAACTTGAAATGTTTCCAAGTTGCCTATCCAAAGTAACTTTGTTTAGAAATAAATAAAGTTATTTTGTTGACCTGGCTTGTTTTCCATGCTTCAGTTAGAAGACATAATCTGGCTGGGCACAGTGGCTCAAACCTGTAATCCCAGCACTTTGGGAGGCTGAGGCGGGCAGATCACGAGGTCAAGAGCTTGAGACTAGCCTGACCAACATGGTGAAACCCCATCTCTAATAAAAATACAAAAATTAGCCAGGAGTGGTGGCACGTGCCTGTAATCCCAGCTACTCAGGAAGCTGAGGCAGGAGAATTGCTTGAACCCGGGAGGCAGAGGTTGCAGTGAGCCGAGATTGTGCCATTGCACTCCACCCTGGGTGACAGAGTGAGACTCTGTCTCAAAAAAAAAAAAGACAGAATCTGACCCATCAGTGTCCCAAATGAGGAAAGAGAATAATGAATGGACATCACCATGGGGTCACCAAGTGATAGCTACACCTTAACGCTTCACATGGTTGGGAATAAAACGACACAAATCCATTGGACTGGCCTCTGACTTTAGTGCTTCCATTTTCTATCCCATCACCTTCACAGTCAGCACCTGTGTAAAGCGTGGAGTCACCCCAATTGTGCCAGTTTCTAATATGAAGGGCAATTTTGCCCCCAAAGGTCACTTGGCAATACTTGGGGATACTTTTGGTTGTCATGACTTGGGCAATGGGGTGCTACTGGATCCAGGGGGCAGAGGCAAGGAACGCCACTCAACATCCTCAGACAGGACGGCCTCCACAACAAAAAACTATCTGGCCCATAACATCATGAGTGCTAAGGTTGAGGCACCTTGCTCAAAAGTACCAGCTAAAACTCAGAAAAAAATGGATGTGGATGAAGAGTCTTTTTCCTGGTACATGAGAGTACACATTTTGTCTAAGTTTTGACCTAATGGAAAACACTGCATTATCTGGAGGTAAGAAAGACCTTCAAAGAGGAAAAAAGATGAGTTTGAAGTCCTCAGAATCCTTAAAGAAAGAAAAGTGACAACTCTTTAACTCCTACATATAACAGAATTGAATGAGACTTATACATGAAAGAATATAAAGTTTAGATAAGCAAGATTGTCCAATGACTGATTCAGGGACATCTCTCTTGGCTGAAGGCAATGAACTAGCCATTGGCTGCCATTCTCTCAACAAGAGGGATTACGCCTTTCCACTGTACCTAGGCACTTTGGCCACCCAGCAGGTACGCCTCATCCGAAACCCAGCTTCACACTGAACCAAGGGCTCCAGGCTCCAGGTGCTGGACAGCTGATGCTACTTAGCATTCCCCTAAATACTTCCACCAAGATTCAGACTCTCGGCATCTGAGCCCAAATGTTAACTTCACTAGGTCAAGAGCATCCTCATGCTTGTCTTGTACAAAAGGAAGAGGAGAGTGAATTCCTTCTGCTAGATAGTAGCTCCCAAGGTGTACCTGGCTGTGCTTTCAACCAGGAACACCTCTTTGCAGGATGCTTAAAGATTGGGCATTTGTGCCCCCTGCTGATACTGTACTATGTTATTATTCAGGGGAAACAAACCACATTAAGTATGAGCACGTGTCTACCTTGGACAGCTCCAGTCACATATATTATACCCTGTCTAGATGACAAATATGACTTTTGCTCTTCCTGCTAAAGCTCAATGCTTCCTCAGTTTTCTCCATCTTCCTACCACCATGCACCCACCAGCTTGTTCCAGAATCCTAGGAGCTAGACATGATCCCTCTCCCCCACATCCCAGATCTACCTTTCTGTCACAGCCACCATGTCAAACCCTCCCTGTCAAGTCAGCTGTAAAAATGAATCTGCCCCTCAATGCAGTCACCTCCACAGGATGAAGGCAGTGCATGGAGGTAGTTTTTCACTAAAACACCTTCTTTTTGAGAACCATCACAGGGCAAAATATTAAGTCTGGAGAAAATAAATCAATTTTATCTCTTGATTTTCTACTCATCTACCAAGATTCCTGCCCTCAGGATCCATATTGTCACTAGGTCACTGGACTTGAAAACCTTAAGGTCAGGGTTTTGGACTTAGTAGCAATCAATGCCTCACAAGGTATATAGCTGGCAACCTGTTGCAAGTTACCCGATAAATAAGAAAATTAGAAGCTCGGAAAGAAATTTAACAATGCCTATCCCATTCAGCTCCATCTTCTGCCCCTGAGCCCACTGAATGGGTCAGGGACATTGATTTTAAAATGGATTCTGTACACTGTAAAATGAAAGTTCAATTTTCCAAATATAAGGACAGTTGGGTCCCCCCCATCCAGTATGAAGTGTGCTTCCCTCGCCTTGTTCACCCCTTCAGTAATGCACTTCAGTACACATATATCTCCCCTATAAGAACACACTTTGTGATAGTTACTATTTTTACCTTGGAAACTCCCTTAGCACTTTCCAAGACACATATATAGGCATTCCATTTATTTGCTTTCTTTTAATCAAAATTTGGACATACTGACTATACTGATACTGAAACCTCAGAGATAAAAATTGGCCCAACTTACCCCGCTGTGGGCATCCTGACCAGTCCTGGATGTTAGTTTGAGATCAGGTTTATTAGTTTCCTCAATTATCAAAAAGGTATGCCCTTCATAAGCGAAAAAGAGAAGGAAGTGTTGGGCAGAGAAAATAAGTGCATTTCTTTCTTTTCTAATAGAAAAAGTTTAATGATAAGAGTATTAACTTTTACAGCTAAGCTGAGCAGATAATAAGCAGGTAAAGGAGTTTTGCTTGGGAAAAGGTATTCTCTTCTTTGGGCAACGAAAGCCTGTCATTAACTCAAAGAGCAAGATAAAGTGCTCTTACGCCTCCGCTTCACCTCCTCCTCAAAGTTTCTGTGTTCTTGATAATGATGTACCTAGCATGGGAACACCACACTACCCCTCCACTCCTGGAACTCACAGTGGACCCCAAGGCTCGGCTCAGGGTCCCCCTTTTTCTGTGAAGTCATCCCTGACTATCCAGCTGGTAACTGATTGGTACTACACTCTTCCCTATTTCATTAGTTTTCACTAAATTCTTGGAGAAGACATGAGCTTTTCCTCATCTGAATTCTGGAACAGCGTGCATTCAGCAAATCCTTATCCACTGACTGATTTGTATCTAGGTACAGACCTGAGTTGCTTCCCCCTAATCAGATGAGAATTCAGCTACCTATTAAATAGAGTTAACATCAGGTTTTCCAAGCCAGCTGGTTTCCCTGTGCTACTGAAAAAAAAAAAAAAAAAAAAATGAAAACTCAGCTGGCAGTCCATCCATCTTAATCTTGAAGGAAGCGGGACCTTCCCCATGTACGTACTGGGTGTCTCGGAAAATCCTAACATGATCCAACCCAAACTCCAAACTGGCTTAGAAGTCACAGATGAAAAAGAGAAAGTGGGCTGGGCGCATTGGCTCATGCCTGTAATCCCAGCACTTTGGGTGGCTGAGGCTGGCAGATCACTTGAGGTCGGGAGTTTGAGACCAGCCTGGCCAACATGGTGAAACCCTGTCTCTACTAAAAATACAAAAATTAGCCGGGCGTGGTGATGCACGCCTGTAATCCCAGCTACTCCAGAGGCTGAGGCACGAGAATAGCTTGAATCTGGGAGGTGGAGGTTGCAGTGAGCCAAGATCTCACCACTGCATTCCAGCCTGGGCGACACAGCAAGACTTCGTCTCAATAAAAAACAAACAAAACAAACAAACAAACACACACCACAGAAAAAGGAGTGTGAGAGGAGAGAGAAACTCACTTATATATATTAATTATTCCTGCTCCTGAGATAAGCATTTTCTTCTCACAACAAACCTACAAAGGAAACGGGGGAGATTCTTTTGGTTGCCTATCCAGAGAGCTACACTTCAGATTCCCTACTGAGAAGGCTGAAAACACACAGACACACACACTGAGACACACATAGAAACACACACACAGGCAAAGACACAAAGAATCATCAATTTTCAGTCTTCCCTGAAGACAGGTCATGGGCCTGAGACACCATCTTGGCCAACGTACCTGAAGCAAAGTCTCCTAGGAAATCTGGGGGAGAAGATTCCGTTTGGTAACCAGAGAGAGAGTGCATATGAGAATAAGGTTGCCTTCCCTCTTCCCATCTACAGTCCTGTAGGCAGCAGACTTCTGGCTTTATTCTCACCCCTCGACCATGATGAGCCCATGAAAATTCCCAAGATAATAACCACCACTCTTGGAACTGCCAATCGAAGGGCTTCTTGATATTTGACACAAAATTAGTAGATTGTTTAAGGCACTTTACTCAGGTTATATATTAGATCACAACATAAAAGATCGGGAAACTGATCACATAGGTAATGCAGGGAGGAATCACTGTAGCTGCACAAAGGGATGTAAAGTGAGTCTTTCGTAACCTCTCCCCATTAGGTTCCTTCATGCTCACCACGCCCGGCTAATTTTTGTATTTTTAGTAGAGACGGGGTTTCACCATGTTGGCCAGGCTGGTCTCAAACTCCCGACCTCAAATGATCCACCTTCCTTGGCCTCCCAAAGTGCTGGGATTACAGGTGTGAGCCACTGCACCCAGCCCACTCTCTCTTTTTCATCTGTGACTTCTAAGGTAGCCAGTTTGGAGTTTGGGTTGAATCACGTTAGGATTTTCTGAGTCACCTAGTTAAGTACGTGGGGAAGGTCCCAGTTCCTTCAGGATTAAGATGGATGGAATGCCAGATGAGTTTTCATTTTTTTCCGTAGCACAGGGAAACCAGCTGGCTTGGAAAACCTGATGTTACTCTTCACGTGTTCCCAAAAGACACCTCCAAAATAACCTAAGTAAAAAGGGTAGGCGCTCGCACGCACACAAAGCCTCTAGAAGTTTGTGGGTGCTCTTCTACCTGGATTATCCCTTGCAAGCCCTTCTTACAGAAACAATGACACCCATGATAGTCACAAGTCATACGCAGGTGAGCCAAACTCTGTGGTATGCTGCACCCTTACACCTGTGAATACGCCATGCTGCCCCCAAACAGGGAGAACAACAAGGTTTCTTTTTTTTTTTTTCCAGACGGAGTCTCGCTGTCGCCCAGGCTGGAGTGCAGTGGCACGATCTCGGCTCACAGCAAGCTCCACCTCCTGGGTTCACGCCATTCTCCTGCCTCAGCCTCCCGAGTAGCTGGGACTACAGGCGCCCGCCACCACGCCCGGCTAATTTTTTGTATTTTTAGTAGAGACGGAGTTTCACCATGTTAGCCAGGATGGTCTTGATCTCCTGACCTCATGGTCCGCCCACCTCAGCCTCCCGAAGTGCTGGGATTACAGGCGTGAGCCACCACGCCTGGCCAAGCACAAGGTTACTATTCCCATTATCTATGTGAAGTCATTAATTACCTTCTCTTTCCTTCCCTCTCTCTGTTCCTTTCACAGTCGAGAGAAAAATATAGTTTTAAAAATTGTGCTACTACAGAAAGTCTGCAAAATGCAATGAAAACAAGAAAACTAGAATACATGTACCCAGAGGTAACATATTAAACACTGTCATATGGTCTGCCTTTGTAAATATACAGACATCTTTAAACTTTGAAGGGAACTAGTTTTGTGTCTTATTTTAAACTTAATATTACATCATGAGTATTTCCCTTTCCATTTATTCAAGCAACATTCAACGTTGCTATTAAATCAATAAAATGTTATTTAAAAATGATTTGGAAAAGCTTCAACTACCTTATTGTAATGATATACCATACTTTACCTATTCTTTCATGAATGTTGGGATTTAGGTTGTGTCTAAGGTTTACTATTGCAAACAAACAATACCATGATGAAAATCCTTTGATTTCATCTTTATTTCCTTGGAGCAAAGAACTTCTGCATCACAGAACCTGTATATAATTTTTAAGAATCTTGATATTGCCAAAATATCCAAAAAGGGTATTCTGATGTTGACTTACAATAGACAATTTAAGAAGGGTTGGCCCTCATAGATACTTCCCATTAATAAGTAATAAAAATTTTTAAAGACTCCTATATAGATATAAAATCTTATTTTCTTCTTTCTTTGAATATATTTGTATATTTTTACCATTTGCATTTCTTTGCGAGTTCCCTTATTCTTATCCTTTACCCATTTTTCTGCAGGTCTGTATTTCCTATTTATCTGTAACAGCTCTTTATGTATTACATGCTATATCTGTTTCAAGTACAATTTTTCCAATTTATCACTTGTCCTTTAATTTTGTTTCAGTTTATTCAGAATTTTCCCCTTGATTTTTTCCATTGCAATTAATCAAATCTACTGGAGTTTTCCTTTAAGATTTTTTTTTTTTCATTTTCCTTGGGCAAACAGAAACCTTCCTCACTCTTAGACCAACATTTTCATATTTTTCTTCTAGTTTTGTTTAATGTTTCTGCTTTTAAATTCAAGCTTTCAATCAATACAAAATTTATCTTTTTAATCTGGTGATATCCTCTTTGATCATTTCCCAAATCCTCAATCACATTAATGCCTTTTGTTGCATAATCCATTCATTCTCTACAGGCTGGAAATTCTTCCTTGAGCAAGGGACCATGGATACCTAGAACTTAAGTTATAGGCCTTCTCTTTTTATGTTCACAGCAAATAAAATAACGTTACTGGGAATCCTCTGTGCTGAATCAAACAGCCTCAACATTCTTACCAAGACTTCTTCATTCAAACACCTGGTTAGAGTCAATTATGAGCAAGCACATGCTAAGAATTGGGAAGCAGAAAGAAGAGTCGAGGGATCCATCCACGTAGGCTCCACATTGCAGTGGCAAGTGAGACATATAACCACCAATACCCACGCATCAAAGGTATTTAACAAATAAGTACATGAGGATCAATGTCATAAAAAATGAAGCAATAGGTGGAAAGATAACCTATAGAAGGGGAACCCAAATTTGAACAGAATGCCAGGCCCAGAACACTTTCCTTGAGATGCTAACTGAGCTCTAGAAGAAAGATGGGGAAGGGAGATTCCTATTTCAGGTAACATAGTGAACTAGATAACCTCAAAACCCTCACAGTGAAAACATTTTGAAAAGTTAACAAGGAAGATATATGTGTGCACGCGTGTGTGTGTGTGTGCGTGCGCACGTAAAACTTAAGTTGGCATCAAAGCAAAACTACAAAAATTAAAAGCAAGTCCAAGTTGGAAAATTAGAATATAAGTAATTCCTGAAACTCAGTATTGCGTTGAGGGGAATGGCTCTTGACCTTCTGCTTTCACTGCTGTGAGGATGCAGGAGGGAGAAGATGAGGCCCATGGCCTGGCTTAAGGGGGAGTCAGAGAGAGAACTCTCTGACCCAAATCCAACACTCTTAGTTAGGACCCAAATCCTACACTCTTAGTATAAGGGTGATTTAGAAACAAACTCCCACACACAGAAGGGAGGAACAGAAAACACACTGATTTTTATCTGGATGACTACTAAAGTGGGGGTCAGAGGCCTTCCCTGAGAATTAGCACCCTCAAAATGGATCACACAGTGATGTGTTGTCTGGACTCAAGCTATCTGGTGTCTGACAGACCACAAATGCAGAATTTAATTCAAAGTGATTAGGACTGACAGGGCCTCAGGCGACTGGCCGCAATAAAGGCAAATCTTCTTGCAGGCAAATGCAACATTACACCTCCAGGCTTTCATAAATCTGCATGGAATTTCCCATAGAGTTCAACTGTAGTAAGCAAGGAGGAAAGGCTAGGGCCCAGGGCCAGGCTGCAGGGCTCAGTTCTTGTTTCCACCACTCCACAGCTAAGCAGTCTTGGTCTAGCTGCCTCTACTCTCAGGTTCCTCCTCTGTAAAAGATTATCACAGCACTAATTTCAAGGATCTGTCATGAGATAATCAACACTAAATGTTTAGTACTATGTCTGATACATGGTAAGTGACAAGTAAATGTTGGCTATTATTGATTTTGATTACCATTTTTCAAATTTATATTGTGGTATACCATCTTACTCATTGTTCTGCTTATTAATATTTCCTCCATTGTTTTATTAAATTTACCAGAGGTTTGCCATCTTCTTATATATGGAAATTAATTAATTAAAAATTAATATTTTAATTAATTTAAATTAATGAAAATTAATATTTGTTTAGTTTTCTGTTTATTATTTTTCTTACTTCACAGACTTCCGCTGTGAACTCCACTTCCCTTCTGCTTTCCTTAGGGACACACCGTTGTTCATATTTCAATTACCGCATGAAATGTAAGATTCATTTATCACTACCTTTGTTTTTGAATAATGAAAGAAGTGGAGGCTATTAAAATATCTCCAGTGACAGCTTTGGGCACATTCCATAAACTTTGCTGTGAAATGTTCCTCTTCTGCTGGTACCAAAACAGGCTATAATTTTAGTTTTTATATCCTTTTGGATTAAATAGCATTTAGGAAAATTCTTTACCCTCCTCTAGTTACCAAGTAGTTTGAATTTCCCATTTAAGAGTTTATTTCTGATATGTAGTTCTGCTGCACCGTAGTCAAGAGTAGGGCCTGTGTAATTTTTATGGTATGGAATTTAATGACGTTTTCTTGTGCCACAGTATCTATCACTTGTGTGATTTTTTTGATAATTTTTTGACTTCACTCATTTTTATTCCAAATGACAGGCAGTTCGGTAACTATTGACATTATGTTTTAAAAATCATTTCTGTCATTAACAAGATGATTCATCTTTCTTTTCTGTGGCTGAAGCTCTCCCAACGTATATTTCTATCAATTTTTGCTTTTTGCTTAGTATATCTGGAAGTTTTCTACTTGGAAAATAACTTGGCTATTCTATCCTCTTATGGGTATTAAACTTATCAATTTAAAATTATTAGTTTTACCTAATTAAATATATTTTATTGTATTTGAGTTAGTCTAAAATTAACATACTCACACCATATTGCTATTTAACCAAGAATTAAAGCTGTTATCCAGTAATGGAAAAGTTTAAAGCATTTATATTTATTAAAATAATTGATGTTTGATTTTACTTCTCTAATAGTATTTTTATGCATTCTTTGAGCAAAAGTTTTACATCATCACATTTCACCTCTTTTAAATGTACAATTCAATTTAATAAATGTATACTGTTTGCAATAACCACAGCAATCACTTTATAAAACAATTTGATCACCCTCAAAAATTCCCTAGTGTCCCTTTCTGGATAGTCCCCACCACACCACCCTCTGGCTCCTGTTAACTTTGTCTTGCTTTCAAGAATGTCACATAAATGGAATCATTCACCATGTAGTCTTTTGGTCTGGCTTTCTTTCACTTAGCATCAAACCTTTTCATTGGTATTGCTGTATGTGCCATCACTTCATTCTTTTTCATTGCTGAGACATACCACAGCTGTTTACCAATTCTTCAGCTGACGGACAGTGAAGTCCTATGAATAAAGCTGCCATGAATATCCACATACAAGTTTTCCAGTGGACATAAGTTTTATTTCTCTTGGTTGAACACCTAGGAGTGGAACCTCTGGTCATATTGTGAGTATATGTTTAACTTTTTAAAAAGCTGCCAAGGCTGGGTGTGGTGGCTCATGCCTGTAATCCCAGCACTTTGGGAGGCTGAGGTGGGCGGATCACGAGGTCAGGAGTTTGAGACCAGCCAGGCCAATATGGTGAAACCCTGTCTCTACTAAAAAATACAGAAATTAGCTGGGCGTGGTGGTGGGTGCCTGTAATTCCAGCTATTCGGGAGGCTGAGGCAGAAGAATCGCTTGAACCTGGGAAGCAGAGGTTGCAGTGAGCCGAGATGAGGCCACTACACTCCAGCCTGGGCAACAGAGCAAGACTCCATCTCAAAAAAAAAAAAAAAAAAAAAAAAAAAGCTGCCAAGCTGTTTTCTGAAGTGGTATATACCGTTTTTCACTTCCATCAGTGATGTCACAGAGTTGCAGCTGTTCCACATCCTCACTGACACTTTGTATTGTGAGTCATTTCAATCTTAGCCATTGTAGTGGGTGTGAAGTGGTATCTCAGGATGGTCTTTAATTTGCATTTCCCTGATGACTAATGATGTCATTATTAATTTGCATTTTTCAGGGATCCACTGGCCACTCCATCTCTCCTTTGCTGACATGTCTCTTAAAATATGTTGCTCATTTCTAAATTGGGTTGTTTTCTTATTGTGGTGTAAGACCTCTCCATATATCCCAGATACAAATCTTTCATCAGATAGATGCTTTGCAAATTCTTTCTTTCAGTCTGTAGCTTATCCTTATAGTTTCTTATTAATGTCTTTGCAAGAACAAAAATCCTCAACTTAGATGAAGTCTAATTTATCAATTTTTTTCTTATTTAGTTTGTGCTTTTTATGTCTTATTTAAGAAATCTCTCTGCCAAGCATGGTGGCTCACACCTGTAATCCCAATACTTTGGGAGGCCGAGGTACCAGGACTGCTTGGGGCAGGAGTTCAAGATCAACATGGGCAATATGGCAAGACCCGTCTCTTAAAAAAAAAAAAAAAAATTAAATTAGCCAGGCGTGATGGCATGTGCCTATAGTCCCAGCTACTCTAGAGGCTGAGACAGGAGGATTGCTTGAGCCCAGGAATTTGAGGCTGCAGTGAGCTATGATTTTGCGACTGCACTTCAGCCTGGGTGACAAAGGGAGACTCAGAGAAAGAACGAAAAGAAAGGAAAAAAAGAAAGAGGAGAGGAGAAGGGAAGAGAGGGAAGGGGAGGGTAGTAGAGGGGAGGGGAGGGGAGGGGAAGGAAGAGGAGAAGGGAGAGGAAGGGAGGGGAGGGAAGGGGAACAGAGGGAGGGAGGGAAGGAGGAAATCTTTGCCTAACTTGAAGTCACTATAATTTTCTTTGTTTTCCTCTATAAGTTCTACAGATTTAGCTCCTATATTTAGGTGTTAAGATTCATTTCAAGTTAATTTTTGTATGTGGTATGAAGTGAGGAGCAAGATTAATTGTTTCCCATGTGGCCATCTAATAGTTCATTTATTATTATTATTATTTTTTTCTGTCTCATCTTCTTTGCTTCTTACTTAGGCTTTATTTCATTTGAAATAATCATCACTAATAAGTTAGATCTAATTCTACTTATTTCATCAGGGGTCACGTTTGAGCTTTGCAGAAACACCTTACCCTTTTTCCCAGGATAATCAAAGTGAAGAGTTAAAAGACGCCACCTAAGTTACCCCACAAAATCCACTATATTTAACTGCTTTTAAACCGAACTCATACTCTCCAGTGTGTTTTAAAATGGCTGTGATCAGCTTATTATTTGCGTATGTTCTGAAGACAAATATTTTTTGGCATTTGCAATCAGCCTTGCAACTGACTTAAAACAATTATTTACATATCACTCTATGTGTAACTCTGTACACACTTCTGCCCCTTTATAACAATACCTTTTCATTCCTGAATATTCATTTTGATCACTTTCTTGGGTGGCTTGCAAAGCAGCTATAGTTTCTTCAAGAACAATACACTTGTGTATATTTTCTTTTTTTCTGTTTTTTTTTTTTTTTTTTGAGATGGAGTCTTGCTCTGTCACCCAGGCTGGAGTGCAGTGGCGCAACCTCGGCTCACTGCAACCTCCGCCTCCCGGGCTCACGCCATTCTCCTGCCTCAGCCTCCCGAGTAGCTGGGACTACAGGTGCCCGCCACCACGCCTGGCTAATTTTTTGTATTTTTAGTAGAGACGGGGTTTCACCATGTTAGCCAGGATGGTCTCAATCTCCTGACCTTGTGATCCGTCCGCCTCGGCCTCCCAAAGTGCTGGGATTACAGGCGTGAGCCACACCCGGCCTTTTTTCTGTTTTTAAAAAAATTTTAAATCTATTTATTTATTTTGAGACCAGGTTATGAGACTGGCTAATCTGTGTATTTTCTTGGTAGAGACGGGGTTTCACCATGTTGCCCAGGTTGGTCTTGAACTCCTGGGCTCAAGTGATCCACCCACCTCAGCCTCCCAAAGTGCTGGGATTACAGGCGTGAGCCACTGCACCTGGCCTATTGGTGTATATCTTCTGAGTTCCTGCATAGCCTATCATCTTTTTTCTGTTGCCTTATAACGTGAGAGAACTTGGTTGGTATTCTTGGGTCTCTGTCTATTTTGCTCAAAACTCTGCAGACATTTTATTTGGACACCTAATCTTACAGTGCAAAAGCTGAGGCGAGATTTTTATTCTTCCAAGATAATAAGCTTGTCTCCACCCTCTGCCCTGGTATTACCATGGAGTGTTAGAAGCCAAGCTCCATACCTTGTCCACAGCCATCAACAACCATATGCGTTACTGAGCACTTAAAATACGCATGTCCAAAGTGAGATGTTCAAAATATATACCAGATTTCAAACACTTAATATTTGCAATCTGTAAAATATCTCAGTAATTCTTAAAATACTGATCTCAGGTTGAAACGATACTACTTTGGATAAATAAAATTAAATAAGATGTATTATTAAAATGTATTGCACTGGTTCTATTTCGCTTTTCAAGATGTGACTACTGGAAAATTTACAATCACACAGATGAGTTGCCGTTTTATTTCCATCGGACAGTGCTGCTCAAGAGTCAGACTACCCAAAATTCATGTTTTGGTTCCACAATGCATTCGCTGAGTAATCTGAACAAGTCTCTTTCCTAAGCTTCAGTTTCCTCGCCAGGAAATGGTAGGGATACAAGAAGATTATGCAAGTTAAGCATATTAGGTTGGCATAAAATCAACTCTTAATAATGAGAATTATTATTCCTAAAAGAAGGATTTTGTTTTAATCCTTGCAATTCAAATAATTTTCTAGGGTGTACACTAATATGGGCAACTTATCACTGATTTTACCTTAGTTGTAGAGGCTCCTTTTGATCTGCAGGTATACAATTCCTTTCAGTGCTTGACAATTTTCCTTGAGTTTCATCATCCTAGGGATGAAGCAGCCAACACCCTGGCCCTTGCAGTATCTAGAGCCCATAGTTTTCATTAACTTTTTCCAACAACACCTCGGCCACTCAATCCCAGGCTAACATGCCAAAAAAAGAACCTCAAAAAGGGCCTCATCGAAAATACCAAATCTCTAACATCTCACTACTCAACTCTAGCCTTTTATCCTTTCATAACATTTGGACAAAGACTCTGTGCTCAGTGCAAATTTCCTAACCTCATCATAATTTCCAGTTTACCCTGCGCATTGCTTTCTCATTATTTGTCAAACACCTCTGGTCTTTCTTTTTTTGATCCCACCTCCATCATTATAACCACACTCTTGAATCAATGAAGTTTTTTGTTTTTGTTTTTTAGATGGAGTTTTGCTCTTGTCGCCCAGCCTGGAGTGCAATGGCGCAATCTCAGCTCACTGCAACCTCCACCTCCTGGGTTTAAGCGATTCTCCTGCCTTGGCCTCCCAAGTAGCTGGGATTACAGGCACCCACCACCATGCCCGGCTAATTTTTGCATTTTTAGTAGAGACAGAGTTTCACCATGTTGGCCAGGCTGGTCTCGAACTCCTGACTTTAGGTGGTCCGCCCGCCTCAGCCTCCCAAAGTGCTGGTATTACAGGCGTGAGCCACCATGCCTTGCTGAAGTTGTTTCTTAACACAAGTTTCTGGTAGGTAAGATTTGTGGTGCATGAGACAGCACTGCAGGGAAGGCTCACAAGAACGAGATTCTGGCATCCGCTCCATCCAAATGCTGCTCTCTTTAGCAGCATTTGGTTAATTCTTTTGGCAAATTCCTTAGAAATAAAACATAATAAAACACATGTCCTCTCTGTAGCATGGAGTTCTTGGGAGGACAGAACGAAAGTAGGTATATGAAAGCATTTCTCTCTTTTTTTTAATTTTTAATTTTATTTTTTGTGGGTACATAGTAGGTGTATATACTTATGGGGTATAAGAGATGTTTTGATACAGATAAAGCATTTCCTTATCAGTTAAATGCAGTATGAATGAGAAGACCACAATAAATAAGAATGAGAAGGAAACAATGCTCAGGATGAGAAAAAAGGTGAGTTGGGACACTTCACTGCTTTTAAACGAGTTTAAGACTGAGCTCAGATCAACTGTAGCTCAAGGTGGGACATGTCACATATGCAGATCTAGACCAAGTGCTGTGATTTGCAGAACCACAGAGAATGTCTCTATCTATGGGATGGAGACACAATGGGGAGCACATTTAAGCAAGTCAGCAACCTGGTAGGCATTTATTCCACAAGCAGATCAGAAGACATGTTTAAGGGTCAACTATCACCTATGCTCCATGCACTGCCATTTCAGTTACAGTTGAAGAAATGGAGTAGTGATTACTGAGAAGAAGAGAGGGTTCAGTAAATGTATCAGGTCTTCAAACAACTGGTTGATGCACACTGTGTAGCTCAACACATAGAAGCCAGGTGTTTGCTGGAGGCCAGGATTGGCCAGATTTTGTCCAATGGCTGGGCATGAACATAAATGTTACAGACCTTGCCCTCTAGGTTCCCTCCATCTAGTAGAGAAGGCAGATGAGGGAACAGAAAAATGGTACACAGGCTTGCACTTGCTCTTCATTAATGCTCAGGTGGACCAATGAGGAGAATGAAAAAGATGAAGATTTCAGTAAGGCCTAAGGCGAATATTTCTAATAGAGTTTCTAAATATGGAACAGCGTCCTTTGGGAGGTAATGATCTCTTATCTATGGAAGTATTCAAAAGCAGAAGATTAATGACCATTTGTATAGAATATTATACAAGAAAGTGGAAGGTTATGCTAGATGACTGCCAAGTTCCTTTCTAATTAAGATTCTATGCTTCTCAAAAGGGGACAAGACCCATTCATTAGAAGACTGAAATAAAGAAAAATCTGCCTGTGTAAAAAGTGAATTGAACAAATGACATAAAAAGATTATTTTATAATGCAGATTAGAGTTCGCGTTCATTGTCTAAAATTTTCCATGTCCAACATTTCACGGTGAAACATCAGTCTTATAAATACACAAAGGTATGCTTTCAAGTGCTTTATGCTTTTCCATGTCCATTCTGTGATCTTGCCCTCACTGTGTGAGAGAGAAAAGCCCATGACAGAGGCCAGAGGTACGCTGCTGACCTTGCAGAACCAGCCTTCATATTCAGAAACCACACAGATAATCCAAGAACCAATAAAATAATAAAGAAAATGGGAAAGTGGTAATTTTTCCAGACCTGCGCATAATATTTAACCTCTGTCACCCTGCCGAATAACACAGGACCACAAAGGAAAGAAGGAACAAGAGCATAAATGCATCAACTATTCTAGAAAAATAAGCCAAAATGTAGACCCTCTGATGAGAGGTCGGCAGTCATTGTTGGAGGAGAAGAGGAAGGGTTGACACGGTGGGCTTAGAAAAGATTTAAGAAGTTAATTACAGTCATCTTTAAATATATGAAAGGCAGCCACATTAGGAACAAAAAGAAGAAAGCAAGATTTGCTGAGTGCCTATTATGTGCCAAGCATTGCTTTCCATTACAAGTAAGTCCTCATTAAACTGCAATCAATCTTCACCAATAAAGGAGAGCCAGAAATACCCATTTTGATAGGGTATTTATTCACCTCTGTCCATTGCTCTGGGTATTAACACATTATTAGTGAACTGGGGGATTCAGAAGGCCCCACACACCTTACTTCATTTCTCATGTTTCTGCAGGGCATCCCAGAGCAGATAATGCCCTTCCATGAGACATATCTACGTCTTCTGTCTTTCCTCTGCAGGCCCAGCTTCACTGGAGCTGCTCCAGCCTCATGACAGCATTTCGTCACAGAACCTGAAGTTCAACCATTGTTAAGTGTGGTCCCCACTGAGCTATAAACCAGGCCCAGCAGCCAGAAAACCCAGATCCCATTCTGGGAAAAGCTATATGTTAGAAAGAAACATATGTCATCTCTTATTGGGCAATTCAGTTGCCCTTCTTGGCCTAATTCATGAAAAAAACAAAAAAAACCCCAAAAACTTGTAAGTATTAAGCCTCCTTCCCACCCTAGAATCCTATGATTTCATGTTCTCTTCAGTCTCTCCCAGAAGAAAATGTCCAGTATTCAGGAAGCATAGCTTCCCAGGAAACAGATAGGGTAGGCAGCAGTTTACCCACCCCCTACATGACAGGAACAATGAGTCTGCCTTCTAAAGGACGGCAGGGGGCTGGAAGATTACAGTTCTCTAAAGACAACCTCTGCCATCCTCCATAGAGACCAGCACAAAGGCAATTAAGGATGAGTAGGAGGCCAGTTTTTAGAGTCCACCATCAATATTTTCTGCAGCCACAGTCCTGAATCTCACTTCATCATCTTTCTGATGTTGGTAACAAGCGGGCATTGGGTCTAAGAGAAAAGGAGAAAAATTAGGGCTCCCAGCTAGACAGGTGAATCATGAAACAGCCACTGCCGTGCCGCTTCCCTTCCTGAGCTCGGGATCATGCGCACCCCAGTGATAGCATGGGGGTGACTTTCTGGGCCAGCTGGGGCAAGATCAAAGGCTGGTAGACATGTAGGGCCTTGTCTGAAAACTGGCAAGAAATGTTTTCCTGATTTAAAGCCAACTGTCTAGAGTGACGACTGTTAGTTTAGAACAGGATCCTTGGATGGAAGTGACAGGGCCATCCCCACCCTCAGCAGCATCCTTAGAAGGGCTCCCTTTTATCCCCTACAGGAAGTACCATTCCCAGCAGGCCTTCCCTGCAGGGGCCATGCTTAATGTACTGGTTCTTCAGGAACAGCCAGAGAAGGAACCCGCCCCCCCTCAAAAGCTCAGAGAGTCCTTGTCTAGACACAATGACAGTAACTTAGCTGAAATAAGCCACAGAGAGGGAAATAGGACATAGGAGAAAGGGCACAGATCCCGGAGTCAGACAGTTCTGAATATTCATCCTGGCTCTGCTATGTACCAGTCACATGATTTGGAGTTAGTTAACTTCCCTATGCCTCAGTTCCTTTGAATGTACAATGGGAATAATAACAGGACCTAGCCCATAGAGGTGTTGTGAGAAACAGACTATGAGAAAACCATGTAAAACATGAGAAATGAAGTAAATGATTCTTTTTTATTATTATACTTTAAGTTATGGGATACGTGTATAGAATATACAGTTTCGTTACATGGGTATACACATGCTATGGTGGTTTGCTGCACCCATCAACCGATCATCTACAGTAGGTATTTCTCCCAGCGCTATCCCTCCCCCAGGCCCCCACCCCCTGACAGGCCCCAGTGTGTGATGTTCCCCTCCCTGTGTCCATGTGTTCTCATTGTTCAACTCCCACTTATGAGTGAGAACATACAGAGCTTGGTTTTCTGTTCTTGTGTTAGTTTGCTGAGAATGATGGTTTCTGGCTTCATCCATGTCCCTACAAAGGACATGAACTCATCCTTTTTAAAGGCTGCATAGTATTCCATGGTGTCTATGTGCCACATTTTCTTGATCCAGTCTATCATTGATGGGCATTTGGGTTGATTCCAAGTCTTTGCTATTGTGAATAGTGCCACAATAAACATACATGTGCATGTGTCTTTATAGTAGAATGATTTATAATCCTTTGGGTATATACCCAGTAATGGGATTGCTGAGTCAAAGGGTAGTTCTGGTCCTAGATTCTTGAGGAATTGCCACACTGTCTTCCACAATGGTTGAGTAAGTGATTCTTAAATGACAGATGTTAGACCACAGCCTGTGGGATCCAAAGTCATGGAAAAGAGGAATTTTGAATTCAAGTGCAACTCGACAGTGGTAACCAACAGTCGTTCCCCAGGAGCTGTGGCCCCTATCTTTCAAATTCCCTTAAGATCTCTACTACATCCATGTCTACTGAATTATACAATCCTCTATCTCATATCCTTTCTTTTGGGAAGGGAAAAGTCGAATATCAGCGTCAGCACTTGTTAGCAGCCTAATCTTAGGCAAATGTTCTTCAACCCCACACTTTAACTTAAGTGAGGTGGAGGTAATCATACTTATCTTTCC
The DNA here is from genome assembly GCF_009828535.3 of Hylobates moloch. Classification (NCBI taxonomy): domain Eukaryota; kingdom Metazoa; phylum Chordata; class Mammalia; order Primates; family Hylobatidae; genus Hylobates; species Hylobates moloch. Next base: position 18,888,325 of record NW_026652294.1, on the reverse strand, counting down.
AACCCCCAGGGTCATCATGAGAGATGAGTGACAGCCCGCATCATTGACAAAGCTCTACGCAAAAATAAGTTTTCCTCCTGTAGACAGGAGCTGCGTGTTTTGAGTGGAGCTCAGAGTAGAGGTACCTTCAGTCCTGGTAGCCTGTTGGTACCAGGACTTGGAGGCTGGAAACAAATGGGCCATGTAAACATCGGGAAGACCAATGAGCATTTCACAGGCCACAGAGATAGGCAGGCTGGGCCATCACTATTTGCAAATCCCCACTAATTGGTCATTACAGAGAGAAGTGTACCAGTCCACTGCGAATTTCCCACAGTTCATTTTTAATCACGCACCAATCCCTCACAAATGTCCTGTTCCCTATTACTTCATTCTCTAGCACTAACAGATATCATAAGGGGCCCACAGGAACACTTCTGAGAAATGCCACTTCCAACAGCTGTACATAGTGGTTTCTTGGAGCTGTATCAAGGGAAGCCATCACGTGTGTCTGCTGAGGGTACCATCTGACATGCTTCCTGAATGCAACTGCAGAACACAGCGCAAGTCCATTTCTCTCCTGTTCTTCCTCCTTCCCTAAGGTCGTCTAGTGGATAGTGTTTTAATGTGTTTCCTTCCTAGTGTACCTGTCATGGAAACACACTCATTCACCTGTCCCAGAGCTGCTCTTAGGCGGTGGGCTGGTGCAAATGGAGCTGCCTTATCTATGCAACTTCAGGGTGGCTGGTGGGCAAATTCCTGGCTGCCCACACAAGCCTCCGGGAAACAAATAGGCATTAGGAATGTGGTGACCCTGGGCTCTACAAGTGATAAAGAAATGTGAACTCCTGGGCCTGACGGTGATAAAGCAACTCTGCCATTGGTTTTATTATTCTTAGGGACCCAGCTCTAAATTCACTGTGTATCAGTCATTTAGTAAACATCTTTATAAGCCAGTCATTTAGCAAGCATCTTTATAAGTTTTAGCACACATCTATAAAGCTTCTTTTAAAAATGTTTTAGCAAATATCTTTGAAAGCCTCACGCCAGGCATTTGGGATACAAAGGTGGTGAAAAACAGACGTGATCCTGGTTTGGCAGCTTACAGTATAGGAGATAGACATTTATTAGCTCATCACACAAAAGCACGAAAGAATACCCTCTCTGTTGAGTTTACCGAAGAAATGTATGTGATTCTAGGAGAACATGTAACAAGGCAACCCCTATGAAATGATAAAGGCAGGGAAAGTTTCCCCGAGTACACGTAACTTTAGCAAAAGAACTTGTTATTCATTAGCAATGGGGGAAAGGAAGGAGGTTGGGGAACAGTTTAATAAATTGAAGAAATAACCTGTTCAAAGGCGCTCTGGTGGGAAAGAAGGAGCAAAGTGAATCTGCAGGACTGGAGAGTGAGGAAGGACACAAGTGGTGCAAGAACAACTTGGAAGGAGGCAGGAGCCAGCGTCTGCAGAGAGATGTGACTCGGTTAAGAACTGTGGCCTCGGCCACGGGCAGTGGCTCACGCCTGTAATCCCAGCACTTTGGGAGACTGAGGTAGGCAGACGACTTGAGGTAGATGGATCACTTGCGGTCAGGAGTTTGAGACCAACCTGGCCAACTTGGTGAAACCCCGTCTTTACTAAAAATATAAAAATTAGCTGGGCCTGGTGGTGCACACCTATGGTCCCAGCTACTCTACTCAGGAGGCCGAGGCAGGAGAATCGCTTGTATCCAGGAGGTGGAGGTTGCAATGAGCCGAGATCATGCCACTGCACTCCAGCTTGGGCGACAGAGCAAGATTCTGTCTGCAAAACAAACAAAAAAAAACTGTGGCCTCTATCTCAGAGCAGTAGGAAACCAGGGAAGGTTTTACCCAGAGGAAAAGAGTGGCATGACTGCGCTTGTTTTTGGAAAGCTGACTTTTGCTACTGAGAGAAAAGATATGGGGGAGGAGAGGTGAGCAGTGGAGGGAAGAGACCAGTGTGAAAAACACTTGCCATTGTGCTAGGGAAAGATCACAAAGCATGGACTAGGTAGGTGCAGGGGAGGTGGAGCCACGCTAGAGTGTGATATGGTTAGACCCAGGGCAAGAGAAAGGGACAAAGATGAGCTCTCAGTTCCAGATAAGCAACTAAGCAGATGGTGACGCCACTGCAGAGGGGGCTGTCAGGCTGGTGGAGTAGGCAGATCACGGCTTTGGGGTTGTTGATCTGGGTTACGTATAAACTAAAACATAGACAGACTAGTAGATCATGGAGTCAAACAGGTCTGGGTTTTCATCCCGGCTTTGTCATGAACCATAGTTACTACTATTATGAAAAAATTACGTTTTATAAATACTTTCATACTCACTGTTGTACTGGATTCTGACAACACTCTCATGGGATTCGGGAATGTGAGAGAGACAGGTGGTTAATTGGTAGGGGAACAAAAAGCAGGTGTCAGGAAACTTCGATGAAGTCTTCCATAGCAGAGATTGGGTTAGAGGACAGGACTCTAGAGACAATATTCTTTTGAACATATCAGATTGTATTTTCTAAATTATTATTTTTTAAGCCATGAAGGATTTTTTTCGGATGTATATAAAAAAAAAAAGCCAGCATGTAAAATAATAGACAGTTGGTCTCCCTGGATTAAAGTAGGCATGACGGAGTCAGAGCATCAGTGTTTCCTCCCCTTCTCCCCTTTCATCCGAGACCTCATGGAACGGGCTTCCAGGAGTGAATTCCAGTCGATGGTACCTCACTCCTTCAACTTCTTAGCTGTTGATGGATTTCACAGCAGGCCACGCTACCCAAGTGCATTTTAAGTCATTCTGGCCTTGGCTGCGAGTGGAAGGAAGCATTTTTAAGAACGTGTCATGTTGTGTACACTGAGCCATCTTATTTCATCCCTTCCTTTGTGGCTGACTCAGTCCCAAGCCATCTGAGAGCTGAGAGAACCAAGGTTCAAAACCAGTTAGAGAATTCTTCAGCGGTAAACCAGGATTTGAAATTAGTTTTTTTCCCAATCACTTTGTATTTTTTTCTTTTTTCCTCTTTTTTTTTTTTTTTTTGAGGAAAAAAATGATACAATCATTTAGCCATGATCTTACCACTATGATCGTACCACATACCAGCTCTATCACCCAGGCTGGCATACAGTGGTACGATCATAGCTCACTGCAGTCTTGAACTCCTGGGCTCAAGTGATCTTCCTTTTTCAGCCTCCAGTGTAGCTGGGACTACAGGTGCAGTCACCACATCCTGTTTTGTAGAGACAGGCATCTCACTATGTTTCCCAGGCTGGTCTCGAACTCCTGGGCTCAAGTGATCCCCCTGCCTCAGCCTCCAGAGCAGCTTAGACTGACTACAGGTGTGTGCCATCACACTTGGCTAATTTTTAAAATTTTTTTGTAGAGGTGGGGGGTCTCACTATGTTTCCCAGGCTGGTCTCAAACTCCTGGGCTCAAGCGATTCTCCTCACCTCAGCCTCATAAAGTGCTGGGATTACAGGCATGAGCCACTATGCCCAGCACACTTCGGTGTCTTCTTACAAAGTAAAGGGTGCAGGCTCACAGGGGACATGGCACTGGACTCCTACCCAAAGAAAGGCAAATGGTGAACACAGCGGCAGAGGCATCCTTCGGAACCAGCTGCCGCTCCTCCTCCCGTGTTGCTTTTCCCCCAATGGTGTTGGCGCTAAGACCCTGGGAGACAGAGTGGCTTGCTTTCACCTTAATTAGCGCAGCAATTTGCTAAATTTTGTTTTTCCCTTTTTAAGAGTGTTAATCAATTTTAGCTCAGAATAGATTGGAATGGCACGCAAATTACCACGACAATCCCCAAATGCTAAATTTTGAACATCTCCATCAACCTCAGAGCCTGAAATATGTGAAAATCAGAAACTCTGGCCGGCATGTCAGTGATCTATTAAAAATGTTATGGCTCTACAATGAAAAGGTAATGGCTTTATGAGGTTTGGAACAAGCAGTTCGCCAGAGTCAGCCTCATGCTTAGGTGTTGAGTCCTTCCCAAGGTGATCGGAGACAGAGCATCAGTGTATTTCTGCAAAGTTACATGTTCCTCTAATCACAGCAATTTGTTAAATACACGAGCATTAGTGGGTACCTACTATGCACCAGAAATACAGAAAAGAATAAGATGCGACCCCTCTCCTCCTACCCCATTAAGAAGGGTCCAGTAGACAGACAAGTGAACAAAAAATGTCTTCCTCTTTCCTGTGGAAGTGAGGCTGTTTCTTAAGAGGAGTTGGCACTGCAGCTGAGTCCTGAAGGATGAACAGGAGTTGTGGCAAGATAGGTGGGAAGGAAATATCAGACGCAAGGAACAGAATAAGCAAAGACTCAAACACAGAAGAGGGGGCAAAGGGAACTACAGGTGTGCTCTGCTACTTAGAGTTAAAAGAATAGCGAAGGTTTACAGGAATGCCAGTGACAAGACCGGAAGTAGAATCAAGAGCCAGAATATACAGGACTTCTTAATCGGGCTGTGGGTCTCAACATGATGCAAGCAAAATGGCACTACAAAAAAATTGTAAGGGGATGAGATGACCAAAAAGGTTTCATTTGGTTGAAATCCCTCCAGCCTGACATAACCTTTAATATTTATTCAGCAGCATCTTTTTAAAGCACATTCAAATATATTCTCTCATTTGAGCCTCTTAATTATCCCCATGAGTTTGGTATTTCATCCATCTTTTCTACTGATGAGAAAACAGGTCCAGCAGAGATGCGTGGTTTACTTTGTGTCTTTTGATCAGTAAGTGACAATATGCAAATTTAAACCCCAGCCCATGGGGGTCTGAGTTCAGCCTTTACTTCACTGGGTAATGGAACTCTCTAGATGACAGCTACCATAGACCACTTTCAGATTATACACCAGGCCAATGGCCTCTAGCATCTCCAGAAAGGCTTGGTGGTCAAAACTCACAGACCAAAGTGGATTCTGTGCACACAAAGGGGTTACTTTAATACTTTGATAATAAAATCAGATTCTGGTGGCAAACAACCTCCTTACGCCCTATACATTTTCAGTTAGGAGCTGAGATTTCTGGCATTGCTACAGTCCACTCAACCACAAGCGATAACGCTTCCAGCTAGAGGAGATCACGGAGGTGCCTCCCCTCCTGCCCATACCTTGAGCTCGTCTGCATTGTAGAAGTCCACACGCACGGCGGGCACCATCCAGGTCTGGAAGAGCGTGGCCAGGATCTGCTCCGCAATGGAGTCAGCAATAAGGTGGAAGTGCAGAGGGTTCCGTCTGTGGGGAGTGTGAGAAGGAAGGGTCAGGTGGAGAGGTACGGCTCTTTGAATTACAGCTGCAAAAACACACTCTTCATAGTTCCTATGGCTGGGCTCGTTTCTAACAGCAATTGTGAAAGTAAATCTGGCATGTTACCAAACCAGTGCTCACTGGTGAGGCTGCAGGAGCTGAAAAGGAGAGAAGGCATCTCACCCAACCTCCGTGATTCAGAGAAGTGACAACCAACCACCAATCACTACTGACACCCAATTCAGGCCAAACGCCATACCTGTTATTAGGATATTCATTTTTTTCTGAAAGCCGTAAGTAGAGCATGTGTTAACAATTTGGTCAACCTTTATATCTGCCACCTGGACTTATCAGCCTTAACGCAGAAATACATCAACATAGGGTAAGTTTTTTAGACTGGCTGCAGGCGGCTGGCAAGAGACTTCTCCCATAGCACAGCGTAAGTTCTGTCTGCTGCTTGTTCCTCTCCAAAAGAAAACCAGGCTTTAAGATGGAGTCATCGGGAGCTCCCATCACCCAGTAACAGCCTGTCCTCACTTTTAATATTTCTATAGCTTTTATTCACCCAAAATAGACCACTTTCAGGTTGTATACTAAGCCAATGGCCTCCAGCCTCTACTGAAAGCTTTGGTGACCAGAACTCAGACCAAAGTGGATTCTCTGCTAACAAAGTGGTTACTTTAATACTTTTGATAATAAAATCAGATACTGGTGGCAAACAACTTCATTATGCCCTGAACACTTTCAGTTAGGAGCTGAGATGTCTGATGTTGCTTTTACTGAGGCAGCACCCGAAATACCAAGGAGCATTACGCAAGGGCAAAACTTCCGGAGTTAAATGAAAACGGGTTCCAAACCCAGGTCTGAAATGTATGAGTGGGAATCTTGAGCATGTCACTTACCCCTCTGCACTGCTATTTCTACATTCCGGAAAATGTGAAGAAAGACCTTCTCATCAGGCTGCTGTGTTGATTAAATAAGATAAGAAGTGCAAAATATGGCACATCAAAAATAAACATGGGATAATAATCAATAGCAGACACACCCTAATTAGGAACCAGCTAGATACAAAGCAATACGTCAGTCAAGAACTACTAGTATAAATACTATTGTGCTACTACAAATAATGACATAAAGCGTAATGCCACGAATGAGTACCTACTAGAAATAAAGCACTGTGGGAAATACAAAGATGAGAATGACCCGGCCCGCTGACCTCAAAGAGCTCATACTGCTCAGAGACAGACGAGCGCAGTTAAATATAAGCACGGGGCGGAATGTGATAAGGACTACAAAAGAACACAAAGTTCCATGAGAGTAAGAGCAGCAGCCAATTCTGACCGGGTCAGAAGGACGTGTAAGAGGAGAGGGAAGCTGTGCCCTAAAGGGAAATGCAGGACTTTGACAAGAGGAGAAGGCAGAGGGGATGCAATCTGAGGAGAGCAACAGGAGACAAAGGCTGGGCACAGGGTGTATTAGGAGTGGGGGCCAGGAGCGGAGGGGCTTAGCAGGGCTCCAGGGTTGGAGCAGAGAAGGAGGGACATGAGAATGCAATGAAAGTTTAATTAAAACAGTTCGGGCTGGGCACGGCGGCTCACACCTGTAATCCCAGCACTTTGGGAGGCCGACGCGGGCGGATAATGAGATCAGGAGATCAAGACCATCCTGGCTAACACAGTGAAACCCCATCTCTACTAAAAATACAAAAAATTAGCTGGGTGTGTTGGCACGTGCCTGTAATCCCAGCTACTTGGGAGGCTGAGGCAGGAAAATTGCTTGAACCTGGGTGGTGGAGGTTGCAGTGAGCCGAGATTGTGCCACTGCTCTCCAGCCTGGGCGACGGAGCAAGACCTTGTCTCAAAATAAATAAATAAATAAATTAAATAAAATAAAAATAAACAGACTGGACTTCAGGGAGGTGTCGGGGGCAGGACGACTGGCCTCTTAGCTCTCATCCGTCGGCATGGTCACTCCTCACACCTGTCCTATGTTCCAGACATACAGACCATCTCTCAGTTTCCCACCCCCTACCCCGTGCTCTCTCTCCACCGTGGGCCTTATCATATTTAGCTTGCTCTGCAGGCTGCAACTGTCCCGCAGTTGCTCATTCAATAAATCCTCACTGAGTACACCCTATTTGTCAGGGGATGAGCTGGATGCTGGGGACACAGGGTTGAGTCAGACACACTCGCACTGTCCCTGATATCATGGAGCTCACAGTCTTGCCCACCCTGCACCTCCACATTCAGCACTTGGTTATACCTTAGTCTGCCTCAGGACCGCCATCATTTGCTCCTAGGATCCTTTCCTGACTACCTACGTCTAGGTCAGGGGTCCTCCCTAACTGTTATCGCAGCCATACGTACCGGCCTACTCATCCTTATGTAGTGGTTGCCTGTCTACTTGTCTACATCCCTCCTGTGAGCTCAGCAAGCTCAAGGATCACATCAGACACATTCAAATGAACAGATCCATGATCTACAGCTCAGTGCCTAGAAGAGAGTAGGAGTTGAATAAATGAACTGAATGGATAGATGGGTGGTGAGCTGTGGACAGATGAGGGGAACAGATGTAGACATGTCATTTAGGAGAACATTACACTTGGTGGATGTGAAATGAGAATCTGATTAAGACACTGTTGGCCAGGTGCCGTGGCTCATACCTGTAATCCCACCACTTTGGGAGGCCAACGTGGGCGGATCACCTGAGGTCAGGAGTTCGAATCCAGCCTGACCAACATGGCGAAACCCCATCTCTACTAAAAATACAAAATTAGCTGGGCGTGGTGGCGGATGCCTGTAATCCCAGCTACTTGGGAGGCTGAGGCAGGAGCATCACTTGAACCTGGGAGGCAGAGGTTGCTGTGAGTCAAGATCACGCCACTGCACTCCAGCCTGGGCAACAAGAGCAAAACTGCATCTCAAAAAAAAAAAAAAAGTGTCTATCCCAGGAAGAGCAACAAGGAAGCTGGATCTAGAGGATTTCAGGAGAACAGAACTTAGATAAGAGAAAAAAAAGAGAGAGGGAGGAGCAGAAGGCCACACTGGGGTTCCTGGGTCGGTGGCAATGACTCCAGGACAGGGAATATAATGAGAAAGGCACCTTGGAGGAGGACAGTGAGTCTGGGATTGGGCACACCAAGCTGAAGGCGGGGGTGGCAAAGCCAGTGCTGCTGCTGAATGGGTGGGTCTAGACCTGAAGAAAGTTATTACTCAAGGCCAACCCACCATACACGTAACAGGTGCCTAAAGGTAATAAACTGAATAAATGAATCAAAAAGCAGTTAGTGCTACAGAATTTCCCCATGGGACCCACTGCCTGAAGACTGCAACTTTCCCATAAAATTATCTATGCTCACGATGCTCAGGCGAAAGGGGCATATCTTCCCTACAGCTTCCCTAAATGCTCTATAAGAGGCTGCCACTGGGCCTTGGTGATACCTGGTGGCATGAAGGGACAATGCTGTGTTTGCCCATTGGCCAGTGGGTTACCTGAGGGCCAAATCAGAGGCAGCAGGACAAAGTCACCGGGGAGACAGATGGTCCATTTGGCCCTCAGTGTTTCCACAACTGTCTCCCAGGGCCATAGTTGCCATAATGGAGTCTTATTAATGGAGAATGGATAAAGGTAAGCCTATATCATGGTCAAGTTGCATGTTCATCTACAGTAGAGGGGCAGCTTAATTTTAGCCATGGGGTGACAATAATAAATGGACCAAGCTTCTTATATCTGCTGTAACGCATCATACTTTCCACATTTCTGTATCTTTGCTTGTGCTGTTCCCTCTCCATGGAATGCCCTTCCCTGCTGGAAGCCCCATGAATTCCTGTTCATTCTTCAAAATTCCCTTTGTAAGTCATCTCCTCCTGGAAACCTTCTTTGAGCACTTCCTTGTGTCTTTCTTCTGCTAACTCTGCACCTTGTGTGAAAAGCTCATCTGCCATCTGTAGCAAGGCATTGTGATACGTATTCAAACTGCTGGCTCCTTGTCCCTACTGTGAGACCACGGACGACAGAAACCATCTTTTCATCCCCATCCACAGTATCCAGCAAAGAACCTGGTGAATCATGGGTCTTGAGTAGATACTCCTGTAACAACAACAAAAAGCCAATGCCCCTCCTTGTATTATCACTATAACAACCAGCATAGGAGGGCAGAAACAGTTGATGGCACACTTCGTATCAAGAGTTTGGAGTTTGGGCTGTGTTCCAGAATGCCTGGCTTGGCATCCCGGCTGCAGTACCTACTGAGTGACTGTAAGCAAGTCACTTCATCTCTCAAGGCCTAATTTTCTCATCTCCAAAGCAAGAAAGAGATAATGGGAAGCAAGGAATATTATATTGGATAATTGTGAGGATAAAATGACATAATAAACATAAAGTGCTTAGTAAAGTACTACCTGATATATGGTAAGATTTCAATACAGGTTATCTATTACCAATATTAACTTATGATACTGCTTTTTTTCTCTACTACTTTTGCATTGCGTTTTCGATGAAGTATTTTCAATCAGTTCTTCCAAGCACAGACAAAAAATGGGCTGAATGAATATCCAACAAAGAGCTATTAAGCAATAACTACATTTAAGTTACAACAGGGATACAGGTGATGAATGAGCTACGAGTGTTCTCTTCAGGCAGCTTAAATCTTGGAGAGTCAGAGGAAGACAGAATACAAAAAACTCCACAAACGTCAGAACATGGATGCACCACTGTGCTGGGCTGCCACACGCAACTGCAGAGCTTGAGAATGGCCCACTTCCCAGGGAGCCTTCCACATAGACCAACAGGTAATATTATGCAGGACACTCTTAGAATTAGATGGAGAACAACCTGCATGACCATATATGACGACTCTATAAGGAGGAGCACAAAAGCTACATGGTGAGGGTGAAAGAGATGACATTTTGGTAGTGAAGAATCTGGGAGGTTTCCATGAACTATGTGGCAATTAAATTGCAGCTCTAAATGGGTAGAGGAGGAGAAAGGGAGGCATTCAGCAGGGAAGTGCAGTTGACTGTTGAGTAACACGGGGTTGAACTGTATGGGTCCACTGACACATGGATTTTTTTCAACGAAACCTGGAATGGGAAACCCAACTATACTGAGGACTGGTTTTTCCCACAGGCTGTGATATAGTTTGGATATTTTTCCCCAACCAAATCTCATGTTGAAATGTAATCCCCAATGTTGGAGGTGGGGCCTGATGGTTAGTGTTTGGGTCATGGGGCGGATCCCTCATGGCTTGGTGCTGTCCTCATGATGTGAATTTTCTCAAGATCTGGTTGTTCAAAAAAGGAGTGTGGCCCCTCCCCACACTTTCTCTTGCTCCCACTCTCCTCTTGCATGTGATGTACCTGTTCCTGCTTCACCTTCTGCCATAAGTAAACACTCCTTGAGGTGTCCCTAGAAGCCAAGCAGATGCTGGTGCCATGCTTGTACAGCCTGCAGAATCATGAGCCAATTAAACTGTTTTTCTTTATAAATTATCCAATCACAGGTGTTTATAGCAACACAAGAATAGCCTAACACAGAAAAATTGGTACCAGGAGTGAGATACTACTATAAACATATATGAAAATATGGAAGCAACTTTGGAGCTGGGTAACGTACAGGGGCTAAAAGAGTTTGGAGGGCTCAGAAGAAGACGGGAAGATGAGGGAAAGTCTGGAACTTCTTATATACTGGTTTAATGGCTGTGATCAAAATGCAGATAGTGATAAGGACACTGAAGTCCAGGCTGACAGGTTCTCAGATGGGAATGAGGAACTTATTGGGAACTTGATTAAAGGTCACCCTTGATGTGCCTTAGCAAAGAACTTGACTGTACTGTGTCCATGCCCAAGAGATCTGTGGAAGTTTTAACTTAAGAGTGACAACCTAGGGTATCTGGCAGAGGAAATTTCTAAGCAGCAAAGTATCCAGATGGAGGAGCAAAGAAATAATCTAAAAATTGGAACTTAAAGAGGGAAGCAGGGTGTAAAAATTTGGAAATTTTGTAGCCTAACCATGTGGAAAACAAAGAAAAGGCTTTTTAGGGTGGTGGTGGGTGGCGGGGGAGAAGAACCCACAACTTGCTAGAGATATTAGCATAACTAAAAAGGGGCCAGGTACTGACAGCCAAGACAATGGGAAAAAAGCCCTGAAGGCATTTCAAAAGTCTTCCAGGCTGCCCCTCCCATTATAGGCCCAGAGGCCTAGGAGGAAAGAATGGTTTCCTGGGCCAGGGCTAGGACACCATTGCCCTGCACCACCCCAAAAGACTGCTCTTTGCATCGTGGCCCCTCCAGTTCCAGCCTCAGCCCAAAGGGCCCAAGATACAGCTCAGGCTGCAGCTTCGGACAGTGTAAGCTATAAACCTTGGTAACTTCCATGGGGTGTTAAGCCTGTCAGGACGCAGAGTGCAAGAGTGAAAGAGGCTTGGAAGCCTCTACCAGATTTGAGAGAATGTATAAGAAAGCCTGGGTGCCCATGCAGAAGCCTGCTGCAGGGGCAGAGCCCACCAGAGATGTTCTATTAGGGCAGTGCTTAGGGTATATGTGGGGTTGGAGACCCCACACAAAGTCCCCTCTGGGACACTGCCTAGTGGAGCTGTGGGAAGGGGGCCACTATCGTCCACATTCTAGAATCACAGATCCACTGGCAATGTGCACCTTGTGCCTGGAGAAGCCACAGACACTCAACTCCAACCCATGAGAGCAGCTGCAGGGGCTGTACACTGCAAAGCCACAGAAGTGTACCTGCTCAAGGCTTTGGGAGCCTGCCCATTGCACCAGTGTGCCCTAGATATGGGACATGGAGTCAAGAATTATTTTAGAGCTTTAAGATTTAGTGACTGCCCTGCTGGGTTGCAGACTTGTGTGGGGGCCTGTAGCACCTTTCTTTTGGCCAGTTTCTCCTTTTTGGAATAAGAGTGTTGACCTCATGCCTGTACCACCATTGTATCTTGGAAGTAAATACTACATTTTGATTTTACAGGCTCATAGGTAGAAGGAACTCATCTCCAGATGGGACTTTGAACTTGGGACTTTTGAGTTAAGAATGGAATGAGTTAAGACTTTGGGAGGCTATTGAGAAACAATGATTGTAGTTTGAAATGTGAGAAGGACATGACATTTGGGGGGCCAGGAGCAGAATGACATAGTTTGGATATTTTTCCCTCACTCAAATCTCATGTTGAAATGTAATCCCCAGAGTTGAAGGTGGAGCCTTGGTGGAAGATGTCTGGGTTATGGGGGTGGATCCCTAATGGCTTAGTGCTATCCTCACAATACTGAGTGAGTTCTCATGTGAGCTGGCTGTTTAAAGACTGTGGCACCTCCCACCCTCTCTCTTGCTCCTACTTTCACCATGTGATGTGCCTGCTCCTTTTTCCCTCTTCTGACATAAGTAAATGTTCCCTGAGCCCTCCCCAGAGGCCGAGCAGATGCTGGCACCATGCTTGTGCAGCCTGCAGAACGGTGAGCCAATTAAATCTCTTTTCTTTCTAAATTGCCCAGTCTCAAGTTTCCCCCCACCCACCCCCCGAGAAAGAGTTTCGCTCTTATTGCCCAGGCTGGAGTGCAGTGGCACGGTTTTGGCTCACTGCAACCTCCGCCTCCTGGGTTCAAGCTATTCTTCGGCCTCAGCCTCCCATGTAGCTGGGAATACAGACGCCCGCCACCATGCCCAGCTAATTTTCGTATTTTTAGTAGAGATGGGGTTTCACCACCTTGGCCAGGCTGGTCTTGAACTCTTGACCTCAAGATCTGCCCGCCTCGGCCTCTCAAAGTGCTGGGATTACAGGCGTGAGCCACCGCACTCAGCCTCAGGTATTTCTTTATAGCAACACAAAAACGGTCTAACAGGGGTAGGTGCCATAGGGCTAACTACAGGACTTGAATATGTGCAGATTCTGGATATGTGGGTTTCCTGGACCCCATCCCCTCTGTATACCAAGGGACGACTCTGATAGAATAAGAAAGGAACAAAGGTGGTTAAAGTACAGAGCAGGTCTGTGAAAAAATAATAGTCATATTTGGGTGGATCATACAACAACATTTACTGGACACCTACTTCATGCCAGAAATAGGGAGGATAAAAAGAAAAAAGAGAGACCACGTCTTCAGGACAGACTGGGCTAGAATATGTGAGTTCCTAGGAACTGCAAATTTCATTCTCTAAGAGAAACAGCCAGACAAGGTTTGGAGGCTCGGCAGGCAGCAAATAGAAGTTATAATTCTGGGAAGTTTTAGCGAGGTTACAGAGCAGAAGGTGGACCAGTGTGGGGTAAGAGGAGCAAGCCCTTAGAGAAAGATGCTATAAACATTAGGATGGGGTTTCCTCCTTCAGTCTTCTTCTGCCTCTGGTCTATTTAAAGCATCTCTCCAGAAGGCAGAGTAAATCCAGAAAGAAACCTCACCCTCATCTTTATGGCAATACTAGGTGTCTGCATCGTCAAAGGGAATAGTAGGTTTCATTAGATTCCCTGAGAATATAAAAATGCTTAATCAGAAAACACATGAGCCCCTTATGGTGACCACCAAGACCTTGGCAGTTTGCTGACATTGTCTCAGCAATAAAAGGTGGGCTAACTATCAGCAGCTTGTGTCTAACTCCTATCAGACAGCATGCTTGAGGGGTTCCATTAATGTTCCACTTTGGGTACCATCATAAGAATTTGGGCCCAAACTGCAGTTCCTGACAGTGGCCTTTTCCTTTTAGGCTCACCAAGCCATGGCACAAGCACCTGAAAATACCGCCCAGACCACCTTTCTTGGAGCTTCTGTGAAAGCCGAAATAGTTCCCCTGAGCTTTAACCTGTAAATCTGACTGCCAACCAGATGGCCCCACTTTCACATCCCACAGGTCCCTGGGAATCAAGAAGCACCCAATTACAATGCTACTACACACAAGTTTCTTTCTTTTTTTTTTTTTTTTTGTAAACAGAATTTTCACTCTTTTTGCCCAGGCTGGAGTGCAATGGCGCTATCTTAGCTCACCGCAACCTCCGCCTCCGGGATTCAAGTGATTCTCCAGCCTCAGCCTCCCGAGTAGCTGGGATTACAGACATGTGCCACCATGCCCGGCTACTACACACCAAGTTTCTAATGATTTGTGGAGTGTTTGTCTGGGACCTGTCTCTTCTTTAGAATGTAAGCTCCTTGGGGACAGAGACTGGGTCTTGCATTCACTGCTGCATCCTAGCTCCCAGAGCCGACACACTAAGCAGAGGCTTGTGTTTATTCTGCAGGACTGCATGGATGAGCGGCTTCCTCAATTTCCAAAACAGAAATCAGTTTTCCCTCTTCTGGCCCCTTACACAGGTTTCCCCTTGAATTTCCTGCCTGGGTTAAAGGTGCCTCATTCACCCAGCCTCATAAGCTAGAAATGGGGGCATGCCCTGGGCCCCCTCCCCAGCTATATGCCACACACTCAATCAACCTCAAGTCCTGAAAGGCAGCTTAGCTTAATGGTTAGGAGCTGGGTCTTGAAAGCAAAACTGTCTTGTTTCTTTTTCTTAACATGGTTCTGTCATGAACAAATGTTGAACCTTGGGAAAGCTTCTTCACCTCTGAGTCTCAGTTTCCAAATCTTCAAAATGGGCTTGATCACAATAGCTCCTACCTTATAGTTATTGTCAGATCGATTGAGCTAAAACGCATGCAGCACTTAGAACAAGGACTGGCAGGAAGTGAGGACTTAGTAAATGTTAGCTTCATTATCCTATCCAACCTTGGGGATATCTCATGAATATATTCACTCTATTTTCTCATGAATATATTCACTGTTTTTCTGACTCTCTCACTCACTCTGATGTAGCCTCTAGCCCCTAAGCCATACGCTCGCTCTAACGTAATCACACAACCCCTTGCTCACTGTTCAATATATAAGCCCCAGCATCTCGCATGGAGCAAACAAGACCTTCAACGATCTCACCCTGTCTGTCCCTCAAAACTCATGTCTTCACACCCCTTCCTTAAACCCTGCACTCCAGCCGTTTCTCCCTCCGTTCTGCCTGTGACCAGCTCCTGCTCCTCCTGCAGGAATAAAGTCAAGAGCCACATTCCCAGGGAAACCTTCCACGGTCACCCCATCCAGCGCAGCCCCATCTCCCCCATCACTCTCCATCTCACTGTCCAGTCAGATTTCTTCCTAGCATTTATTATCACTGGAAATTTCCATGTTAACCTCCAAGACTATCTCCTACCCTCCATGAGACTGTCAGCTGTGGAGGATACAGCTTCTCCAGCTTCACAAAGTACCTCCTCTCGTTTACTCTCTCTACAACCCCAGCGCTTAGAGAGCATTTAGCTGGTCTCGGGTGCAGTTCCAGGGTTGAGCATGCTCTCCTGGCAGGCTTGTGCCCATGCTGTCGCCTTTTCCTGGACCATCTACACTTCACCCCGCTAACTGCGTCTGGCCTTCTGTTCTCAAGTTAGATGCCACGGCTCTGAGGAGGCCATTCCACGGTGTCAGATGCCCTTCTTAGTGGCTCCAGCTGAGTCTGTACTCAAACCTTAGTTCAGATCTTTGAAATAATCAACTATTTACTTCTTTGTTCCCTGCTAGATGGAACCTTAGCATGGGTGCTTTATTTTGTTAAGAATCTTATCCCTAGATTTTTTTTTTTTTTTACAGCCCCTTACAGGTAGAAACACTCAGTGATTGTTCAAGGAAAGAATGAATAAACGAAGATATGAATAATTACCAAAAAGATCCAAATGCCCTCAGTTTGACACAATTACCAAAGAGATTCAAATGCCCACAGCTTGACACTATTACCTGGAAGTTAGGTACAGAGGCACTTAGAAAACAATGTAGGAGCAAATCTTTTAACATTGGGTTAGGTAATTGTTCCTTAGATATGATCCCTGAAGCACAAACAATGAAAGAAAAAAAATAGATTTCACTGAAATAATTTTTAAAAAACCCTTTCTCTTTTTCTGCTGTCTGCCATGTGAAGACACAGCAAGAAGGTGGCCATCTGCAAATCAGGAAGAGGGTCCATCCCTACCAGAACCTGATCTCAGACCAGCACCCTGATCTCAGACTGCCCCAACTTCAGAACCACATGAAATAAATTAGTATTAAGAAAAAAAAAAAGAGGAAGAAATTTTGTGCTTCACAGGACATGATCAAGACAGTGAAAAACTACCAGAGTGGGAGATAATATTTTCAAGCATATATTTGATAAGCAACTTGTACCCACAATATATAAAGATACTTTACAGCTCCAACAATAAAAGGACAAGTAAGCTAATAAAAATTGAGCAAAGGATTTAAATAACCATTTCTCAAAGAAGATATACAAATGGCCAATAAGCACATGAAAAGACACTCAACATCATTAATCATTAGGGAAATGCAAATCAAAACCACAATAAGCCACTTACCCACTGGAATGGCAAAAATAAAAAAGATATATAACAAACAGTGATTAAGAATTTGCAGATATTGGAGCCCTCAATGGTTACCGGTGGAACTGTAAAATGAAGCAGCTGCTTAGAGAAACAGTTTGGCAATTTCTCAAAAAATTAAGCATAAAAATAAAAATATCTATAAAAATACGAAAACAGATGTCAATACAAAAGCTTATACAGAACATTCTTAGCAGAATTGTTCATAATAGTCAAGAAGTGGATGGCCAAGCACTGTGGCTCACGCCTATAATCCCAGCACTTTGGGAGGCTGCGGGTGGATCACCTAAGGTCAGGAGTTCAAGACCAGGCTGGCCAACATGGTGAAACCCTGTCTCTCCCAAAAACACAAAAATAAATAAACAAATACATAAATAAATAAATTAGCTGGGCATGGTGGTGGGCGCCTGTAATTCCAGCTACTTGGGAGGCTGAGGCAGGAGGATTGC
Organism: Hylobates moloch; assembly: GCF_009828535.3. Lineage (NCBI taxonomy): Eukaryota > Metazoa > Chordata > Mammalia > Primates > Hylobatidae > Hylobates > Hylobates moloch. The sequence continues at coordinate 18,871,225 of NW_026652294.1, read as the reverse complement.
TTGAACCCAACAGGCGGAGGTTGCAGTGAGCTGAGATCGCACCATTGCACTCCAGCCTGGGCAACAGAGCAAGACTCTGTCTCGAAAAAAAAAAAAAAAAAAAAAAGAAGTGGAAGAAACTGAAATGGCCCATCAGTTGATGAATGGATAATACAATGGGGTATATTCATACAATGGAGTATTTCTGGGTAATTAAATTAAATGAAGAACTGATATATGCTACATCAGGGATGAACTTTGACAACATTCTGCCAAATGAAAAAAGCCAGCCCAGAAGACTAAATACTGTATGATTTCACTTCCATGAAATGTCCAGAACAGGCAAATCCAAAAAGACAGAAAGCAGATTAGTGGTTGGTATGGGATGGGAAGAGGAGGAAATCAGCAGTATTAGGGCTGGGGATTTCTTTTCAAGGTTATAAAAATGCTCTGATATTAAATACTGAAGATAGTTGCACAATTCTGTGAATTTACTAAACAACCACTAAATTGTACACTTTTAAAGAGCAAATTTTATCATATTGACTTATTCATCTCAGAGGAACAGATAAATATTGGAATGTTGGTCTGATCTGCGTGTTTGGGAGAGGGAAGGAGGCCTGCCCTGCTTCTGCTTCTGGGCTTCCTTCCCCAGGGGGATGTGCTAAGCAGTAAATAGTGTGCCCACATGGGAAACTCTGCAACTGTCCAGGCTGGCCTCTGACCGGGAGGTAAGTACAATTCATGGAGACATGAGAGCCCTATTTGTGGCCACAGTTGAAAGAACATCCTATACCTCTCTCAAGACTAACAGCAATAAAGGAGACTTATTTCATTCCTTATATGTGTGACTTCTGAGCCTTATTTCACATTTGGTTCCTAACTCAGGAAGGTAAGAAATAGTTTTAATGACAGAGCCCTGCAAATTCCAAAATCAGCCAAAGCCTATGAGTCTACATCCTATTCTCTTTTGTTCAAAGGGAGATTAGCAAGAGTTAGACAGATGTTAAGGACATATTTACACCAAAGAGAATTTCACCAACTGCAGATAATAAAAACTCATTCAGAGGAATAATTTTCTCAATATATGATTCAAGACTACTTAGTTTTATATTTGTATAACATCTAAAATAGTCTTTTATGCCAGCTACCAGTTATAAATACACTTGCGAGCATTGCCTGAGGCCCCTTAGAAAAAGCTTCTGCCTGGCCAGGCCAGCTTGGGTACACATCTTAATATAGAGTGGTCCCACATAGCATGCCTGGGTTACTGCAACCCATATATTGCTGCAGACATCAAGTGTGGTCCACAGACAGACCAGACCACAATTCTACACCAAAGAAGGAAGCAAGTGTGTGCTTCCTCTCTAGCAGAGCCTGCAGACTTCACTCTTAATGAGCAATGCTCCTGCTCCCTCTGGTTTCCTTAACTGCTCCCTTGTTCCAGGCTGAGATGCAATAAATATGGTACTACAAAGAGGCAAAGATGATTAAACCATTGCTTTCTTCCTGCCTTTCTTTCTTATTTTGTCAGGAATGTGCCACGGTCCCTCCAAGGCAATCTAGGACCTGTTTTCATTAAAATATACATGGACATTTGAGCTGAAATAATCTTTAATTATTAAGTTTACAATGCAATGGCAATCTTAGGAAAAGAAAGCACGTGTGACAGCAACTTGAATTCTCAGTGAATCTGTTGCACTTACAGATTTAATAGGACTCATTTTGGAAAATCACCACAGCCAGAATGAGAGTTTTTCAGTGAGTCCTTCATTTGAGAGTGGCCAAGTGCCTTTGATGACACGGGAAGATTCAAGGACAAGTCAATGCCATATCAGAAAAGCTTTCTAACACAGAAGAACAGAACAACTTTCAAGAAAAATCAAAAGGCCTTGTAATGCAGTAAAAGCAGCATGGATTCTAGGGGCTGGCAGAGTCCCGGTTGGAGACTGATTCACCTGTGACCTAGAACAAACTATTTAACTTCCCTGAGCCTTGGTTTCCTCATCTGTTTATGGAGATAATGGCACCAGGTAGGGATGACATTCAAATACAATAGCCCATGTGAAGCTTAACATCTGCACTATAAAAAGTAGTTCCTTTTGGTTTTAATATTTATGGGTATGAACAAATACCATTGATCTCTTACCTGTTCAAAGATATCACCTGCCTATGCTATTTTCTTAAGACTTAACTAGAAATACTGATGCCCAGGCCTTTAAAACTTGTATTGATTCTACACTTAACACCTCAAAAATACATACCTGGAAGGGGTGAGAATTGATAGAGGCAAAAGGCAGACAAATGCCTAGGCAGAAAGGAACAGGTCCCCAGTGAAATCCAACCTTCAAGCCAGAAACAGTCCTGGGTAAATTCTTGAACTGGATTGAAAACCCGCCTTCCTGTTTGGTGTGCTTGCCTCTAATTAATCCACATCCTTCACCTATTTTACACATACCTACCCTTTCCTAATTGGTTTTCTACACTATCATGCCCACCTTTGTGTGGTGTCTTTGCTTTAACCTCTTTTGCATAGTCACAAACTAATCAGCATGCACTTCCTATTCTGAGCCCATAAGAAGCCTTGAGCTCAGCTATATTGGGAACTCTCCTGCCTTTGAGTAGGGGGACCACCCCACATTCTCTCCCCACTAAAAGCTGTTTCATCACTCAATAAAACTTCCCATCTTGCTCATTCTTTGAGTGTCTGTGTGCCTAATTCTTCCTGGTCACGAGACAAGAACCCAGACCTAGCTGAGCTAAGGAACAAAAAATCCTGCATCAAAATGATTATGGAGATCACAACGTCTACACTATCACCCAGAATGAAAATTAAAAGTAAAAGTAAGAATAATGAGACCAGGCACAGTGGCTCACACCTGTCATCCCAGCACTCTGGGAGGCTAAGGCAGGCAGATCACTTGAAGTCAGGAGTTCGAGACCAGCCTGGCCAACATGGCAAAACCCTGTCTCTACTAAAAATACAAAAATTAGCCAGGTGTGGTGGCAGGCACCTGTAATCCTAGATAGTTGGGAGGTTGAGGAAGGAGAATTGCTTGAACCTGGGAGGCGGAGTTTGCAGTGAGCCGAGGTTGCGCCACTGCCTTCCAGCCTGGGTGACAGAGTGAGACTCTGTCTCAGAAAAAAAAAAAAAAAAGAAAAGAAAAAAGAAGCATGACACTAAAAATGATAACTTCTTTTTGTTGAGAAGCTCAGATTCTGAAGCTAGATTGCCTGGTTTCCAACTAGGCTCTGCCCATCTTCTCACTGAGACCTTGAGCCACGACTTACCATCTTGTTCCTTAGTTTAACTCTGAGTAAGACAGGCATCATAATAGTGCTTACCTCCTGAAGGCATATGAGGAATCAATGCATTAGTATCTGGAAAACACTTGGAACAGACCCTGATACAGAGCAAGAGCTACATTTGTTATTTGTTAAATAAATAAAATACAGACAAGTATTACATGGAGCCTATCTTCCCATATTCAAAACGGGGCTCTAAGGCAGGTTGAGAAACAAGCCAAAGCTCCAAGATGTAGAGGCACATGCTTAGGGTCACCCAGCTCAGGCCTGGTAGGAGCAGAACCACAACCTAGGCCTGCTTCTTTGTTTTATTCAAATCCTATGCACAACTCAGACAGTTCTACAATGAATTCAAGCCTGAATAAGGGATAAGACAATTAAAGGCAGATACTGGTCACAAATATGCTCTTTTATTCACCATGTCCTTCAGGGGCACAAGTGAAGTTTAAAAAAACAAAACCAAAAACAACTACTTGATATGCAAAGTAAGGCAAATAACCCAGCTTCATTCTGCCAACAGGGCTGTAGAGTGTGAGAGTAAGTAGATCATGCTAGCAGACAAATATTAAATTTTTACAAGCTGATCCACCTTCCTGCCCAGGAGATAAAGCACTTAGTTGCTAAATAAATATTTCTTTTCTCTGATCCCTAAGAGTTTAGTTTCCTTGAAGAACAGCAATATTTCCCAGTTTATTTGCAACTGGGATTGGACTCACAGGCATTCCCCCCAATTTTCCTCTGAATATCCCGCTGTCTAGGTGATACAGACATGTATTGTGCTATCTACTGGGTAACAAACAAACCTTTGTCATTTATAATTTGTTTATATTTTTCTCATCCATCTTTCTTCTACACCATAGAGGCTGTATGGTGACACAACCAAAAATATATGTAACACTGAAAACAAAAACAAGATTACGCCCAGGCGCAGTGGCTCACATCTGTAACCCCAGCTCTTTGGGAAGCCGAGGCAGATGGATCATCTGAGGTCAGGAGTTCCAGACCAGCCAGGCTAACATGGTAAAATCCCATCTCCATTAAAAAAAATTAGCCAGGCGTGGTGGTGCATGCCTATAGTCCCAGCTATCAAGAGGCTGAGGCAGGAGAATCGCTTGAACCCAGGAGGTGGAGGTTTCAGTGAGCTGAGATTGCATCAACATCAGGCCACTGCACTCCAGCCTGGATGACAGGACAAGACTCTGTCTCAAAAAAAAAAAAACCAAGATGACCTTTATTTCTACCACCCAAACACAGCATGCAAAAGTCCTATTTCTTATGTATTTTCTGCTAGTCTGTATTTTGACCTTGTATATGTGTACATGTCACATATATGCATGTGTTTATATATTGAAATATATACTATGCATCCCATTTTAAATTATATTTTCATTTATTTTGTATAAGCATTGCTTCACGGTATGCCATACTTTTCAAAACTGAGTACATGGTTTACCATAAGAGAATGTTCCATTATTTATTCTGTTCTTAAGTATTATCCAATTTTATAATTATAAAGCAGTATTTTATAAAAGGTTTTTCTATTGTTAGGGCTCTCTTTTTAAGGGAGTCCCTAAGGTGATCATACTGGGTCAAGGTCTTCCCACATTGTATGAATTTCTCTCCAATAGGTCACAGCAATTGTCAGCGTTGGCATTAGTGTGCAAGTGTGCCTATATTACTCTTTTACTATCTTTTGAAGTATGTCATCAAGTGTATGGCAGAAATAAAATTGATTTGATGTAACAAAGCAAGCCTTAAATGAAAATTTGCTAAAAATCTTGTCTGGAAAATAAATCTAATGACTGTAATTAACAGTGAAAGCCAAAAGAAGCATCTTGCACCACTATTATTATATTATTATTAACATTAGTAAGGTACTTCATTTGTCAATGTATTTTATAACCATGTATTAGTCAATCCCCATAATGTGCTTGGGAAGCAATGAAGCTATTTATAGGTGGACTTTCTGAGCCGGAAGTCTTTCAAAAGTCCTTTTGTCTTGATATCTCAACTCATCACCAGCATATCAATTCACAAAATCATTCCCATTTGTATAATTTCAGGGATGACAGGAACTTCTGTGGTAATTTGGTCCAAGGTGGTCAGTAGTCATTAAAATGGTGTATGGTAAATGCACCTGACAGCAATAACTTAAGCATACCCTGAGAATGACCCTGTTTGACAGACATACCTGAATGTGTGTTCTGAACTGGAGAATCCAGGAGAGGCCAACCTGGAGATTCATTGCCTGTCTATAAGAAACATCTGAGCTCCCAAACTGTCCCATGGAATACAGGCCATACAGGGAATTGAGGCCCTGAGTTTTGGGGTGATTGAAGTGGTGCTACTTGGCAACCTCCTGGTGCCACCCCCATGGAGGTTGTTAGGGAAAGGGTGCTGGTATGGTTAGGCTTTGTGTCCCCACCTACATCTCATTTCGAATTGTAATCCCTATAATCTCCATAATCCCCATGTGTCAGGGGAGAGACCCGGTGGAGGTTACTGAATTATGGGGGTGGTTTCCCCCATGCTGTTCTCATGATAGTGAGTGAGTGAACTCTCACCAGATCTGATGGCTTTCTAGGGGGATCTTCCCCCTTCACTCAGCACTTCTCCTTCCTGCCATCTTGTGAAGAAGATGCCTTGCTCCCCCTTCACCTTCCGCCATGATTGTAAGTTTCCTGAGGCTTCCCCAGCCATGCTAAGCTGTGAGTCGATTAAACCCCTTTCCTTTATAAATTACCCAGTCTCAAGCAGTTCTTTATAGTAGTATGAAAATGGACTAATACAGGTGCTAAGTGAAAATGTTGTATAAACTACATGCCTTTCATAAGTAGTTGCAGTTTTCCTGCCCAGCCTGCTGCCACTGGGTCCTGGGGTTCTCCTGATCAGCCTGTTGCCACTGGGCTGTACGTAAGGCAGATCTGTCCAGACCGCTGCCACTGGAACCTCTCCCCATATATGTAAGTCCCCAGTTAAACCCAATGTCTCATTTGCTGGCCCTGGGTCTCTTCTTTGGCCTCCTGAATCTGGTGTCATGCCCACTGGAGCAGACAGGGGCTCAGCAGAAACAAATGGGATGCAGAATTTTCATAGCACATACTAAGGATTTGCTTTCTTCTCAAGTCCTCACGCCGCCTTAAAAGTATGACATGCCATCAGCAGCTAATAATACGACTACTGCTATTTTTTAATTTAACATCTTTGTGCTGCACAGTTACTGTAGGAGTAAAAGTTTATACCCAACAGGATTCTTAAAATTTCAACAACTATTAGATTATTTGATTTGCAGCTAAGGCAACAAGAATAAAATTTATACACAACACCAGAGGTTTTTATGACCTTTAACTTTGCCATAATTGAGAAATAGCGTAATTGAATACCTGTAATTACGCAAAGGCCCTTTTCTAGAAAGTGGGCTTTAAAAAAAAAAAAAAAAAATCAGGGAGGGACCTGATACATCATGGCAACAAGCAGTAAAAGGCTGAAGACCACTCATCTAATTCAATGCTTAGTGTACAAAATGCCTGATTTTCATCCTCTACGACAGGATGAAGGCTGTAGTACTGAAAGGAGCCTTCAAAACTGCAGAGAAACAGTAACAGTGTGGAAAGGGCATCTCACCTCAGGTCAGAAGACAGTAGGTCAAGCCCCATTTGGCCATTCTTTATTTGGTGTTTCCATTTCTTCTTCAAATATACAACTGAAATCATAATTCCAACTGGACAGCGCTACGAGGAAGAACTGACAGCCTCTACAGTGAACTATTATCTATTTGTTGATTGCTTACTTCTCCTATCCACTTCTCCATTCAGGGTGGGCAGTGAATTTGACGCTTGCTAACTTGCCAGCTTGCTGCAGGCACATAAGTGGCCCAGCGGAAGAACCGTACAGGTCAGCCCAGTAGAAACAACTGAACTAATAAGTAAATGTTTTAGACCATTAAGTTTTAGGGTGAACTGACACACACCAAAAGTTAACTGATTAAAAAAAAAAAAACCTAAAGTCTAAAGAGTTAAAATGGCTGGGGGCAGTGGCTCACACCTGTAATCCCAGCACTTTGGGAGGCTGAGGTGGGTGGATCACCTGAGGTCAGGAGTTCGGGACCAGCTTGGCCAACATGGAGAAACCCCGTCTCTACTAAAAATACAAAAATTAGGTGGGTGTGGTGGCGGGTGCCTAACCCCAGCTACTTGGCCGGCTGAGACAGGAGAATTGCTGGAATCCAGGAGGCGGAGGTTGCAGTGAGCCAAGATCATACCACTGCACCCTAGCCTTGGCGACAAGAGTGAAACTCTATCTCAAAAAAAAATAAAAAAAAAAAATAAAAATAAGGTAAAATGACCTGCTAACAATCACTCAGCAATATAGTGTCATGAATGTGGAACTGAACTAAGTCTGGGCTGGATATATTAATTAACTGATTGAATACATATCTTCACGTTCTTTATTAATGAACTCCCCCAGATTGACTTGTCAAATAAGTAAACATTTATTGAGCATGTAATACGTGTCAGCTACTTTGCTAAGATACTAGGGACACAGAAAATGATGGCATGGGTTCTGTCTTCCAGAAAGCCCACATTCTGCTACAGCAGACCTGTCATGAATAGACATATAAAATATAACGTAATAAATCTAATGACAGAAAGACACACAGGGTATTGTGGACTGGTAGACGAGAAACCCCAACCCAGGCAGAAGGTTGGCTTCCTGTTAGAAAGGATGCTTATGTAAAGTCTTAAAGGCTAAGAGGGAGTTTGCCAAGGTGAGGGTGGGAGGAAATGGAGAAGGAGGGAGAAATGGGTAGACAGGGCAGCATAACGAGACACAACAGGCCGGACACGCTACGGGGGCGCTGGGGAGCTACAAGGAGGTCAGAGCTGCTGGAGTGCGAAGTCAAAGCAAAAAGAGGAGACAGAAAGCACTATGGGGATCAGCCTGGTCTTTGTGCCATGGTAAAAGGGTTTGATTTCCACCCCTTGACAAAGAGAAGCCGCTAAAAGATTTTGAGAAATCAGATGTGCCTGTTTGAAATGTCATTCTGGAATCACAGCAGATGATCTGAAGAGTAGAAACTGGGGAGGCAGGAAGGCCACATGAAGGTGAGAGGATAGGTGGCCCTGAATGACATCAGTTGCAGTGGGGATGGAGAGAATGGGGAGAAAGTGAAAACTATCTCAGAGGGAGAATCGCAAAGCACTGACTGCAGATGGGCTTGTTGGAAGACAGAGAGAAGGTAGAACCAATGACAAATCCCAGTTCCTTGCAGGGTTGGTAGGTCTTGAAGCCCACCATTGCTCCCATCTTTGTTTATGCCACTGACGGATTCAGGTGCAGCATTTTACAATGATCTCTGTTCAGTCGACCTCTGCAAACTTTTCACCACTATTCCTACTATGGAGAGCCTCCTGGATCCTGACTCATCCACCCAATAGGTTTCCATGCTGTTGGCTACAGCTGTGGATAAGCTTCATCCAAACCCTTGGCAAGAGTGTTAAAGCCGAGCCAAGGGCACTGGCTGGAACCGTGAACGCCATTCTGGATAGGACCCTGGGTATGTCTAGATGCCAAACAAAATAGTGAGGAACAGAAGAAAAGTTCTATGAGAAAGCAGAAGCCAATGCTGGAAGTGTCACATGGAGAAGCGATGAGCATCCAGAGGCATTATCACTTCCAGGCAGAAGAAGCAACAATCCTTAGGATGATGGTTCCCATGGGGGGTCCATGAGAGTCAATGGAGATCATCCACAGGTTGGGAAATAGTTTAATTAAGGCAGGACTTTTTTACAGTCAGAAATGCCCAAAAGTGGGACAGCCCATGCCAGAACAGAGGAAGCAACCTGTCTATAAGAAAACACCACCGACTAGGTGGATAAAACAAGAGACATTTATTTTCCCACCATCTATGAGGCTGGAAGTCCAAGATCTTTTGAGGCCGCTCTCTTGACTTGCAGATGGCCTCCCTCTCAATGTATGTTCTTATGGTCTGTGTTTGGCACATGTCTGTATCCTAATCTCCTTTTTTTTAAAGGACATCTGTCATATTAGATTAGGGCCTACTCTAATGACCCCATTTTAATCTAATTAAAGATCCTATCTCCAAATACAGTCATATTCTCAGGTACCAGGAATGTGGGCCTCAACATAAGAATTGTGGTGGACATAACTCAATCCATAACACAACCTACCGACAAGGATGTATAACAACTGAGATCTGGTTAATGCCAAGCAGGGGAAGCCGATAGAGAGACTGAAGCATCAGATTTGAGGTGTCCTTTAAGACTGCAGCATTAGGTCTGAGAGTTACAATTCTAAACATGGCAAGACAGCACCTAATCGTTGTCATTAAACATTGTTAACACAATCATCTCCTCAGGGTTTCAGACAAAAATTACATTTTTATGGCAGCTAGAATGATTGATGAGAAATTCTGCTCTTATTTAACCCTTCCCCAAGGAAATACACAGGCAGGCAGTGACAGACCTCAGCCCACACAGCACAGAAGTTGTTCTTACCTATGGAACAGGACAGATTTGACCAGGGTGACGACATCCCGGCTGGCATTGTATCCGGCGCAGACAATAGCAACGTGGATTGTCTGGGAAGAAAAGAAGACGGGGTGAGCAGTCAGACAGACGGAAGAGGGCCTTCCCGGTGCTTCAGATCACACTAGAAAGAAAAATTGCCCTGATTTCTTGTTGGCATCATTAGAAAACAAAGGACACTGTCTGCAGCTGTGGAAAATAACTCAAGACAGTTTTATTAAGGCCTTTTTAATCGGCTTATGGAGCTATTCTCATTTGGAAACCATTAAGGCTCCTTCCAATTACATTTTGGGGACAAGAGAGATGGTGATTGGCTCAAATAGGCAAACAGTGAGTCTCCTGTCCCCAAGCTGAGCAACAATGACGACTGGTTAAACAGAGAGGAAAGAAATACATCTTGAAAGTATGAACCAACAATCAGGGATCTCAGACTAAGAAGTTATGGCTCAGAGAGCTTGTGAAATGTTCCCACAAGATGTGTTGGGTTAGGGTCAACCTAATAAAAGGGCCAAAGGGGACACATGAACACCTCCGCACCCCATCTGGGATACAGTTCAAAGAACGGAAGACTGGCAGAATTGAAGGGAACCCAAGGGGTTATCTCAACTAAGTAGCCAGGAGCATGGGCCTCAGACATGAATCCTTGAACTCAGCGTGACCCTGGGAGAGCTGCAGGGTCCACTAACTCACTGCCACTTAAGCGTCATGACATGTGTCTTGCAGGATGGTGCTAAGGAGTGAGGGAACAATGCCAAGAGGGGAATATGCTGCCCACCACACTACATTCCAATGATACCAGAAAAGGTCCTCCAGAGCTGGGCTTCCCAAATGGAGTGCCCAGGCACCTTAGTGTGCCATGATTGAATTACAGGTGACAAATATACTCCTCTGTTTATGCCCTCTAAGCTACTGGGCGGGGCTGGCATCCTCAGGCAACTTTTCTATTTCCCTCCTGCATCACAGCAGTTATCATTTTCTATGTGTGGCACAACTTGAAAAAGATCGGAAAGCACCACTCTAGGGCATCCCCGACAGGACATCCTTATCCAGCCTCGGGAAGAATGGAGAGTTCACACTTCCGGATTTTGTCCTTTCTACTGAAGCACAGCCTTCCTTGAATGGAAACCTGCCTCTTAACACCCACTCCAGTTGCATTCTGTCCTGGACGTATTGCAGAACAATGACGTTTCCTCCAGCACTCGATACTTCCATTAAAGGAGGGCACCTGAGAGATGCCTTTTCTTTTCCAGAACTCCTCACAGCCCTTGCTCCCATGACATGGGCTTCCAGACACCTTGTTATCCCAACCAGCCATGTCAAAATGCAGTTCTGATATCTGGGTCCATCCCATGTAGGGTGATGTGACAATGTCCTCTGGTTCCCAGGCCTCCTTCATCACCTCACTTTCTTGCATCAGCACGGGAGGCTCGGCCATCAGGGATGAACCATCCCACACCCTCAAATCCACATCCATGACCCATTTAGCCCCAATGACCTTCACCCCACCTTGGACACCTATTCCCAGTACGAGAAACTTGACCTTGGCTTCATATAGAATCTAATTTTCTCAGAAATCCTACAATTACGGGCTTGCCACATGAGTAGGACTCTCAGAGCCTCACATCACTCTACCGCTCCTCTTCCCCTATGGAGGGTCCCTTTGCCCTTGACTGTCAGGCTCCATGCCGGCCCCCACCAGGGCTCATCTGAATCATCACCCCACTCTGCTCTCAGCTCCCGTATGCACCCTACCCCCACACTCAAAATGCAAATCCCCAACCCAGATGGGTGCTATGGTCTCAACCTCTGCTCTTATACCTGCTCCCAAGAAGAAAGAGGAGGGGAGATGCAAGACAGGAATGAGAAGCATCATGAAAGCCAGTATGTAGTGAGCAAATGATGACATTCCAGGCACTGTGCTTAATAGTACCAGATTTCAGGCTCACAGTTGTATGAGACAGGTACAGTATTATCATTTTAGTATCGCAGATCAGGAAACTCAGGCTTAGAGAATTGGGATTTGAATTCTGGAACAGACTGTTTTTGCCTTTTTTTTTTTTTTTTGAGACAGAGTCTCACTCTGTCACCCAGGCTGGAATGAAGTGGCGCAATCTCAGCTCACTGCAACCTCTGCCCCCCAGGTTCAAGTGATTCTCCTGCCTCGGCCTTCTGAGTAGCTAGGATTACAAGCACCCACCACTACACCCAGGTAATTTTTGTATTTTTAGTAGAGCTGGGTTTTTACCATGTTGGTCAGGCTGGTCTCAAACTCTTGAACTCAAGTGATCCACTCACCTTGGCCTCCCGAAGTGCTGGGATTACAGGCATAAGCCATCGCACCCTGCCTGGAACAGATTCTTAACCCTGGTGGTACATCAGAAACACTTGAAAGATTTTTAAGATATACTCTGTGCCCCAGGCCCTGCGTCCCTCAGACCAATAATTCAGTCTCTGATGCCCAGGATCTTCAAATGCTCTACTGGAAGGCAGTAGTTCTCAACCAGGGACATATTCATCTCCCTGTCCTCCAACCCTTAGGACATCTGCAATGCCTAGAGACAGTCTTGGCTGTCACTACTTGGTGGGTCTGGGGTGGGGGGCAGGGGGATGCTACTGGCATCTGTGAGTAGAGGCCAGGGATGCTGCTCAGCATCCCACAATGCACAAGACAGCCCCAAAACAAAGACCTATCCTGCCCCAAAGGTCAAGAGCACTGCTGTTAGAAAACCCTGGATGAGGGATGAGGGAGCAAAATGAAGCAAAATGAAGTGATGTCAGATCCCTCTGGGTTTTCTGGTACCTTTTTTTCAGGCTAATTTACGCATATTTTAATTTCTCCACCTGTAAAAGAAAGACACCATTGCTTATCTCTGGATGATATCTGTAAAAGACTCAGGATGAAAGATTATAATGCAGATGTAACTGTCACCATTTCAATCATGAGGGAAATGAATAGGAAAACGCCTGCACATGGAAGACACAACTGGGAAGGGGATGAGAATGGAGAAAAACACGCTGAATCAGGCTCTTCGGAATCGCAAATATTTAAACATACAGCCTCAGAGATATCAAACTTTGTCTTGGCTTCAGGGTTCAGGGACTTTTTAAAATGGGCCCATTAAATGTAAGCACAAGCATGCACATTCTCAAACATTTTACATAATTTTCCAATCTCTTTAGTTTCATCGAATACACCTGCCACCATGAATAAATGCATCATCTGGAGGCGTAGCAGCAGGGCCCTGCTCCCCGGGAAAGCAGAAAATCAGAGTGGCATCAACTATGCTCTTAGAGGAGTTTTGGGTGGTCCAAAATTTGGGGTTACAGAAGTGAACCATGAGTGGGGCAGGGGTTGGAGTAGGAATGGGGACGGGAGGGAGAAAGATAAATGATCCTTGAAAGAATGGGGTCACAAAAATGGTTTTGTCATGTGACTTTAGGGCTTGAAGCTATTAAGTTCAGTTTTTAAGTTTCTTGGTGTGGTAGATTAAAAATGGTCACAACTACTCAATATCCCTCCTCTCAAAGGGTGGGGTCTTGGCTCATGCCTGTGGCTCACTTTGGGAGGCCAAGGTGGGCGGATCATCTGAGGTCAAGAGTTCAAGACCAGCCTGGCCGACATGGTGGCACACACCATCACTGCAGGCTAATTTTGCTGGGTGCGGTAACTCATGCCTGTAATCCCAGCACTTTGGGAGGCCGAGGCGGGCGGATCACCCGAGGTCAGGAGTTCGAGACCAGCCTGGCTAACACGGTGAAACCCTGTTTCTACTAAAAATACAAAAAATTAGCCGGGCGTGGTGGCACGTGCCTATAATCCCAGCTACTCAGGAGGCTGAGGCAGGAGAATCGCTTGAACCTGGGAGGTGGAGGTTGCAGTGAGCCGAGATCTCGCTACTGCACTCCAGCTTGGGCAACAAGAGCAAAACTCTGTCTCAAAAAAGCCCCCTAAAAAACCAAAAACCAAAAACCAAACAAACAAACCAAAGGGTGGGATCTGAATGTCAGAATCAGTGACCACTAGTCCTTGTACTAGGCCTTCCTGTCTATACCTGCAATTACAGTCATGCTTTGCTTAACAACACAGATAACTTCTGAGTAGCCTATCATCGTCAGGTGACTTTGTCTTCCGAGCAACTTTAGAGTCCACTTACACAACCCTAGATGGTATAGCCTACAACACACATAGGCTATATAGCAGAGTCTACTGCTTCTAGGCTACAAACCTGTATACATGATACTACACTGAATCCTGTAGACAACTGTAACACGATGGTGAGTATTTCTATCTCTTAACATAGAAAAGGTACAGTAAAAATATAATATGAGAAAAAAATGGTACACCTGTATAGGGTACTCATCATGATTACAGTTCACAGAAATGGAAGTAGCTCTGGGTGAGTCAGTGAGTGAGTGGTCAAAGAATGTGAAGGCCTAGGACATTATAGTACACTACTGTGTACACTTAGTTTATAAACACAGTACACTTAGACTATACTAAATTTATAAAAAATATTTTTCTTCGATAATAAATTAAACAGCTTACTGGAACTTTTTTCCTTTACAAATTTAACAATTATTTTAACTATCTCTCTCTTTTTTTTTTTTTTTTTTTTTTTTGAGATGGAGTCTCACTCTGTTGCCCAGGCTGGAGTGCAGTGGTGTGATCTCGGCTCACTGCAACTTCTGCTTCTCAGGTTCAAACGATTCTCCTGCCTCAGCCTCCCAAGTAGCTGGGACTACAGGCACCTGCCACCATGCCCGGCTAATTTTTTTGTATTTTTACTACAGACGGGGTTTCACCGTGTTGGCCAGGATGGTCTCGATCTCCTGATCTCGTGATCCACCCACCTCAGCCTCCCAAAGTGCTGGGATTACAGGCGTGAACCACTGCGCCCAACCATCTCTTTTTTTTAAAGAGATGGGGTCTTGCTATATTGTCCAGGTTAGAGTACAGTGGTTATCCACAGACATGATCACAGCACACGACAGCCTCGAACTCCTGGGCTCAAGCAATCTTCCCTCCCGTCTCAGCTTCCAGAGTAGCTGGGACTATAAGTGCACACCACTGTGCCTGGCTCTTAACTTTTTGATTCTTTTATAACAACACATAGTTTGAAACACAAACACATTGTACAGCTGTATGAAAACACTTTTTCTTTATATTCTTATTCTCTAAGTATTTTTCTATTTTAAAAATTTTATTTTTAACTTTTAAAACTTTTTTGTTAAAAACTAAGACACAAACACACACCTTAGCCTAGGCCTACACGGAGTCAGAGTCGTCAATATCACTGTCTTCCACCTCCTTACCTTGTCCCACTGGAAGGTCTTCAGGGGCATTAACACACAAGGAGCTGTCATCTCCTGTGATAGCAATGCCTTCTTTTTTTTTTTTTTTGAGACAGAGTCTTGCTCTGTCGCCCAGGCTGGAGTGCAGTGGTGCGATCTCGGCTCACTGCAAGCTCTGCCTCCCGGGTTCGTGCCATTCTCCTGCCTCAGCCTCCTGAGTAGCTGGGACTACAGGCGCCCGCCACCACACCTGGCTAATTTTTTTTTGTATTTTTAGTAGAGACGGGGTTTCACCGTGGTCTCGATCTCCTGACCTCGTGATCCACCCACCTCGGCCTTCCAAAGTGCTGGGATTACAGGCGTGAGCCATCGCGCCCGGCCGGCAAATGCCTTCTTAAATATCTCCTGAAGGACCTGTCTGAGGCTGTTTTATAGTTAACTTAAAAAAAAAAGTAGAAGGAATACACTAAAATAATGATAGTATGATAAATACATACACTGGTAACACAGCCATTTTTTATCTAGTATTATTATGTACTGTACATAATTGCGCTATAGTTTTATACAAATTGCAGTGCAGTAGGTTTGTTCACACCAACATCACCAAACACATGAGTGATGTATTGCACATGATGTTAAGATGGCTATGATGTCACTAGGCCATAGGAATTTTTAGCTCCATTATGATCTGATGGGAGCAGTGTGGTATATGCAGTCCACTGCTGACAGATATGTCATTATGCAACACGTGACTGTATAGACATAACACTCACGTTTCTCTATCACAAATTCCAGATGGAGGATGGAATGATGTTCTCATTTGCCCCTCCAACTCTCTCTACCCTTCTCCTAATTGTCCTGTGTCTGGAGAGTCTGGCCTTTTGTTTGCTTGTTTTTTTGAGACAGAGTCTCGATCTATCACCTAGGCTGGAATGCAGTGGTATGATCTCAGCTTTCTCCAACCTCTGTGTCCCAGGTTCAAGTGATTCTCTTGCCTCAGCTTCTCAAGTAGCTGGGACTACAGGCATGCCACCATCATGCCCAGCTAATTTTTGTATTTTTAGTAGAGATGGGGTTTGGCCATGTTGCCCAGGCTGGTCTTGAACTCCTGGCCTCATGTGATCCGCCCACCTCGGCCTCCCAAAGTGCTGAGATTACAGGCATGAGCCACTGTGCCTGGCCGAGTCTGACCTTTATAGACCAAGTTAAGTGGGCTCCTTTTGCCTCTGATTTCGGGTTGAGTTTGGTCATTGGGAGGCACCAGTGGGAGTCTCAGAGGTCAGATTTCCCTGGCTCCTGTCAGGGGCCCAATCCCACAGTTCTAGTACTTGCTGGGTTTCTTAACACCTTCCTGCCTCTGTGTTACCTCCCCTCAGCCCTGCCCACACCTCTTGGCCCCTCCTGGAATCATTTCAGCCCCTGAGCATGCAAGCTGTAACCTGCCAGGACCTGACCAACACTGAGGACCTTTCCTCAGCATCTCACTTGTCCTGTTGGCTGGAAAGAAAGCACAGAAGACTTTTAGGCATTCATAGTTACTTGCTGATTCCTAAAGGAAATGGCACCAATGTAAGAAACTTGAGAATTTATACATGTCATTTATACTTTTTAAAAGCTTTACAAACCTCTTGAGTAATGAACCATAAAAGCTCTTTCTAAGGCAACGCTAAGGCTTCCACTAATTAACTGTCATCCTAGACATGGTGCCCAGCATACTTTGAATCTTGCAGGCTGTACTTGATGATGCAGGTAAGGTAGTGCAGAAAGGTGAACTGGGTTCATTCCTGACCCCACTGGGGTCAAGGGATGACCTTTGTCTTACAACTTGCAGAAAAAATTCATAACATCGATGTTTTTAGAGTTGCCAGTGTTCCAGGACTGTTCTGGGCTTGGAGGAAATAAAGGTAAATTTTAAGGCAATCCCCATTCCCCAAAGCCAGGTGCGGAGGCAATGCGATAGCTAACCAGGAGATCCCACAGGAGAATGAGAGGGCTCCTACGATGGCAAGCTCAGTGTCTTTGCATCCCAGAGTGGCCAGCATCACCCAGATAAGAGACGATGCAGGGAGAGCATCTTGGAGGAGAAGGCATTTCAGTGACCACACAAGAGCAACTGGTGATATTAGGGCCAGCCTGGACTTGTGACTGTGCTTGCCAGGCTCCATAAAAACCTGAAAAATAAAGTTCTCCATGCTCTGCCTCCCAGCAGGAAAGAATCCCCAGGGGGGCAGTTTTTCACAGATAAATATGGGGAAAAAAATCATCGTCCCAAAAGAAATTCACACCAAACTAAGGGATGCCAGGCAAGCTGTGGCCCTGGCAGAAGTCTTCAACACCCTGTCAGCCCTGCTTCTCTTGCCCACAGGGCCTGGTGCTCCCTTCAGGCCATTCTGCCTGGGGGCACGATTCAGTTAAGCATCTCCTATCAGAGAGACTGAGGGAGTGACAGGCGAAACCCATTTCAACTTGGGCATCAGGTGTGCTATGGAAAGACAGGCTCAGCCCAGATTCTGGATGGCAGCTGCAGATTTTTGGTGGGCTTGAGGGGGATAGGCAAGACCTCCCAGAGGACAGATGCTCTGACAGCTGGGGAGAAGCAAACAGCTGGGGTCAGACAGGCAGCAGTGAGGGTCACAGACAGGGGCAATGTAGTGTGAAAATCCTGCAACAAGAGTAGAGAGACCTCGATTGGAGCTACAACCTAAAGCTAAGTGGCCGTGTGACCTTGGAAGAGTTATTTAGTGTCCCTGAGCTTCACTCGCCGCATCCATAAAATGGAGATAAAAATAGCTACCCATTGGGTTGTGTGAGGATCAAACAAATGAGTGCAAGAAAGTGCCCCTAACAAATCAATGCTTATTAATGTTTCCTGAATGAATAAACAGCACAAGACACTGTTCAGAGTCCTCCTGCTCTGACTTCATCATCTGTATAATGGGGGACATAATCTTAAAGGGCTTGTCAAGGACAGGGAGTATGTGGCTCTCCAACTCCAGTATGCATGAGAATCACCTGGAGGGGCTTGTTAAAACAGAGTGTGGGCTCCTCCCCAGTTTCTGATCCAGGATCTCTGGAGTGGAGCCTGAGAATAGTCTGCATCCAGGCGACGCTGCTGCTGCCGGCCCAGGGACCACACTTTGAGAACCACTGCTCTAGCAGAAGCACTTGGAAAAGACTCTATAGTGAAAACTCAACAGATGTTAACTGTGATTATTCTGAGAGAGTACGAGGGTGTGCAAATAATCTATTTCCAATTCCTCTCGAGGAGAGAGCACCACTTTTCTTCACTTGGAAAAGACAAGGAAAGGCTGCGTTCTTCTTTCAGCTACCACCACATGTCCCAAGGCCTTGGAATTTGTTACTCTTTCAGGGTGAGAAAAAATGGAAAGAGATGAGAATGGGTACAGGCTTCTACTGCAAAAAAAATTTAAAAATAATAATAATAATAAAAAAGCCCTGGAAATCCAGAGAGCTGGATGCTGGTTCCAGTTTGTAATGGCAGACAGACCTGACAGCAATAACCCAGGCAATTCCTGAGAACGACCCTATGATCCAAGAAGGATGTGTGTTTGGAGTTCTGAGCTAAGAATCCCGGGCCAAGTGCGGTGGCTCACGCCTGTAATCCCAGCACTTTGGGAGGCTGAGGCGGGTGGATCACAGGTCAGACCAGCCTGGCCAACGTGGAGAAACCGTTTCTACTAAAAAAATACAAAAATTAGCCAGGCGCAGTGGCGGGCACCTGTAATCCCAGCTACTCGGGAAGCTGAGGCAGGAGAATCACTTGAACCCGGGAGGTGGAGGCTGCAGTGAGCCGGGATCGCGCCACTGCACTCTAGCCTGGGTGACAGAGCAAGACTCCATCTCCAAAAAAAAAAAAGAATCCCGGAGGGGCCAATGTGGAGATTCACTCCTTATCTATGAAGGAACCTGAATGCCTGGCCCATTCCCTGGAATGCAGACTGTACAAGGGATCGAGGCCCTTTATTTTTGGTTAAGTGATGGTTGCTAGGTGGAGACTGCTAAGTGAAAACACGGTATCAACTGCATGCTTTTTACAAATGGTAGCAGTTCTACTGTTCAGCCTGTGGTCACTGGTCCACCCCTGTATGTAAGTTCTTCATAAACCCTGTCTCCTTCACTGGCTCTGAGTCTCTTCTTCAACCTCTCAGACACAGTGTTGTCCTTACTGGAGTCAACAGGGGTCCAGTATGACAGTGGTGCCAGCTAAGTGATTCGGGGCAAATTATCTAACCTCTCAGATCCTCAGCCACTGCCTCTGTCAAACAAGGGATTTAGAATTTCTATACAGCTTTTTCCTAAAATCCAGGTTTTTCCTAAATTCAAGCTGAAGAAGGTGAGACACAGAGTGGTTAAGTAACTTGCCCAAGGTCCGAGGGCTCAGCTAGTCCGTCACAAAGTGATGGGTTGAATTCAGGGTCCTGCTTTTAAGCCCGCAGTAATGGCCTCAATAAAACATGTATGTACCTATTAACATTTTTAAAACATATGGCGAATGTACCCTCTCAAATCGTGTTACAAACCTCCAGGATTTGGGACACCACTGATCTAAATCTGTCCACTCTAAATGCTGAACCATGGGTGCAAAGACAAAGTTATTTAAACTATGCAGAAAACAGAAGTAGATGCACCTCCTGGCTTTGTAAGCCAAGCCTTCAGGGCTCAGCGAGGGAACAGGTGTGACCACATGCGTTCCAGGGCCTGGTGTGAGAACAAGGAGTCTCTTGGTGTCCCCTCCATGGACAAGGCACATAAATGGATGACGAATGAACCATCCAGGATTTTCTATCCTGCATATCCCAGCCTGCTTTAGGATTGACTTTCTTGTGCTATAAAGAGGATAGCCGCCTGAGAAATCAGACACCCAAATTTTACACAGAAAACATTAAAGGATGAGACCGATTTTGAGGTAGGTCAAGAGAAGTGTAATCAATACAGGGAGACCATGTCTGGGGTAGGTGGGTTATCTAACAACAGCCCAA
Source organism: Hylobates moloch (assembly GCF_009828535.3). Taxonomy (NCBI): domain Eukaryota; kingdom Metazoa; phylum Chordata; class Mammalia; order Primates; family Hylobatidae; genus Hylobates; species Hylobates moloch. The sequence continues at coordinate 18,851,100 of NW_026652294.1, read as the reverse complement.
TACTGATCCATCATGGGGGCCTCTGGAAGACTGGCCTGGTCCAAAAAGTCCACACGCATTAGCCAGACAATCACTCAACAATGATCAGTGTAGCGCCATGCTATGGTCATACTGGATGACTCATCAAGCTTTCTTGCTTTTAGAATGTGCCTTCATTCTAGATTGCTCTGACCCTTCACCTCACCTATCAAACTCTTCCCCACATTTCAAGACATAACTCCACCTCTTGGGACCTCAGTTTCCTCATCTATAAAGAGGAGTAACAAACATGTCAACTATTTATTTTAGAGACAGGGTCTTGCTCTGTCACCCAGGCTGGAGTGCAGTGGCATAATCATGGCTCACTGCAGCCTCAAACTCCTGGGCTCAAGCGATCCTCTCACCTCAGCTTCCCAAGTAGCTGGGATTACAGGTGTTCTCCACCATGCCCAGCTAAATTTTGTATTTTTTTTTGAGAGATGGGGTCTTGCTATGTTGCCCAGGATGGTCTTGAACTCCTGTGCTCAAGCAATCCTTCCACTTTGGCCTCCTAAGGTGCTGGGATTACAGGCATGAGCCGCCATGCCCAGCCCCATGTCAACTAACTGTTGAGCAAATTAACTGAGATGACTCGCATAAAGGGCTTAGAGCCTGGTACCTTGTAAGTAATGGGTATGTATTGGCAATCGCCAATAATAATAACAATTATAGTTTACTGTAAGCTGAAGGTTCTACATTTAAGGTCTGAGCCCCAAATTTCCTCAAATGTCAGGCATCAAGTTCTTTTCTTCTTCTCTCACTCTTTCTTCGACCTTCGAGTAAGGTTGGGATAGTATTTTTCCCATCATTGAAAAGAAGGTCTTCAAAGTGCCCAATTCCCTCTGTTCTGTCAAATGCTGACACTGCCTGTCACCTCTCCCCAGATAACAGGGTAAAAGACACAGGAATGAGGAGTTGAGACACCTGACTCATCATCTGGGCTGTGGCTGCAACTTTGTAACCTTAGGCAAGACTCTTTCATCATTTTTAAAATGAGAGAGTTGCATCTTTATTTGTTGTTGTTATTCGCAGTGGCACAATTTCTAAAATAAGTTTTACAAGAAAGCAGAATATGCAACAAGAGAAGGCCACTCTGAGGCCAGCACAGACAGGGGGCTAGCACAAATACGGTCTCTTGCCTTGGCCATGGTGTGGTAGCCAGCCTCCAAGACTGTCTCCAAAGATCCCTTCCCCCTGGTTTTCATGCCCTGTGTAGCCTCTCCTATACTGTGACAGAGCTGGGCTGTATGACCAATGGAATTCAACAGAAGCAATGGTATACAACATCCGAGGCTAGATTATAAAAGTAGTTGTAGATTTTAACTTCTACTCCATTTAAACTGCTTACTCTGGGAAAAGCTAGCTGCTATGTTATGAGAACACTTGAACAGTCCTAAGGAAATGAGAACTCCAATCATGTCAGTAAACTATATGGATACAGAATCTTCAGCCCCAGTAAAGCCTTCAGATGACTGCAACCCCTGATTGTCATCTTAATTGTAATCTCTTTAAAGGTTGAGAGTCATAATCCCCAACCAAGCTGCTCCCAGATTCCTAATTTTCAGAAACTGTATGAGATAATAAATGCTTGACATTTTAAGTTGATAAGTTTTGAGGGTACCTGGCTGTGTAGCAATAAATAACTAATATATACAGGGAGGGTAGCTAAGGCGCCCTGAAAATCACTGCACGAGACATTACCACCAGGTTCCTTCCAGCTATAACATCCCCCAATTTCAGGGCCTGAAATTTAAAGAAGACATTTTTATTTTTGTGGATTTACATCCTTAAAGAAGCCCCAAAGAAGGCATACGAAGCTAATGAAATGTGTGTCTAAATGCTATGATAGTATCCTCCAACAGCAATGTGGGATATGGAAAGATAGCTGGCAAACCCCTTCACTGCTGGGTTATTATGTAAAGTCCATGAAGATACAATAAAAAAGGAAAGAAAAAGTGCATCAAAATACTGTAAGGTTAGTTAGGACCCAGAATATACAGGTGAGAAGCATCAAGTTTTATAAACATGTTGTCTCCAACAAAATGCAAACGCCCCATTAAGCTAATAAATCCATAGTCTGGAGAATAATTTAAAACATTCCAGGTTCTTTCAGAAGAACAGACAGATCTTTGCCTAAACTCACTGAGGAATGATTACCTCCTGGGGCTGCTAAAGCCCCCAGGGTGAAAGATGATCCCCATATAATGACTGGTAACCCTAAAGTCTGCAGAGGTGAGGCCCCTGTGAAGCACACAATAAGGATCTGGGTTCAGCAGCTGATGAGAGTCCGGGTCCCACAAGCTCTAATTCACAGAGCTTCAGTGCAATGGTTCAAAGAACAGGTTCTAGAATCAAACTGCCTAGGTTTAATCCCAAGCTCTACCTCTTTCTGGCTGTGTGACCCTGAAATAATTATGAAACCTTTCCTAGCAGTTTTCTAATCTTTCAAATGAAGATAAGTGTGTTGTGTGAATTACATGAGATATTTTATGTAAAGCTCTAGCATGATGTCTGGTACATTTCAAGGACTGATTAACTGTTATTACAATAATACATTACTACTGAGAAATGAAGTTCAAAGCAAGGAGCAGAAGGAAAAATGGGTATTTCCTTAAGGAGTGGTCTGACATCAGAGGATAACATTCATTCACTTTCCGTAATAACAATATCCATTGTGGCAGTTCTTAAGTACATCCACAAATTCCTAGATGTTACTCTCACTGAGAGATGGGTATGTGCTGAGTGGGCTTTTGTGACCATTTCAACTAACAGAATACACTATCAGCAGATGTGACATTGTGTGGCTTCTGAGGCCAGGTCATGGAAAGTGCTTCCTTTCTGTCTTGCTTACGGGAATACTTGTACTTAAAGCCTTTAGCTGCCATGTAAGCAGCTGACTGCCTAGAGCCGCCATGCTGTGAGGAAGCTCAAACTAGCCCATGCAGAGACCACATGAGGACCTGAGTCTAAAAGAAAGGGAGGCTGGGTCAGCACCCACTCTTCCAGCATTGTACTGTTCCAGCTCCAGCCACACACTAATGCCACCTGTATGAGGGACCTCATACCAGAACCATTCAGCTAAGTCCTTCTCAAATCTCTGACCCACAGAAACCATGAGAGGTAATAAAATAATTGGTGCTGTTTTAAATCATTTAAATGTTAGGTGATTTTTTCAGGTAGCAGTGGAGAAGTAGAATATTTATAATGAGTATATGCGACATTCATACATAGTTAGCTTCCCCTGCCTCCACCTCATTTCATCCTCACAATTGCACTGGGAAGAACATGTTATTATTTTCATTTTATAATGATGAAACAGACTCCCAAAAGGTAACTGAATTGTCTAAGGTCACAAGACTAATGAGTAGCAAAGGAAAGTCTCCTGTTCAGGAATTCTGATACCAGTTCCAGTGACTGTTTTTTCTTCTGTACAATAGCTGAGTCCCAGAATAGACCTGAACCGGAAAGGCAAGAAAAATACACATATCCATACACACATGTGCATGAGTGAAGATCAAAGGGGATCATTCTGCTCCAACTTCTGAGGCACACAGAGGCCAGGCCATCACTGAAACAGCACTGCACAGGCAACAGAAATATGCAAGAATAAGACAGGCAGCTATTTGAAAGACACATAATTACCAAATGATAAGAGGGCAAAGGGACTGATGAGGGCCCGTTGTTCCTATCACCAGATAGCTCAGCTGACAGCCTTGGCATATTGATAGAGGAGTTTTCAGAAATGCTTTCAGAGCCCAGAGAAGTTTCTGCAACACCCACAGATGGTGGCAGCATCTCTGGTTACGTGGCCCTGCACCGTGACAGGATGTCAAGATGAGCTTCAGCACTTGGAACCAAAAAGCGCTGTGATGAAGGGAGTTTCTATTTTGACTCTACTGACTGACATTTCTTGTCTGCCTCTATGGCTTTTTCGTTAAAATCCTTAAAGACACCAAATGAGGAAGACAGAGGAAGTGCACTGCTCACGGGTAGGAGGCCAGCACCTCGCAGAGAGTGTGCTTTGAAATAAGACTGCAGCAGGCCAAGACTTTTAAGTGCATCTAGTGGAGGTTCTGAACAGGACCAGGGGTTCCTCATAGAAGAATTCTATCAAAAATAACGTTTTAAGAATCTAAGAAGTTAACATGATCAGTAAACACAAAGAAAGAGAAGAAAAACAAAACCTAATTCTCAGGTGCAAAAGACTAGAAAATAAGTTATATTAAAAGTCAACATGGTAGTTCAGGCAGATACCCAGCTAGCTGCAGGAGATTTTTTTCATACCCCAGTGGCGGCTGGAATCCCAGTGAGACAGAACCGTTCACTCCCCTGGAAAGGGGGCTAAAGCCAGGGGGCCAAGTGGTCTCACTCAGCGGGTCTCACTCCCACGGAGCCCAGCAAGCTAAGAACCACTGGCTTGAAATTCTTCCCACCAGCACAGCAGTCTGAAGTCTACCTGGGATGATTGAGCATGGTGGAGAAAGGGGCGTCCGCCACACTGAGGCTTGAGTACGCGGTTTTCCCCTCACAGTGTTAACTCTGACTGTGCAGAATTCACCACAGCATGGCAAAGCACCTGGGGCCAGACTGTCTCTCTAGATTCCTCCTCACTGGGCAGGGCACCTCTGAAAGAAAGGCAGCAGCTCCAGTCAGGGGCTTACAGATAAAACTCCCATCTCCATGAGACAGAGCACCTGGGGCAAAAGGTGGCTGTGGGCACAGCTTCAGCAGACTTAAACATTCCTGCCTGCTGGCTCTGAAGAGAGCAGCAGATCTCCCAGCACAGCAACTCAAGCTCTGCTAAGGGACAGACTCCACCTCCTCAAGTGGGTCCCTGACTCCCGTGCCTCCTGATTGGGAGACACCTCAAACAGGAGAGCTCCGGCTGGCAACAGGTGGGTGCCCCTCTGGGACAAAGCTTCCAGAGGAAGGAGCAGGCAGCAATCTTTGCTGTTCTGAAGCCTCCACTGGTGACACCCAGGCAAACAGGGTATGGAGTGGACCTCCACCAAACTCCAGCAGACCTGCAGAAGAGAGGCCTGTTAGAAGGAAAACTAACAAACATAAAGCAATAACATCAACATCAACAAATAGGATGCCCACAAAAAAGGCCATCAGCCTCCAAGATCAAAGGTAGATAAATCTACGAAGATGAAGAAAAACCACTGCAAAAATGCTGAAAATAACAAAAACCAGAATGCCTCTTCTCCAAATGATCACAACTCCTCTCCAGCAATGGCACAAAACCAGATGGAGAATGAGTTTGACCAATTGACAGAAGTAGGCTTCAGAAGATGGGTAATAACAAACTCCTCTGAGCTAAAGGAGCATGTTCTAACCCAATGCAAGGAAGTGAAGAACATTGAAAAAAGTTACAGGAATTGCTAACTAGAATAACCAGTTTATAGAAGAATATCAATGACCTGATGGAACTGAAAAACATAGCACGAGAACTTCGTGAAGCATACACAAGTATCGATAGCTGAATCAATCAAGCAGAAGAAAGGATATCAGAGATTGAAGATCAACTTAATGAAATAAAGTGTGAAGACAAAATTAAAGGAAAAAAATGAAAAGTAATAAACAAAGCCTCCAAGAAATATGGGACTATGTGAAAAGACCAAACCTACATTTCATTGGTGTACCTGAAAGTGACGGGGAGAATGGAACCAAGTTGGAAAACACTCTTCAGGTTATTATCCAGGAGAACTTCCCCAACCTAGCAAGACAGGCCAACATTCAAATTCAGGAAATACAGAGAACACCACAAAGATACTCTTCCAGAAAGGCAATCCCAAGACACATAATTGTCAGATTCTCCAAGGCTGAAACAAAGGAAATAATGTAAAGAGCATCTAGAAAGAAAGGTCAGGTTACCTATGAAGGGAAGCCCATCACACTAACAGCAGATCAGTATGCCGAAACCCCACAAGCCAGAAGAGAATAGAGATCAATATTCAATATTCTTAAAGAAAAGAATTTTCAAACCAGAATTTCATAACCGGCCAAACTGTGTTTCATAAGCGAAGGAGAAATAAAATCCTTTACAGACAAGCAAATCCTCCTGAAGGATTTTGTCACCACTAGGCCTGCCTTACAAGAGCTTCTGAAGGAAGCACTAAATATGGAAAGGAAAAACTATTACCAGCCAATGCAAAAACATACCAAATTATAAAGATCAATGACATTATGAAGAAACTGCATCAACTAATGTGCAAAATAACCAGCTAGCATCATGATGACAGGATCAAATTCACACATAACAGTATTAACCTTAAATGTAAATGGGCTAAATGCCTCAGTTAAAAGACACAGACTGGCAAATTGGATAAAGAGTCAAGACCCATCAGTATGCTGTATTCAGGAGACCCATCTCACGTGCAAAGATACACATAAGCTCAAAATAAAGAAATGGAGGAATATTTACCAAGCCAATGGAAAATGGAAAGCAAAAAAAAAAAAAAAAAGAAGGAGATGCAATCCTATAAAATCCTCTGATAAAACAGACTTTAAATCAACAAAGATCAAAAGAGACAAAGAAGTGCATTACATAATGGTAAAGGGATCAAGGCAACATGAAGAGCTAACTATCCTAAATATATATGCACCCAATACTGGAGCACCCAGATTCATTAAGTTCTTAGATATCTACAAAGAGACATAGACTCCCACACAATAATAGTGGGAGACTTTAATACCCCATTGTCAGTATTAGACAGATCAATGAGCAGAAAATTAACAAGAATATTCAGGACTTGAACTCAGCTCTGGACCAAGCGGACTTAACAGATATCTACAGAACTCCCCACCCCAAATCAACAGAATATACATTCTTCCCAGCACCATAAAGCACTTATTCTGAAATCGACCACATAATTGGAAATAAAACACTCCTCAGCAAATGCAAAGAATGGAAATCATAACAAACAGTCTCAGATCACAGTGCAATCAAATTAGAACTCAGGATTAAGAAACTCACTCAAAACTGCACAGCTACATGGAAACTGAACAACATGCTCCTGAATGACTACTAGGTAAATAACAAAATCAAGGCAGAAATAAATAAGTTCTCTGAAACCAATGAGAACAAAGACACAACATACCAGAATCTCTGGAACACAGCTAAAGCAGTGTTTATAGGGAAATTTATAGCACTAAATGCCCATAACAGAAAGCAGGAAAGATCTAAAACTGACACCCTAACAACTAGAGAAGCAAGAGCAAACAAATTCAAAACCTAGCAGAAGACAAGAAATAACTAAGATCAGAGCAGAAACAAATGGAAAAACATTCCATGCTCATGGATGAAGGAGATAGAGACACAAAAAACCCTTCAAAAAAAATCAATGAATCCAGGAGTTGGTCTTTTAAAAAGATTAACAAAATATATAGGCCACTAGCTAGACTAATAAAGAAGAAAAGGGAGAAGAACCAAATAGACACAATGAAAGATGATAAAGGGGATATCACCACTGATTCCACAGAAATACAAACTACCATCAGAGAATACTGTAAACATCTCTACACAAATAAACTAGGAAATCTAGAAGAAATGGATACATTCCTGGACATATACACCCTCCCAAGACTAAACCAGGAAGAAATCGAATCCCTGAATAGACCAATAACAAGTTCTGAAATTGAGGCAGTAATTAATAGCCTACCAACCAAAAAAAGCCCAGGACCAGATGGATTCACAGCCAAATCTTACCAGAGGTACAAAGAGGAGCTGGTGTCATTCCTTCTGAAACTATTCCAAACAATAAAAAAAGAGCGATTCCTCCCTAACTCATTTTATGAGGCCAGCATCACCCTGACACCAAAACCTGGCAGAGACACAACAAAAAAAGAAAATTTCAGGCCAATATCCCTGATGAACATCAATGTGAAAATCCTCGATAAAATACTGGCAAACCGAATCCAGCAGCACATTAAAAAGCTTACCCACCACTATCAAGTTGGCTTCATCCCTGGGATGCAAGGCTGGTTTAACACATGCAAATCAATAAATGTAATCCATCACATAAACAGAACCAATGACAAAAACCACATGATTATATCAATAGATGCAGAAAAGGTCTTCAATAAAATTCAACACCCCTTCATGCCAAAAACACTCAATAAACTAGGTATTGATGGAACAAATCTCAAAATAACAAGAGCTATTTATGACAAACCCGTAGCCAATATCACACTGAATGGGCAAAGGCTGGAAGCATTCCCTTTGAAAACTGGCACAAGACAAGGATGCCCTCTCTCATCACTCCTATTTAACATAGTGTTGGAAGTTCTGGCCAGGGCAATCAAGCAAGAGAAAGAATTAAAGGGTATTCAAACAGGAAGTAAGGAAGTGAAATTGTCTCTGTTTGCAGATGACATGATTATATATTTAGAAAATCCCATCTTCTCAGCCCAAAACTCCTTAAGCTGATAAGCAACTTCAGCAAAATCTCAGGATACAAAACCAAGGTGCAAAAATGACAAGCATTCCTATACACCAATAACAGACAGAGAGCCAAATCATGAGTGAACTCCCATTCACAATTGCTACAAAGAACATAAAATACTGAGGAATACAACTTACAAGGGTTATGAAGGACCTCTTCAAGGAGAACTACAAACCACTGCTCAAGGAAATAAGAGGACCCAAACAAATGGAAAAACATTCCATGCTCATAGATAGGAAAACCAATGTCATGAAAGTGGCCATACTGCCCAAAGTAATTTATATATTCAATGCTATTCCCATCAAGCTACCATTGACTTTCTTCAAAGAATTAGAAAAAACTACTTTAAATTTCATATGGAACCAAAAAAGAGCCCGTATAGCCAAGACAATCTTAAACAAAAAGAACAAAGCTGGAGGCATCATGCTACCTGACTTCAAACTATACTACAAGGCTACAGTAACCAAAGCAGCATGGTACTCCTACAAGGCTACAGTAACCAAAACAGCATGGTACTGGTACCAAAACAGATATATAGACCAATGGAACAGAATAGAGGCTGCAGAAATTAACCACACATTTACAACCATCTGATCTTTGACAAACCTGACAAAAACAAGAAATGGGGAAAGGATTTTCTATTTAATAAATGGTGCTGGAAAAACTGGCTAACCATATGCAGAAAACTGAAACTGGACCCCTTCCTTACACCTTATACAAAAATTAACTCAAGATGGATTAAAGACTTAAACATAAGACCTAAAACCATAAAAAACCTAGACGAAAACCTAGGCAATACCATTCAGGATACAGTCATGGGCAAAGACTTCATGACTGAAACACCAAAAGCAGTGTCAACAAAAGCCAAAATTGACAAATGGGATCTAATTAAAGAGCTTCTGCACAGCAAAAGAAACTATCATCAGAGTAAACAGGCAACCTACAGAAAGGGAGAAAATTTTTGCAATCTATCCATCTGACAAAGGCTAATATCCAGAATCTACAAGGAACTTAAATTTACAAGAAAAAAACAAATGACCCCATCAAAAAGTGGTGAAGGTATGAAGAGACACTTCTCAAAAGAAGACATTTACACGGCCAACAAACATACGAAGAAAAGCTCAGCATCACTGGTCATCAAAGAAATGCAAATCAAAACCACAATGAGATACCATCTCATGCCAGTTAGAATGGCGATCATTAAAAAGTCAGGAAATAACAGATGCTGGAAAGGATGTGGAGAAATAGGAACACTTTTACACTGTTGGTGGGAATGTAAATAAGTTTAACCATTGTGGAAGACAATGTGGTGATTCCTCAAGGATCTAGAACCAGACATACCATTTGACCCAGCAATCTACTGGGTATATACCTAAAGGATTATAAATCATTCTACCATAAAGACACATACACACGTATGTTAACTGCAGTGCTATTCACAATAGCAAAGACTTGGAACCAACCCAAATGCCCATCAATGATAGACTGGATAAAGAAAATGGGGCACATATACACCATGGAATATTATGCAGCCATAAAAAGAATGAGTTCATGTCCTTTGTGGGGACATGAATGAAGCTGGAAAACATCATTCTCAGCAAACTAACACAGGAACAGAAAACCAAACACCACATGTTCTCACTCATAAGTGGGAGTTGAACAATGAGAAAGCATGGACACAGGGAGGGGAACATCACACACCAGGACCTGTCGGGGAATGGTGGGCAAGGGGAGGGAGAGCATTAGGACAAATACCTAATATATGTGGGGCATAAAACCTAGATGATGGGTTGATAGGTACTGTAAACCACCATGGCACATGTATACCTGTGTAACAAACCTGCACGTTCTGCACATGTATTCCAGAACTTAAAGTTTAAAAAAAAAAAATGTCAGCGAGTTCAAGGTCTGAATTCCTATACGACTATTTTATTTTTCAAGCAACACAGGGATAAGGAAAATTCATCAATCCTATGTGCTGCTCCTTAAAGCAGTGGTTTCCTTTTTTTTGTTTTGTTTTGTTTTTTGAGATGGAGTCTCACTCTGTTGCCCAGGCTGGAGTGCAACGGCATGACCTCAGCTCACTGCAACCTCCGCCTCCCAGGTTCAAACGATTCTCCTGCTTCAGCCTCCCAAGTAGCTGGGATTTCACGCACCCTCCACCACACCCAGCAATTTTTTTGTATTTTTAGTGGAGACAGGGTTTCACCATGTTGGCCAGGCTGGTCTGAAACTCCTGACCTCAGGTGATCCACCCACCTCGGCCTGCCAAAGTGCTGGGATTATAGGCATGAGCCACTGTGTCCAGCCTAAAGCAGTGGTTTCCAAACAATCTCCCCTGTCTTAGAATCATCTGGATAGATTCTTTTGTTAAATATCCATATTCTCAGATGCTACTCCCAGAGACTCTTAGTCAGTAGGTCTAGGGTAAGTCTCATGGATACACGTTTTTGATATGTAATTCTAACACACAGCCAAGTTTGAGAACCACCCATGTGATAGACATGGTTCATTGTGACCACAGTAACAGAACTCCAGAATGTTCCAGAAAAACATGGCTTCCTTGAGTAAAATCTATCTGTTCCAGGCTCTCTTGGACCTAGGTGGCAGCTAAGGGTATCCCTGTAACTAAGTTGTGTCAATAGGATCTAAAAGGATCTGAAGTGTGAAATTTCCAAGATACATTCTTTAAGGAAAGTGGTATGTCCCACCTTAACACTTCTTTCCTGCCAGCTGGAATGTGGACAACATAGCTAAAGCTCTGACAATCATTACGGGTCATGAGACGACTTTGGGAATGTCAATCAAGCAGGCTGGGGTGAAAGATAAAGAAATCCCAAATCCCCAATACTGCCATCCCTACACTGATGGCCTCCAGACATCTTAAACACAATGAGAAAGAAGATGCAAATCTTGCTTAAGCCAGTGTTAGTTGGGATTTTTGATAACCTGCAGTGAAATCTAAGACTGATACAACTAACTACATTAGAATTTCCCTCAAGTTCCAGCATCCATTGTCACCACTGAAATAGTACAAGGCAGGAACTTGATTTTTTTTTTTTTCTTTTGAGATGGAGTTTTGCTCTGTCACCCAGGCTGGTGTGCTGTGGCACGATCTCGGCTCACTGCAATCTCCGCTTCCTGGGTTTAAACGATTCTCCTGCCTCAGCCTCCCAAGTAGCTGGGACTACAGATGCACACCACCACATCCGGCTAATTTTTGCTACTTTTAGTAGAGATGGGGTTTCACCATGTTGGCCAGGATGGTCTTGATCTGTTGACCTTGCGATCCACCCACCTCGGACTCCCAAAGTACTGGGATTACAGGCGTGAGCCACCGTGCCAGGCCCAGAACTTGATTTTAATCCAGAGTTTGCAAATGAGGAAACTGAGCCACAGAAAAGTGATCTTACTTGCTCAAAGCCACATAGCTATTAAAATAGAAATAGGGCCAGGATTCAGACTCACAACTCCCAGCTTCAAAAGCCAATGGTCTTTGGTCTACACAATTGTGCAGGGGACTCCGAAATTACAATGAGTATTTCTCAGAAGACTGAGCAGGGGAGTGAAACTCTTGGCTAGGGAGATTACAGAAGGAAGAGAAATGTCCCCGCAAACACAACTCATTTTCTCTTTTTTATGCCTTCTTTCCCCCTTTTCCTTTTTATTTTTCCCCTCTCGATTCTTATTTGTTCTTTAGGTTCTACGTCATAATAGTGTAAATACGCTTGGGGAAAAAATTTGCTCATTTTGGGCCATCTCACCTGGGTAGCAGAGTTCCCATCCAAACTAACCCTTTCTAAACCAACACCATGGCTGTGATCTGCTAGCAGAGAACCTGAAAGAAATCAAATATGCCTTCACCAAGGCAAGAACAGAAGATCCCTAAATTAGGGCCCTCCCCAGACCAGCCAAGACCAAAGGAATTTGTTAACGTGGCTGAATGTCGGTTTTCATACATAGAGATATTAAGTAACACAAGCCACTGACAGTGGTTGTCAAAGACTAAAGGGCACTGGGCCTGGCATACAGTCAGGGCTGAATAAATGTGCAGCATTTATCACGTCCTGACATTTGTATTTATTTATTTGTTTATCATCTCTCCCCCTACCTCTGATGACAGAATGTAAGAACCAGAGGAAAGGGGGTTCTGTCTTTTTTGTTGTTGTTCACTGCTGTTTCCCAACACATAAAACAGAGTGAGATACAAAGCATGAGTGCAATATGTTTGCTGAATGAATGGATAAATAAATGAATGATGATGATGGAGTAGAACCACCTCCTCGCCCAGGTTCTCTGGGCTTGGCTGAAGGACCAACTTGTGACATCCCGAATCCCGCTATGATGGACGTTTGTTTCACATCGTTCCTACTCATATGACAGATTCCTCGTTGGACATCCTCTGTCGGATGCCCTCTACCTCTCCACCAATCCATTCTTCAACCAGGCTTGAGAAACCTGAGAAATGCTCCTCTCCTCAGGGGCTCTCCTTGTCCTCCTCACTCACCACTGAACTTCCAAAGAACTTAGTCTACATCACTGAGGAAGCCATTTTTTAGTGACATTGGATAGTCTCATTGGATAGTATCATCAATATTACTAATAATCCCATTCACTAGAATAGCAGACTACAGTTTGCCAAGTGTTCTCTCTTTAGGGAGTTTGAAGTCTAACCACTCTTTATTCCAGAAAATGGAATAAAGAAACAGCAGGTCCTATCTATGTTTAAGAATAGTAAAAACTAACCATAATTTTGAAAATGTACTATGTACTAGGCGCCAGTCAAGCCTTTATATGGCCATCCTGTTTAATTCCCACAAATACTCCATGAAGCAGGTATTATTTCCTGAAGTTTACTGATGAGACACCTGGAGTTCACAGAAGTTACGCAACTGGATCAAGGGTACTCACTGCATAAATCACTGAAGCTGGGGTATGAATTCAGTCTTGCCCATCTCTCAAAAGGCCTTCCTATGAATAGGCATGCCCTAATTCGTCTCCACCATGAGAACTGGAAACAGTGGGGAAAGAGTGTATGTGTCTTCACTGCACATAGAAGCGTGGATGCAGGTATTTGAGGAAATAGAGGACAATAAATATCCCACATTTCCAAAGAGCTGCTAAGAAAGAAAGCATACCCTAAAAGGGGAGAAGTGTTATTAAGCTACAAAAGTTCAAATTACTTCTTTAGATAAGGAACAAGTGTGTGGTTTTGAACTAGAGAGGCTGTTTATACAGTGAAGTGATAATGAGGTCTAAGAGAACTGCCCAACTGGGCCACAACTCCAGGTGTACCATTCACACTATAGTCTAAGAAACGGGGGCCCACAGGATGATAGCTAGGTGTAGAAACCCTGCGCATGTCAAAATGAACCACACAGAAACAAGCGGTAGGTTCCATCAGTGAGATTCTCTTAGTATCTGTAGATTACGCTTTCTTATTCCCACTTTCAGATGGGACAACGGAGGCTCAGAGAGGCTAAATGACTTGTCAGGCCATTCAGCAAAGTTAGTGAGCAAGCCAGACTTATACACCCGGGCTAGAATCAAGAATGCCAGCTCTTGGCATCTGGCTGTGTTTCCAGGAGGCATCTGCAAAGGGTGAGGGCAATCAGGACTTTGGACAACTTCCTCCCCAGGCTCCAGGTGCCCTTTACCTCGCATTTCTCCACGACCGGCTGCTGCCCACACTCGGAGCTGTTGCCTGCCACGATGCCAGCCCGAAGGTTCTCGCTGTCTCCAGTGCCCTCCTCCATGGAGTAGGTCTTGGAGTGGTTGCCTCGGCGATGGGCTGGGGCTCGGCCCTGGGCCAGGCTGAGTTGCCTGCGGAGGGCGCGGTTCTCCTCCTCCACCTCGCGCATGCGCACCTCCAGGCTCTCACGCTCCCGCTGGCTGGAGGCCGTGTACCTGGGGCTGTGTGCCTGGGACTCCAGCGGAGACAAAGACACGGGCTTTCCATCTGGGGAGCAAACACCAGGGAAGCGTTAACCTGGATGAACAATGCCTCAAGCCCCTCCAAGTTCCCCAGACATCCCTTACTACATGGCGAGGCTCCTTGCACAATCCCATGTTTAAGGAAAACAGATGGAAAGTGAGTTACAAATAAATGCATCCAGATTGAACTGGGAACAAAGTTGAGAACAGAACAACTTATTATGGCGATAAAAGCTAATATGCCTTTTAGAGAAGACAATCATAATAAAATTGTTTCTAATTAAATGCACTGTCTTCCTCTCCCTACTTGGCATGTTTCTAGGTAGGCTTCTTAACAATAAAGAATTATGAATACAAAGTGGGGGGATTGGGGAGAAGGACAAGGGAGAGGAGGAGGAGTACCAGGAAGTGGAGGAGAGCAAAAGAGGAAGAGAAGGAGTAAAAAGAAAAAAATAACAGGCCAGGCGCGGTGGCTCACGCCTGTGATCCCAGCACTTTGGGAGGCCAAGATGGGCGGATCACAAGGTCAGGAGATCGAGATTATCCTGGCTAACACGGTGAAACCCTGTCTCTACTAAAAATACAAAAAAAAAAAAAAATTAGCCAGGTTTGGTGGCACACGCCTGTAGTCCCAGCTACTTGGGAGGATGAGGCAGGATAATGGCATGAACCTGGGAGGTGGAGCTTGCAGTAAGCTGAGATCGCACCACTGCACTCCAGCCTGGGCCACAGAGTGAGACTCTGTCTCAAAAAAAAAAAGAAAGAAAAGAAAAAAGATAATAATAATGACTAAGTTTATTGAGCTCTTCCTATGCAAACTCCTATACATCTTTCAAAATCCTGTTTTAAAAGCATCACCTCTCAGGGGAAACCTTCCTCCATTTGCAGGCAAGATATCCTTCCACATATTCCAAAATAATTTGTATGTAGCGCTATGAAAACATGTATCTGCCATACTGTATTTGGTAAACTGCTTTACTAAACGTTGCCTATGAAGACTGGGAGTTCAATGTAGGCAAAGGCGGGTCTTACCTGTCTTTGTGGTAACATGTCACAAGGTCTGAGAAATGCTAGAAGGGTGGATGCATGGCTCCATGCCAAGAATAAAATATTAAAAGCAACAAGGAAAAAAGAAGTAGAAGCATGACCCATCTCACGGTTTCCCCAGAAAAACAGTTAACCATTAAAGTGAGTGCCAGCAACACTCCATGTAACAATCATACAACCCTGCAATAAAAACTGAGGCATGGCTGGGTGTGGTGGCTCATGCTTGTAATCCCAGCATTTTGGGAGGCCAAGGCAGGCAAATCACGAGGTCAGGAGATCGACACCATCCTGGCCAAGCTGGTGAAACCCTGTCTTTACTAAAATACAAAAAGTTAGCCAGGCATGGTGGCACGCACCTGTATACAATCCCAGCTACTTGTGAGGCTGAGGCAGGGGAATTGCTTGAACCCTGGAGGCAGGGGTTGCAGTGAGCCGAGATTGCACTACTGCATTCTAGCCTGGCAACAGAGCAAGACTCTGTCTCAAAACAAAAAACAAAAACAAAAACAACACAAAAAACTGAGGCACAGAGAGGATAAGCAGGTCTCTCAGTGTAACGCCACTAGAATGGTGGTGTCAGAATTCGCACCCAGGCCTCTCTGATATCTGGGCCTGTACACTCTCCACTTCAATAAACTTTCATTATAGGCTATTCAGAGAGCTAATATTAAAAAAAAAAAAAAAACACTTATTAGTATAAAAACCCCATCTCCCAAGGATACTTATATCACCTTGTATACAGTAGGCGCTCAAGGCATGCTTACTGTTCAGGAGTCCCAGTGGCACAAGGCATACCCAAAGCTATCACTTATTTCTGTTTCCACTCTGCAGAAATCCTGGGCTCCAGCTATATTTACAGCCACCTCAGGGGTTACCAAGCAAAAAAAGCGTATCTCTAGAAAATCATCCTCTCTCAGCTGCCTGTCAAAAAAACGCTCCTCTTTTTCCATACTTCAAGTTTTTCCTTCCTGCCCAGACCCCTGAGCTTCAAAACTGTCCCAGAGAGTCTCTGTGACTCACAAACTTGAGGATCAAAGAATGTGATGAATTACATCCTGCAGGTCTCACTTGTGCTTGTGTCGGCCTCTGCCCAGGGCTTTTTGATGTATCTTTGGACCTTAACAAATATGACACATTTTTTTTCCCTTAATCACCTCAGGGTTAAACGCCTAAGCACCTGGTCTTCTCCTATCAATGCAACAAATATGACTCAATGAATCGCACTGCCTGGGACCACAAATCAAAGGCCGACGCAGAATCAGTAGGGGACATGAAATCACAGGTTGATTAGGGTTGCATTGTCACCGACTGGCCAATTACAAGCTTCAACCCAAGCTTTTGAAACCTGTCTCCCGGTTTGGTACAACTGAGAATGAAAAAGAATAGGCAGCTATTAATAACTGCGTTTTCTCAACCAACATCGACCCTTTGAGCAGGGGTGGGTAAAGATGAACCTCTGGCTTCCTCAGGAGTTACACCTTCTGTAGTGTCTATCATGGATCTGCACCACGCTAGGTCGTTCATGCTGATAATGCCTTAGGTTGCTATCAGTACAATGCAGTAGTAATAGTTATCCCTATTACTGATGCAGAAACCGAGACTAAAGTTTAAACCGTGTTCCTATTATGTTGTGCTCAGCTATGCTCCTGCATTTATGTGCTCAGTTAGAGGTAAAGACGCTCCGGAGACTGAGAGGGTCTTCCTTCTCAGGAAAGGATTTTGGAGCATTTGGGCAGAAATGCAGGAAGCTCAACAGGGTCTCAGGGTCTCTAGAAAATTAACAGATGGGACCTGTAAGTTTCCTCTTTGGAGGAGTTACATCAATGCTCTGAGCTTCGATTTTCTCTTCTGTGAAATGGGAACATAAAATGTTCCAGTAAGAGTGAAGGGAGGCTTAAGCAAGACAACAAAATACAGAGCACTGTGTCCCTTATTGGGAGGCGCTTGGCATCAGTGAGTTCCTGTGACCCTTTCTCAGTGAGGGAAGGTGATGTCATGGGTAAGATGAGGTGATGATGTAATTTAAGGTGTAAAGCACCATGTATTTTTAGAACACAGAGTTGTTCTGTGTGTTGTATGGGGGAACAAGCAGTCAACAGACCTTGGCTTCCTTTGAGATATACTCCGAGAGGAGGCACTGCTGAGCTTCCTGCCTTCATCCTTAGCCGGGTCGTGGTTAATCCTTAAGAACATGAAGAAGAAGGCAGGCAGGCTTCACCAAAGAGGCCAGGTCACATTCTCTAGCCCCTCTCCTGAAAGTCCCATATTTTAAACATTTACGTAAATTATGATTGTCTGATTGTGGGCTTAAGAGAAATGCTATCGACATCCTGTGTCCATTTCTCCCCTGCTTTAGACCCCAAATGGTTTTAACCAAACTTAACTCTCAAAGATGTGCAGGGGTTTTCCCACTTTTAAAAGCCCTATAGATTTGTCACCAATGAAGTCACAACTAAATAATTAATGTCAGGTCTCAGAGGAACCAACGTTGAAAAAAGCAACATTCATGCTGTGCCCAAATCCTGGCATGGAGGAAGTGCTCAATTAATGGCAGAATTGTTGTTTCCAGTTTGTTTGTTTGTTTTAAAGGTCCCTTATCTTGAGCCGGCCCTTCCTTTTCCTCAAGCCAGTTTCGCCTTCTGAAAGGCGGGGTCCTGGAGATGTGCTCCGAGTCCCCTCTCAGCTCTAACTCTCCGTAGCTGTGAGGTCCAGATGATCCCAACACCGCATGATCAGAAGTGAATAGTGGGCCCTGCTGCCTTGCCAGATTCACAGCTCATTCTCGTTTTATTCATCCTGACTCTTGCTTTTATTCCTGACTATTCCTTTTTCTGGCTCCTGATCTCTTTGCTCAGGCTTCTCCTGACTCTCTGGGAGTAGGAGGAGGAGAGAGGGGCAGGGTAGTGAACAGCCAGCCTCCTTAAATACGGTTTGCATTTCTCTGTTATGTTTTATAGGCACTGGTCCCTCCCAGGAACGCTCCTCAAGCTTTGTGTATAGGTCGTAGTTATAAAGCCCACTACATATGATTTTATGGCTAGGTAAACAACTGTGCCCACACTGATATTTCTCAAACTACCAGTGGTGAAGACAGCAAGAGAGGCATGGAAGCACAAGGAGCTTGGGTGAAGAACCAGTTTTTCTCCATCCCCCAATCCAACCTGGATAAAAATTTGCCCCTAACACTCAAAGGTAAAACAGAGCTTGGCCCACGTGTAACTCATCACTTGAATTAAACAAACTGGTCTACACTACGTTAATCAAGACTATTGATCATACACTTGATGCTGGCCACAAAGTCCATTTGCTCTAGATGTTTCTAAAATGCTTAGTCTCAAGTTCCATATGTATCTTGTTGCAGACCAGCAACAGTTTGAGGATATGGTTAATTTTATGTGTCAACTCAACTGGGCCAGGTGGTACCCAAATATGTGATCAAACATAATTCTGGGTGTTTTTTTTTTAAAGGTGTTTTCGGATGAGGTTAACATTTAAATTGGTAGACAGAGTAAAGCAGGTGTCCTTCCCTGGTGTGGGTTGGCTACCTCCCATTAGTTGAAGGCATGAATAGGACAAAAATGCTGACCATCCTCCAAATTCAAGAGAACTCATCTTGCCTGACAGCCTTTGAATTGGGACATCATCTTTTTCTTGCCTTCAAACTCAAACTGAATCACCAGATCTTCCTGGGTCTCCAGCCTGCTGGAATTTGGACTAGAACTACACCATGAGATCTCCTGGTTCTCAGGCTTTTGGACTCAGACTAGAACTACACATCAGCTCTCCTGGGTCTCCAGCTTGCTGACGCAACCTGCAGATCTTGGAACTTGTCAGCTTCCATAATCATGCAAGCCAATTCCTTACAATAAACATAGCTGTATATGCATACTCTATTGGTTCTGCTTCTCTAAAGAGCCCTGACAAACACAAGGACGAACAATGGCCTGCAGATCACACCTTGAGTGGCACTGCCCAATCTCTAGTCTCCATCCCCAGGTCCTGGCATGCTCCCTACACTTAACAAGCATTTGAGGAAGAGAGAAAGAGAAGAACTAACACCTAGAACTTTTTGTTAAAAGATGGCATAAAATGCCTAGCACATCATAAACTGCCAGTTATTTTAAAAGACATCTCATTATAATATTAAATGCTGGGGAAGAGGGAGAGAGAACTGAGAAAAGCGAACAAATCAAGTAGATTAGTAAGAGCATGGGATTTGGAGTAAGAAAGAGCTGAGCTTGAATTATGGTTCTTCCACTTACTAATAAATAACTTAGGCAAAATATTTAACTTTTCTGTGACTCAGTGTCTTATGTAAAATGGGGGACATGGGAGCATAAGCATGAGTGTGTGTGTGTGTGTGTGTGTGTGTGTGTGTACACACAAATATTACTTCATATCAGGCTTACACAGAGTAGATACTTGTATTAGTCAATTTTCACGCTGCTGATAAAGACATAGCCGAGACTGGGTAATTTATAACAAACAAGAGGTTTAATGGACTCACAGTTCCTCATGGTTTGGGAGGCCTCACAATTATGGTGGAAGGTGAGGGAAGAATAAAGGCACATCTTACATGGTGGCAGGCAAAAAGAGAATGAGAGTGAAGTGAAAGGGGTTTCCCTTATAAAACCATCGGATCTTGTGCGACTTAATTCACTACCATGAGAACAGTATGAGGGAACCGCCCCCATGATTCAATTATCTCCCACTGCATCCCTCCCACAACACGGAATTATGGGAGCTACAGTTCAAGATGAGATTTGGGTGGGGACACAGCCAAACCATATCAATACTCAAACTCTCTGCTGTTCTCCCAGCCCAAGCCCACTAAAGCTGCAGGCAGGGCACATAAAGGCAGAAGTGGATAGGATCCTTTGCATGTAAGTGCCTTTACCTTTGTTCCTCTATTATCTTTCCTTCCAGGTTTCTACTCTTTAGATATATACAGTCTATGTATGAACATGATGTATCGTTCTATCACGGAATACGTGTGTGTGTTGATCTGCGGTTCAGCCCACTTTCAGCTTAAAAAGTCAAACAAGACATTATTCAAAAACTAAGCTGACAACATCATCCTCCTCCCTGCAAAACTTCTCAACAAACATGAATTTATCATCGACTCTGAATCTCTGAATCCACTTGAGATGAATGTTCTGAATTAAGAATCAAAACATCTAAGATTCAGAACAAAGAAGGTAAATTGAAAATCAACCTCCGTGCAGTGCAGTGACAGAGATTAGGGACTTACCATCCAAAATGTCCTAAGTGATGATCTCAATCAATCTGAATGTGCTGAGTATCTCTGGATCTCTCCAGAGTGCTGGCATCTGGTACTGCGTGTGAGATCCGCCACTTTGAAATGAATAGGACTGGGACTCATTAATGTGGGCAGGGCCAGGGCCTGTATGGGCCTCCCATGAAGGGGGCTCAGACTCTTTCAGGGGTGACACACCCAGATCTCTCTAGTCTAGGAAAGCAAACTCTTGCACTTAGTACCAGATTTCAGGAAAGCTGTCCGGTTGCATCATCCTGCCCGTGATAAAGACACTACATCCCTAACCTTTATATGGCAAAATCTCCCTACGTACAATCTGTCGCTGAAGCCTGCCAATTCTTTCTTCCTGATGTTTGAAGCACTTGCTCTT
This sequence comes from Hylobates moloch, assembly GCF_009828535.3. Classification (NCBI taxonomy): domain Eukaryota; kingdom Metazoa; phylum Chordata; class Mammalia; order Primates; family Hylobatidae; genus Hylobates; species Hylobates moloch. The sequence continues at coordinate 18,830,006 of NW_026652294.1, read as the reverse complement.
CTCATTTGATTTCAAACATCTCATCCGAAGCCAAGCCTCTTAATCTTATCCTAAAACAGGGGTCATCAAACTTTTTCTGTAAACATCCAGAGAGTCAATGTGCTTTACTTCTCAGGCTATACTATCTCTGCTTCAAGCATTTGACTGCCATTGCAGCATAAAAGCGGCCACAGAAATACATAACAAATGGCTGTGGCTGTGTTCCAGTCAAATTTTATTTCCAAACACAAGCAGAGGGCCAGATCAGGCATACTTTTTGGCCATAGATTATGGATCCTGTCCTAGAACATTGTGTGGGTCTCCTGGGCTAGTCCCCCTGCCTCCGATTTCTCCCTGTTCCTGTCAGCTCACTCACAGGTGCCATGGATAACATTCTTCAACCCTCCTTCCACCACGTTTGCAGTCTGATAATGCACAAAAACAACTCTATCTACTTCAAGGTCATCCATCAAATTCAACAAACACATGTCCTTGGGTGCTGTGTCTGCGTCGTCTCATTTTAATTTATGCAACGCTGTCATGAAGTGGGTGTTCTCACTATTTCCATTTGACTAATATAAAAAAAAAAAGAGAAACAGGCACATGATTTAACTAGTTCCGTGTCATCTTAGCAACAATGGCAGGGGGAGAGTCTTGAACCCAGGTTCACTGGCTCCAGATAAATGGCTCTTTCCGCACCAAACCAGAACGTCTCCTGTTCAACACTCTCCGAACAAGTCCAGCCTAATTTGTGGTTGCCGTTATTGTTTCTGCTTCAATCCCTGGTCCCTCAGGCCAGTGGTTCTCAATCTGGGCTACCATTAAAAAACGTGGGAAACAATACGAATGTGCACAGGTCCCAACCTAGATGAATTCATACAGCATCTCTGGAGGTGGGGGTCTAGTTATCAGCATTTAAAAAAAAATTTAATTTAATTTTAAGGTCTGGCATACATGTGCAGGAAATGCAGGTTTGTTACATAGGTAAACATGTGCCACAGTAGTTTGCTGCACAAATCGACCCATCACTTAGGTATTAAGCCCAGCATCCATTAGCTACTCTTCCTGATGCTCTCCCTCCCCCGCCAACTCCCCAACAGGCCCCAGTGTGTGCTATTCCACTACTTGTGTCCATGTGCTCACTGTTCAGCTTCCACTTATGAGTGAGAACATGCGGTTTTTGGTTTTCTGTTCCTGTGTTAGTCTGCTGAGGATAACGGCTTCCAGTTTCATCCATGTCCATGCAAAGGACATCATCTCATTCCTTTTTATGGCTGCATAGTATGCCATGGTATATATGTACCACATTTTCTTTATCGAATCTATCACTGATGGCATCTGGGTTGATTCCAGTCTTTGCTATTGGGAATAGTGCTGCAATAAACATATGTGTGCATGTATCTTTGTAATAGAATGATTTATATTCCTTTGGGTTTTCAGCATTTTTAAAAGCAGCCACTCCCATGGGATTCTCATGTGTAATCAAGGTTGAGAAATGCTGGCTGAGGCACTTCCCCAGACTCTCTAACTTAGATTCAAAGGAAGTCTTAGCATTGCCACACTTAATTATAGTATTGCTCTGACCCTGCACTCCATTTCCCTTACACAAGCCTCTACTGTATTCTCTCAGCAGCTTCCATCATGTGACCCAGAACCACATGATTTCCTGGTATTGTAGCTCCTCCAAGCATAGGGCCTGCTTTGCTCCTCAGCATTGCCCTGCTTCCTGGAAGACAGTCTCCTTCAAAAGCAGTTCCCTTCTAGCCCAGCTGCCTGACTATCCAGCTTCTCTGGTTTCTGGCTCCCTTCTCTTGACCAATCACAGGTCACCTTATTCCAATAGAGGTTTCAATTTTTCATTTTCCATATGAGACTATATTCATTGAGCCATTTGTAATTTTTGTTAGAACATGCCCTCCTTTTAATTAACATAAAGATTTCACACCCTCATTCAATGCCAAATATCTAATATCATTTAATTTTTCAAAGTAAATTAAATACTGCAGCCAAAGTCATTTTAGAAAAATTTAGAAAACTCCATTTGATCTTAAAAGTTAATTTTGATCATGAGATGTCCACAGGAGAGCTGAGTCTGCCAACGTGTCAGCAGCTTTTCTTTTCTAGGCAGTTTATAAGTCAGAGCAAGACATAGGTCCAGGCTGAGCCATTTTCTTAAGTTTCAAAAGCATGGAATCAGATTTGCTGTGGGAAGGAAAATGGCAATGATGACACACAACGGCTGCTCGCTTTTTATGAGGTACACAGGGAATGTTTTGCCCCAAAATTCCCCTAAGTGATTTTCTGGAAGTTATCTTTGGCAACCAAAGCAAACTTGAGTTCCAGCAAAGGCCCTGGAGACAGATCTTCTGACAAAGATGGAAGAACAGTTAAAAAAAAAAAAAAAAGAGAGTTCCTCACTAGCTTCTAAAAAGAATTTGCAACCACAGTGCCAGGGAAAGAGGCCTGGATTCACTGCACCGTAATAGGCTGAATGAGATCTGACTTTTGTCTTCCATAAAATCACTTCCAAGAACGTTAGCTTCATTAAGTCAAGAAAATGAAGACATTTTTAGCACCAATTTGCTGTACCTATACCTGGGTTTAGACTATAAATGCTTGAAGTGTGTTCTAATGAGCAATGATACCAGTTTTTGTCTCTTGAAACTTCAGGTTCAATGATTTCAAAGCTTCAAATGTTTTGGTGGGGGTGTGTGTGTGTGTGTGTGTGTGTGTGTGTGTTTGCCAAATATGCTAAGTTTTGAAAGTTGGAGGCAGTTGGTCTTTGAACTGCTGTTACCATGGTGGGGCAACCATGTCTTCCTGCTTCTATAACTGGCCTGTCACATACCCAAGGAGTCTGAGTATGGACAAAAGGGCTTTGTTAGTAGCATTCAAATCGTCACCAAACAAGGCCAAAAAAGATAATGTATTTAGTGCTCTGTTTCCTAGAAAAATGGAAGGACTTGACAGCACAGTGAAGGTCTTCTCTTAGATCACCAGGTGGTTTAGAAAACCGTCATTGGAGGGTAATGATAACAGTGTATACTAGAAAAGGTGAATAGATATTCACCGCAAATCCTGACAATTGATGTGTGTGAGAGCACAATAAATTCACATTCCAGTCATCTTTGAAGAGCCTCTGCCCCCAGTTAGCCCCCAAACTTCAATCACTTTTTACACAGCCTCAAAGACATCACCAGCGTTAGTGACAGTCTCCAATGGTTGAGTCTGAGAAAGCAGCCTTTCCTGCTTCCCCAGTTTCTTGAGTCCTATTTCATACATATGCAATAGTTGGACACAATCCCCTTTGTTGGTAGATTCATCAAAACTAAAAGCTAAACAACCATAACGATTTTATCCTTTGCAAAGCATCAACTGAGTGTCCTCAATGTGGCTATTTACTATAAAATCAGATGCAGAAATACTATAGAATTTCTTAATTTTCTCTTTAGCAGCACTCAAGATGAAAGATTTCATAAGTGTTTTTTCCACTGATTTAATTTTTTAAAACCTTTGCAATAAATGTGTTATTTGATATGAAATATTCATAGCCCTTATAAAATCCCACTAAAATGTTCCAAGAGTGAGGCGAATCACACGTGCTGAGAAGAATCATATTCTACAGTAAAAATTTTTAATGAGATTTGATTTTTTTTTTGTAGCTAAAATCTTGTTCAAATCAAAAGACCCACATGGGATGATTTTTTAGCAAAGGTTTTTAATTTTATTTTGCATTCATCATACTAAGTATGTTGAAAACTATCCTTTTCTCACTTTGTGAATCTATACTTGCTGTAAGCCTCAAACTGTCATTCTTGTTGGCCATATTTATTTACCAAAAAAGGTTCTGTGATTTTTTTTTTTTTGAGCCAGGGTCTCACTCTCTTGCCCAGGCTGGAGTACAGGGGCTCAATCTTGGCTCACTGCAACCTCCACCTCCCAGGTTCAAGCGATTCTCTTGCCTCAGCCTCCCGAGTAGCTGGGATTATAGGCGCGCCACCACGCTCCGCCAATTTTTGTATTTTTAGTAGAGACGGGATTTCACCATGTTGGCCAGCCTGTTCTCGAACTCCTGACCACAAGTGATCCATCTGCCTCAGCCTCCCAAAGTGCTGGGATTACAGATGTGAGCTTCTGCACCTGGCATTTCTGTGATTTCTTTTTTTTTTTTTTAAATGAGGAGCACTGACAATAATGTCTGGTTTGGGTTACAGAGGATGAAAGATTTCAATGGCAAACAGCAGCTATTTGAGGACGCCAGACAAATCAGCAAAGCCCTGACCCCATTCATTCCTGCTCCTTGGGCTTCTGTGCCCCTCCTGCTTCACTTGAGGGGTGAAATATCCAAGTGAAATTCAGATCTACAGAGAAGAGTTAGGGACCCTCATCAAAACTGATCCAACAGAATGATGACCTTACATCATGAGTGTGTCTTTAATTGGACTGCATCAGAATTGAACTATGGTGTTCTGCTGTTCTCGGGAGGGAGGGGGACTACCAGATAACCCACTCAGACTTTGATATCCTTCTCTGTATTTGGAAGACAGTAGTTCCATGAATGTCTTGGGACTGTAAAAAGAAAACTGAATGTGAAACATGACTAAAAGTCTAGAGCAGGGGTGTCCAATCTTTTGGCTTCCCTGGGCCACACTGGAAGAAGAAGAATTGTCTTGGGCCACACATAAAACACACTAACACTAAGGACAGCTTAGGAGCGATAAAAAAAAAAAAAAAAAAAAGCAAAAGAATCTCATAGTGTTTTAAAAGTGTCCAAATTTGTGTTGGGCCATATTCAAAGCTGTCCACAGGTTGGATAAGCCTGGTCCAGAGAGTGTTCTTTAGGCTATGCATCAGGGAGAGTGGTCAGTTTGCCTATCTGACCACTGCGCCTGAAATGGCGCACCTGCCAAACCTGAGCTAAAGTTCTCTTCCCTTATAGTGCATGTAAGCAAGATCAACATGGGAGGAAAGCCCCTGCCCCATCTTTTCAGGAGCTCCAGCGTCAGTGAGGAGGGACTTGATTTGCACCATATTCTCGGGGCCCTCTGACATACCCCATCTCCTCTACAGTCAACTGGCTTTGAGATAAACCACCGCCCTTCATCCAAACTCCCCACCCCTTGCCCAGCCTTCTATGGAGACCGCCTGCTATGCAAGCCACACTTCATGAGAAGTGTCCAACTCTGGCCTGCAGTGTTCACTCTACGATAGTGGAACCAGATGAGAGACGGAAATGATGGGGCTGGTAAAAAGAGGAATAGAAAGAGCTAGTTATCAAAGATAAAGGGGACTCTGTACTTGTTACAGTTAGCAGTGGCAACACAGCCATCCAACGGCATGAGTAGCTGCCATCCAGAATATTCTAACCCATTCTAAAAAAAATGGAAGCAAATATTTTTGTGAATGTCGTTGATTCCTTCAATGGCATCCCTCTGCTGTAACTGCCCCTTCACCTAAATCAGTGTTATCTTCCTCAGCTCCATTGTAAATTAAAAACAAGAGAAAACAAGCAAAAGCCTGGCTGGACATTCCTTTGCCTATAAGTGACTATCCTCCTTTTTCCTATTTTCTTTTCCTTCTTCACAGTAGTTTCCAAGCCCCCTTTATCAGTTTGACTTACATTAAAGTTATATTCCAATTCCCACAAGTATCTATATTAGAAAAAGAAATAAGAGGAGGAAAATGAAAAAAAAAAAAAAATCACCTCTTTTTTCACCCTTTCCTGACAAATCCAAACCATCCCTTAGGAGAAAATCAGAATGAGGAATGAGGTTTTATCGAAATAGATCAGGGAGAGAGGGGAATAGAAGATTTCATCAGGAGCTCAGCTTGACAGAAATAACGCTTTATCGGGATGGGCGCTTGGCAAAGATAACATGTTACCAAGAGCAAGATAGATGTTTGGGTAAAATATTGTGCTAATACTTATTAAGATCAAAACCCGCCATCTCTACTTTTGACGGACGGGTATTTTCTTCCAAGTCCTACACAGGACAGTTTTTATAAGGTGCTTCCAGCAGTCTTATAAAAGTAAGAAGAATAAAACTAAGAACCCTCAACTCAATACCACTATAAGGCAAAGTCAGGATTTTCCTCTGCAAGTTGAGAGGAAGGATGGGCTTGAGTGCAGGAAGCAGTAACAGGCACAGAGGACCAAAGAGAAGCCTATGATGGTGAAGCCTCCAGTACAGGATCCCAATTTCTGACCCCAAAAAGAAAAGCCCCTTGCAGGACAGAGGCCCACCTGAGGGACTGATCTCAGAGACAGTGTCAGGATGGGGATGACAGGGCTGATTGGCCAAGAGGAGATCCTGGTTCAAGCCTTGCTAAACTTTCTGAAATTGCTGGTGAAATCTACTGCACTTTATACTTCCATCTTCTGGTTCTGAAGAGTCCTCAGTGGACCAACCATCTTCACCAACAAGGATTTCAGGAGCCCCTACATATACAAGCCCTATGCCAAGTTCCTGAAGGCAGGGCTGGCAGTTGGAATAAGCATTAAGAATGCTGTATTATTTCCTTTGCAGTTTTGTCATTTGGTGAATTACCATGGACCCTCCAACACCTGGCTCAATAATCTCTTCTAGGAACCCTTCTCCAATCTGCCCGGGGTGAGTTGCCTCCTTCTCTTCTTTCACCAACCTTGGATTTCCTACTACCTTCCACAACATAGATAAGGTAGTGGCTCTCACTCCATGTGTAACAGCTCTTTATGCCACCTCCATTGTCTCAACACGTCAACTGAACACCTGTTCAGGGCAGGAGCCAGGCTGAATCATGTGTTTCCCAATGCCTGGCAAAATGTGTATACACAGTGGCCATTCTTATGCAGCCACAACACTGTGGAAGGAGATGATGACTTAGGAGTCCTTTCATGTCCCCACATCCAAACAGCCTTGGATTTCCACCTCCAAAACCTTCTGCTTCTTTTCTCAGCAAATGTCATCACTTTTGTTCCCACTGCACAGGCCAAAAATCTAGGACTCACTCCTGAATTTCTTCCCTCATGTCCCACATGCACGTTATTAGCAATGTATTGCAACGTTGGTTTGATCTTAAAATATACCCTGGATACAAACACTTCCCCACAACCCCCACCACTATGACCCCAGTTCTGGGACCTCTTACCTGGACTCCCTCAATAGCCACCTAACAGGCCACTCTGCCTCACTCATTCTACTTGTCAGTCACAGCCAGATGGCCCTTAAAAATGGTTATCAGCACCGGGCATGGCGGCTCATGCCTGTGATCCCAGCACTTTTGGAGGCCAAGGTGGGCGGATCACAAGGTCAAGAGATCAAGACCATCCTGGCCAACATGGTGAAACCCTGTCTCTACTAAAATACAGAAATTAGCTAGGTGTGGTGGAGGGTTTTGAACTTGCCTTCCCAGGGCTTCCTATCAAACTTAAAACTAAACTCAAATACCTTACAGTGACTTACACATAAGGTCTCAGCCACAGTTATTCCTCTGCTCCCTGGGCGCTAGCCATGCCGGCCTGGCAGATGCTCCTGGGATACACAGCAAGCACTCTCCCACTCAGGGCCTCTACACTTGCTGTTGCCTCTCACTCTGTTCATTAGGAATCTGCTTAAATATACCATTCTTCGGAGCAGCATCTGTAAAGCAGCCTTTAAAACCCCATCCCTGCCCACCCTGAGGCCACAGTGTTTCTTTCACTCTGTCCCCTGGTTTATTCTTCTCCACTCCACACATCACAACACTCTCCTCAAGTATAAACTTATCTGTTTCCTTTGTATTTGCCTGTCTCCACCTCATGAACAAAGTTCAATGATAGCAGAGTCTTCTGTGGATCTGTTTCAACAACAGTATCTCCAGGGTCTGGAACCAAGCACACAGTAAGCACTCAAAAGACACATCTTGAATACTAAATCAAGAATGCAGGTGAACACAAGCAACTACTGCAACAGTTCAGTGATGAGAATCGGATTTCAAATGAGGATCATGATTAGGGCTCCCTAACTGACCAGCCACTTTGGCTGGATGAATGTCATACATTATCTTATGTAGTTATTTCAGTTATCTGAAACAGGTTTATTGTCCCCATTTTAAAGAAGCAGAAACAGGGCCTGGTGCGGTGGCTCACACCTGTAATTCCAGCACTTTGGGAGGCTGAGGCAGGTGGATCATGAGGTCAGGAGATGGAGACCATCCTGGCTAACACGGTGAAACCTCATCTCTACTAAAAATACAAAAAATTAGCCGGGCGTGGTGGTGGGCACCTGCAGTCCCAGCTACTTGGGAGGCTGAGGCAGGAGAATGGTGTGAACCCAGGTGAGATTGCCCATTACAACCCTGGTGGATGGTGAGACTCTGTCCCAAAGAAGCAGAAACAGAGGCTCACTGGGCTTAAGTAAAGCTTAAGTAACTTGCAAGATTTACTGCAAAAAGAAGTTAAAAAAAAGATCAAATTGACTCCAAAAAAAAAACCTCGATTTTCATTTTACTTTCTGCATCTAAATATCTCTTTCCAGGAAATAAAGGTTGTACTTCTATACAACAAGCTGGGGATACCCTCTCGCAAGATGCCACTTGCAGGAAAGAGAAGCAGAAGCCTCGTTTCAACAAGATTCAGGAAAGTAAGGAACTTGGTGCAGAAAGATGAATAACAAGAGAATCCAAATCATACCATTTTTAACAGTCTGCTGAACTCTACCAAGGCACAGCAAGAACAAGTGAGGCTGATAAAGCAGCCCAAGTATACTATTATTACACTCAGAGGGCAAGCATGGATGCAGAAGAAAGGAAAGAAGAATCAGAAAGAAGGCAATTTCCTGACATCTTAATCTGAACACCCTGGCTACCCTGCCTGCCTGGGTTGTCCTGTGTCCTTTCAAAAGGACACTGGCAGCTGCCTAAGCAGGAGAGCTACCGCAGAGAGTGCATGAGGCCATTATTTCTAGAGCTGTAAGCAATCCTGCTACTGCCAATGGAGAGGGATCTATTCTGCCTTCTGTAGCCTATAAAACAGAAAGGAGGTGGGAGCAGGGAAGAGATGCACACATGATAATAAAAGGGGTCAGGAGGTCTCACCTGCCAGGCTCAGGTCAGACAGGAGAAGTGACACACAGGGAGAATCAGAAATCTTTTTCTGCAACCGCAAGTGGATTCAGAGGCTGGTCTGAGGCAGCAGTCTCCAGGATGGCCTAGAAATGGTTAATTCACAGTTTCTCTACTGATGAGTAGCTTCAGCTGCTCATCAATAGAATCTCCAGCTGATAATTATTAAGTGAAACTTGGGGCTTGTATTTGCATATGTAAAGCACACTTCCCTCCAAAGCCACAATGGGAGTGAGAATGCACTTCCTGATTGTACAGCACTGGGGAGGCTTGGGTGGGTGGGGCTTCAGTCTGCTTTGCATGTGCTTCTCCACGCTAATCAAGCCAGATATTCAGCAGAAATAAACCCCACATCCCAAAATATGCCATTTGTCAAAATCCAGAGCTCACATAAGAGACCTCTCTCTCTCTCTCCAGATCCCAGAAGGCTGCATTCCACCACAATAAGCCTCTATAAGGGTTATAATTACTCAGCCCGGTGCATGCACCCACGTGCACACACCCTCGCATATACACACACCTGGGTTGTTTTGCTGGATGATGGGAGTGTTATATGAGTTTCTCCAGAAAGAAGACTTCCATCCTTCTCACATATTCCTGACACTTTTTTCCATCTTTGCACCTGTGGACTAAGAAGCGTCAGCCCCAAACAACAAGCCAGAAGGAAATGCAAACAGCATCAAATTCTAAGTATCTGATGGCTTATCTCAGTTTGTGAGGAAAGTCACTGAGCTCCTCCTCCTACAGGAAAGGATGCCTTAACAGAAAAGCCATCACTCCCAGGAGAAAAGCCAGGGACACTGGCCTTAGCCTGGCTTGAAAAAATCAGAGCCTGCTAAATACCAGTGTCAGCTGTAGGCACTACAGCCTGATTGTAATGAGAAAGCCACTGGGGCCAAGAAAAGGTGCCTAAAAGTATACTTAAAACATTCGAAAGACAGAAGCAGACAACAGGATTAAAAAAATATATAAATTATTAACTCTGGGTCTCTTTGTCATTGGTTAAGATCGTGATCCCCTGGTCCTCACTGTCATCTGTTAAATGGGGGTAAAAACAGGCATGCTCTTACACAGCACCATCAAGGCCTGTACAAACTAGGAACACTTTAGTTTATCACATACAAACATGCATTTATTGGACAATTTTTGGAGAGGGGGCAAAGGCCTTTTCTATAAGGACATACCCGCTGTCCGAAAACCCTACACTGCCTTCCTGGTATAAATCACAGACATTGCCACACACTTTTATCTTTTTTTTTTCTTTTATAGTGTGGGTAAACTTAAAAGATATTTGTAAACTAATCAGAGTGCAGAATTCCTTTCCTATTTTTATCTTTTCCCCCATTTTTTAGTTGTCTTGCCAACATTTTATTTGACAGCTCTTCTTAAGGCAATTTGCTTTTAGGCTACTGTTCCAAAATACACAACTTATTATTTTTTATAGAAACACTCCTTCCTGCACTCATATTTCACTGCTTTATGGAATAATTAATTAAACTGTATTTGTTAATTATAGGTAAAGATATGCTATAATAAGCTTGATGAAACGGAGCACACAGTTTAACTGGTGCGATCAGCAATGCTAAATGGTACTAGAAAGTAAGCTGGTAGCTGGAGACTCCACATTCGGTGGGCAGTGAACACTCCTTTGCCAGAGGGAATGGAGGAATCCTTGCTTATTGGATGTGTTCTTCAGTGGAGATGAGTTAAGGATCTTCCACTGAGCACTTACCTCATGGTATTGTCAAATAAATGAGATGAAGCACTAGAGGCATTTAGCTGCCCCAGCTAAGTATGAGATAAGGGCTTGACAAAACTTATTATTTACCTTATTATATTGGTTAAGTCACTTTCCCTGTAAAGCATGAGTGCTTTTCTGAAATAAACTCCCAAATGCTTCTGAGAAAAATAATACTCCTTTAGGTCGGCGGGACTTGGAGACAGATTTTGGAGCATCTGAGGCTGTGCTACTGCATTGATCTCTCATGTCCATTGATGCAGGCACAGAAGAGACAGTGATTGTGCCCACTCTACATAAGGCAGGTGAGACCCAGAGACTCACAAGCACTTGCCTAAGATCTACAGGAAAGCTGAAAGCAGGACCCTAGAGACAATCAAATCCTTTCCTCTTTTGTTATTTCCCATTCCCTGAACCTGCTTTTAGTACACATTTCGCTGCTTCTTCTCACCTTTCTAACTTTGGAAGTAGTGTTAAGTATGTAATGGCATAAAAAGATGGATAGAAACAGATCCTCCCTCGCAATAATGAAAAGGCAAGAGAGGGTTAATTTGCAGCACTTACGAGGACCCTTCAGCAGACCTCTGTCCTTCCGCATGAAACATTTCAGCCAACCTTGAGTCTTGACACCTCAGGCTATGTTACTGGCATCTCCCAGGCCCATAGAGTGGCAGCAGAGTGGAGAAAAGGCTCCCCTTGCTTTGCAGCAACTGAGCCATTACAAAGGAGGACTCAGAAGAGTTACCAGCGATGTTGACTTTGGGGAAGTAATTTTATATCCCTCAGCCTCAATCAACTGGGAACACAGCTTTCCAACTATCTTTCAGGGCTGTTTTGAAAATGCATTTTTAAGCCTATGGGAAAGGCTGAGGGAAGACAGGAAATCTTAAGGGAATGGGACATGATGTTCTCCTTAAGTGGAGATGCACAGCACTTCACTGAGATTACTATTACTGTTATTATTGGCCAACATTCATGCACCATGCTCTTCAATTTAGTAATAAAAACAGCCATCTGTGGTAGATTATAGCATTAGTATCCTCCTATTATAGGGATAAGGCAAAACTAAAGCAAAACAATGTCCACAGAGCTCAGAAAAGCCACTTGAGTTCTTTTGGTCTGGAGGAGGAAATGCACATCCCTCTTCCTTGATACTCATTGTATCAGAAGGTTCCTGATGTTCTATTAGTTCCAGAAACAGAAATAGCTGCTAGCTGAGGCCTGGGGAGACCTTTCCCATCTGCTCTGGGGTAAAGCCCAAGATCTGCTCCCTGTGATCGGAGCTGCGCCAGAGTCCCCAAGCCTCCATCACCTCTAGATTAAATTACTGCAGCACATCTGTATTTTCTGTACTGCTGCAATATGCCAGGAGTTTGAGCCATCAGGCAACTTAATATATTTCCCTCTAAAGGAAAGAACAAATACATTTGAAGCAAGTTATACCTACAATTTCTGAACAGAGGAATGCATATGGGTCAATGTCTCACAACATGAATAAATGCAAAAGGTTCACATTGACCTGCACTGCTGTTGGTATTATAATTCATGAGGCCTTCTGCTATAACTAGGGAGTGCCGTTGTGTGTAACCAAAGAGGATGTGAGGTCGCAGGATGCAAGAGACACTGCACGTCCCCAAGGTCAGGCTTTTACAAAAGCTCTTCTCCTGCAAATGAAAGGAGCCCTGCACTTGTCAACCTGTTTGTTTATTTGATTTTCTCCAGCCAACAAGCTCATTCTGATTAAGATCCAATAGTAGTTATTCATTCATTCATTCACTCATTAAATTCATACATTTATGAAATATCTGCAATGTCACTATAGAGTCCCTTTCTCTATCAATCACTATAAAGCCTAGTAGAAGAAAAAAGATAAAATCACACTGCAAAGAGAAAAATAGCAGGGTGAAGGACAGAGTGCTGAAGTAGCATCTGGAAGCACCTCCCAGCTCAGTCTTAAAGATTAAGGGAAAACTTCGAGGACTCATCACGTACACGTTGAGACTAGAAAGGTGAGCACCAAGACGCTAGATTGAGAGACATGTTCAAGCAGAGGAAATGGCATATACAACGTCTTAGAACCATGGTTCCCAAACTGTGTGCCAAGGTGCCCCAGGGTGCCAAAGTGGACCCACGGGGGCACCGCAGGATACTTTAAAACTTCTAGAGAAGTGCAGCAATTCTCAGCACATGCTGGACACAGCCTCAACTACTAGCTCGAGGTAGTTCACGGTTTCAGCATTAGAATGCACTAATTCCTTTGGTGGCTGTATTTAAACACAGCTGAATTTTCAGAACTTGCTATGATAAAAAGCAGTAACTGCATGGAAATCAGTGTGTAACGCCTGTCCAATCTGTTTCCAGAGTTTGAAAAACTGTACAGTGCCCAATAGGTCCATACATTCCCATAAGCGAATAAATGTGGGTAAGAGTGAAATAATGGCATTTTTCCCTTCAATTTATATGTATTCTTTTTTTCAGACAGCTACTAAGTTGTTAGGACATAAATGCTTAATAACAAAATAGGTATTTCATTTTACCTACGGGTGCTGTGAAAAAAATTACTGAGATGCCAAAGGCACCAAAAAATGAGAAAATGTGAGATCCTATGGTTGGAGATCAGAGGGAGTAGAGCTTCCAGTGAACATAAAATACTGGGATAGGACTCAAGCCCTGGTCGAGGTGGGGACCAGTGAAAGAAAATACCGGAAAGACAAGTGCCTTCTAGGCACACCAAAAAACTTGGAACTTTATCCTAAGGCCAGGAGGAGTTAGAAAAGAGTTGTTCTCTAAACTTCCCTGCCGCAGGAAGTACACCACCACCTGAGTTTTACTGGATTTCCCCAGTTCCCAGAATGGCTACATTTCACCATCTATTATGTAGATACCACACTGTCAAGTCCATACTGAGTGAGATGAAAGCCATCATGAGATGTCTAGAGAATGGCCTGCAATTACACCTAAACACTGAACCAAAGTAAATACTATACATAAACTGTAAAATGCTTTATGAAGAAAAGTTATTACCTAGCATTCACGTATGTGTGTTTCATACTCTACAATTAGTCAATCTACAGCAAAGTTGAGTCCTGCCTCAAACCCTCAAGCTGTTAATGTCTCCTTTCCTGGTTCCATATTATTACCAAAGCTTATGCTAGATACAGCTAGAACCACTCATTCTCTAATCCCTAACACAACATTTGGCTATGAAGAGAAAAGAGCTATATGGTGAAATCTGAAATGCTTAACTTCATGATGCAATATGTTCAGCATGCAGAATCAACGTTACGAGTCCTTTCTCTTAAGCATCGTTTAAGATTTTTAACCCATCTATGCCTAGTGTTCCATTATTGGAACACTAAGCATGTGGGAGTTATTGATATCCTACTGTTCAAGGTCATCGCCAAGGTCTGATTGCCAAAATTCAAAAAATTGCAACCTCCAGCATAAATGGATTAAGAATGGTGGATATTCTTGTCTGCATGTGTGATATACTTGACAATAAAGAATACTGACAATTGATCTCCTAAAACATTTTACGTGAAGATATTTTACCTTTCAAATGTTATGTTTAGGAGACATTTCTTATCATGCAGAAAAAAAATTTATCAATCTTAAGCTACACTTGCTCTATCAGCCAATTTATCAGGCAGTTCCAAAACTTAGGAAACAGCTACATATTAGGTAATAAAAAAATCATCATGTACACCCCTGGGTTTTAGAAAGAAGAAGAACTAAGAAGAGAGATGTTATAAAGGCTATCCCAGATAAGCATAGAAGAGGAGACAGGTACCCACGTGTCTCTCATGCTTTTTCTTATACTACACAGAAAATGGTCAGAGGACCAGGGACTTTGGCCACTCACAACACCTCCCTCAGAAAAATCGACAGCTCTAAAAATTGCAGCAAGAAAAGCTATCCCGTCTATTAACCCTTCCACCTCATTCCTGAGGTTTCAATGGAGAGTGAGCTCTAGCAGAGCAACAAGCCTAACCTCTTGCCCCCACTTCCTTCCTAGGGAAGAGGAGTGACATCTGATTGCCAAGTCTGTGAGAAGGACTTTCCTGGTTCCACGCTCAGCCAGCCCTGCTCTCCTGTTCTTCCAGGGTCTGTCTGCCTGTAGACAGTATGTGCCATGTGTTTCAAGGAGGGGACTTGATATTGTTCGCTATGCTCCTGACCAATTTGGGTGAGGAAGTAAGTCTATCTGGTTGAGACACATTCTCTAAATTGTTGGAACAAAATAATATTTTGATCTCTTTCTGCCTGGTCCTGTGTCTCTCAGTCTGTTCTCATTGCTGACATGTAAAAACTCAATGCTAGAAATAAGCTTAAGAACCAAAAGAGTTGGTAGAGAGGTAGATTTAAAATACCCCAAATCATTTGCATTTCACAAATATCTATACGGCACCTATTACGTGCAAGACAATATGCCAGGTGCTGAAGACAGTTGGTGAAGAAAGCAGATATGGTCTCTACCTGTGTGTTCTTTACAGCTCATCAGGAGGACAATCGATTGCCCAAATAATTATTTAGTTATACTGTGGTAAGTACAGAGTGCTCTGAGAGATTATATCAAGATGCTCTGTGTTGATCAGGTGTAGTGGCTCACACTTGTAATCCCAGCACTTTGGGAGGCTGAGGTGGGCAGATCACGAGGTCAGGAGTTTGAGACCAGCCTGGCCAACATGGTGAAACCCCGTCTCTACCAAAAATACAAAAAAAATTAGCCAGGCGTGGTGGCGGGCGCCTGTAATCCCAGCTACTCAGGAGGCTGAGGCAGGAGAATTGCTTGAACCTGAGAGACGGAGGTTGCAGTGAGCAGAGATCATGCCACTGCACTCCAGCCTAGACAACAAGAGTGAAAATTCTGTCCCCCAAAAAATTCTCTGTGTTGGTAAATGGCCCCACCAGTTGAATAAGCCTGACCCACAACCTCCCTTGACGCTATACTCTTCCATGCTGCCAACTGCACCACAGCTAATCCATCCCCTCTCACCTCTCAGATCCATCTCCACCCACAACTCCACATCCCAAACTCTCAGCAGGTCTCTCTGTCTGACTGCTGCAACAGCTTGCCAGCTGATCCACTTGCATCCACTCTTGTCAAAAAAATTATTAATCGTGGTAAAATATACATAACATAAAGTTGACCATCTTTACCATTTGAAGTGTACAGCTCAGTGGCATGAAGCACATTTACACTGCCGTGCAGCCATCATCACTATCCATCTCCAGAACTTTTTCATCTTGTAAATCAGAAACTCCAGACCCATGAAATAACTCCCCATTCTTTTTTTTTGTTTTTATTTTGAGACAGAGTCTTGCTCTGTCGCCCAGGCTGGAATGCAGTGGCGCAATCTCGGCTCACTGCAGCCTCTGCCTCCTGGATTCTAGAACTCTCCTGACTCAGCCTCCTGGGTAGCTGAGATTACACACCACCATGCCCAGCTAATTTTGTGTGTTGTGTGTGTATTTTTAGTAGAGATGGAGTTTTGCTATGTTGGCCAGGCTGGTCTTGAACTCCTGACCTCAGGGGATCCACCTGCCTCAGCCTCCCAAAGTGCTGGGATTACAGGTGTGAGCCACCACACCCAGCCAACTTCCCATTCTTCCCTCCCCCAAGCCCCTGGTGGCCACCATTCTACTTTCTGTTGCTCTGACTTTGACAACTCTAGGAACCTCACATAAATAGAATCATATAGTATTTACTTGTTTATTACTGGCTTATTTCACCTACTATCATATCCTTAACTGGAATCCACTCTTGCCTCCCAATCTATTCTTGCACAGTGGGAGCTGTTCAAAATGCCAATCTGATCTTGTCAGCCCTCCATGCAGCTTTAGTTTCTCAAAAGACTAAGATGAAACTCTTTCACGTGACTCAAGGCCATGCATGCTCAGCCCCCAGTGACTTCCCAGCATGGCACTCCCACTCTCAGTGCCCCAGGTACAGCAAACTGTCTCATCCATCCCTCCCACTGCCAGGCCTTTGCATGCCGTTCCCACTGCATGGATCACTCTTCCAGGATCTCTGTCTATGCACTCCCATTGATCCTTCAGATAAAGGCCCATGGTCTTCAACCTCAGGAAAGTCTCCCCTGAAATCCTCAACACATCCAATTTGTCGACTTCATGAGCTGTCTTGGCAGCATGGCTTTCTCCTCTGTGGAGCTCAATTGCAGTGACATCAAAATCTATCTGTATGCTTGCATGCTTGCAATACCTCTCTCTTCTGCTGAGTGCAGAAGTTTCAAATGAGGAGAGGGAGTGTATGTTTTAAATTTCCATTCTATCTGCAGCATCCAGCATATAGTAGGGGCTCAGAAAAAAAAACGTTTCTTTGCTTAAAAATGAACACAAGAGGCCGGGCACAGCAACTCACACCTGTAATCCCAGAACTTTGGGAGGCTGAGGCAGGTGGCTCACCTGAGGTCGATCGTTCGAGATCATCCTGACCAACACGGCGAAACCCCGCCTCTACCAAAAATACAAAAAATTAGCTGGGCAAGGTGGCACATGCCTGTAATTCCAGCTACTCAGGAGGCTGAGGCAAGAGAATCGCTTGAATCTGGGAGGCAGAGGTTGTGGTGAGCCAAGATTTCACCATTGCACTCCAGCCTGGGCGACGAGTGAAACTCTGTCTTAGAAAAAAAAAAACACAAGAGCAGAATCTGACCAAGACTGGTTCAGGAAAGGCATGCCTGAGAAAGTGAGATGTGATCCAAGAACTGAAGAACAAGAAGGAATGAATAAGAAGAGAATAACTGGAAAGTGGGGCATAGACTGTGGCAAAGGAGTGCATATCTCAGATTGGACCCGTTTAAAAGCCATGGGATAGGAACGAGGTTGATGTACTTGGGAAACACAAAACAACAAAATAAGACAAAACAAAGGCCAGTGTGGGTGGAACAGGGTGAACAAGGAGATCCAGCGATGAGCTGCCTGACCTAGTGACAATGGCAAATTGGTGCTCTCTGAAGACTTCTGGTTCAAGGAAGTTCTATTATACCCGGTACCACAATTTTGAGTCACCTGCCAAAGGAATTGTCTCTAAATAACTCTCCAATAACCAGTCCCCTCACAAAAGGCGTTTAGGACCCAAACTGCTTTATAGGTATCTTCTCAGTTAATCCCTTCAACAGCCTCTACAGTCGGTGTTCACACCAATTTAGACGACAGCATATTAAAAGTAAGACAAGTTAAATAATTGGCCGAAGGTCATTCAGCTGGTAAGTGAAAGGGCCTCAGGTGTGAACAAAAATCTGTCTCCAAAATCCATGACGTTTTCACCAAACCACAGCTCTTATAAAGCCTGGAGGTTTTTTTTTTTTAAACACTTATTTAAATTCTTGTTCCAAAGGGAGTTCTATGTTTTTATGCATTAAAGGCACTAGCAGTACAAGTTGTAGAGCGATATTTTAGTAACAAAAGATATTTTTGCACAAAACATCAAAAAGTGGCTTATGCAGATTCACTGCTCACTATACTGGCTGCAGAGACTTAGGTCACAGCTTGAGTTTACCCCAAAGAGACCAAATTCTGGAGATGAAACTGGACAATGAGGAGCCAGTCAGCAGCAGGTAGGAGAATCCTCTGAGAGCTGTCACCAACCACATCAAATTATTTGCACATGAGAGAATACGTTCAGCAGGTTAAACCTACACATCATATGTTACAGATTCAATGGCAAAAAAAAAAAAAAAAAAGCTGGCTGGCTAAAAGCGTTTTATAACAATAGTGATAGATAACTGAGGATGACATAAAACATACCAGACTTCTAAGTGAAAAGCCAAAATACATATCAAAGACCAAGAAATCTATACAATAAAATAAAAAGCTAAATCTACAATATCTGCCATCAGCACATACAGGAAAAGAAAAACACCACCAACAAAAAAATAAGAAAATCTACGATAAACAACATGTATATTAGAAAAACATTTTATTAATTCCCATCAAGACTGTAAGATCCTTGAACAGGGGTTGGCAAACTTTTCCTACAAAGGTCTAAATACTAAATATTTTAGACTTTGTGGGGCAAAATACTCAGTGGTGCCATTGTAACTTGAAAGTGGCCACCAGAGATAGAGACATGGTTCTGTTTCAATATAAGTATATTTACAGACACAGGTAGAGAACAAGATTTAACCTGCAGGCCATAATTTGGCAACCTGTCCTTAAAGGTCAAGAAGAAGACCTCTCAGATTCTTCAAAGCAATAACATAGAGCTTCAATATCACAAAAGAAGGAAAATTAAAATGTTTCCAAAAGTTTTACTTTTCATAAAACCCTGTGTTGTAAAGCAAGTATCATTTATCCTCATTTTACAGAAGAAAAAAATCGATGGCTCAGAGACCTTCGACCATTTGCACAGGGCCGGCCAGCTCACAAGTGGCAGGGCCAGGATTGTAGAACCCAGGTGTGTCGATGTGTTAATGCTCAGGTTCTTCTCACCATCCCCTGTGGCTAACTGCTTAGTAACAGAGAAACAATCCCTTGGTGAAAAAGACAGGGGAGGATAATAAAATGATCCTCAAGATGTAACAGCTCCTAACGTGATTCAGTCCACAGTCTTGCAGGAGTTTAAAGAAAAAAAAGAAAGAAAGAAAGAAAGAAACTCACTCAAACTGGCCCAAGGAAAAAGGACAGTTTAACATAAACACATAAACAACGGAATTACTAGAGGAACAAATATTCTGATGCTTGCAGGAACTGAAAACCCATGGAAAGTAAGACAGTTATCTCTCCATATTTATCTCTGTTTCTTCCATCTATCTCCCCCTTACCCCTCCCTCACTGTCTCCATATTTTTTCTCCATCACTGTTTATCTCCTCTCTCCTTCCTCTTTCTCCTTCTCTCTTCTCTCCCTGTGCCCCACCATGGCCCTCAGTCAGAAGCCTAAGGGTTTCTCACTTGTGCTTTACCTGGGGTTTGCAGCATTATCTCTTTTCTATCAGCTGATAAATTCTTCTGCCCAAGGGTGCCTGACTCTCCAGTCGACATGAGAACAAGGATGCCTGCCAGAGTGGCACCACTGCCCTGTGTCAGCCTCTCCTGGTCCAGACCAACAGCTTACACCCTGTTTGTCTGTCCAAATTCTTGAGACCCAATTAGTCATATGTGAGCACACGAGTTAGCTAGGAATGGGTTATAGGTGCAATCTTAGTCCAGTTATGGCCAAAGATGGAACGCGGTCCTCCAGTACCAGACACAGTTCAGAATGCAGGAGCTAGAGACAAAGTCAGTTCTTGACAGGCGGGTACACACCTCAATGTGTCTAATATCAGGAAAAGCGAGAGGACGATTGGGATCTATAATCTGAGAAAACCAGCAGACAGATCAGAGGAACAGAAACCAACTGGAATAAAAAATGCATTTGTAAAAATTATGTAAAAGAAGTGGGACGAGCCGGGCGCGGTGGCTCACGCTTGTAATCCCAGCACTTTGGGAGGCCGAGGCGGGTGGATCACGAGGTCAGGAGATCGAGACCATGGTGAAACCCCGTCTCTACTAAAAATACAAAATATTAGCCGGGCGTGGTGGCGGGTGCCTGTAGTCTCAGCTACTCGGAGAGGCTGAGGCAGGAGAATGGCATGAACCCGGGAGGCGGAGCTTGCAGTGAGCCGAGATTGCGCCACTGCACTCCAGCCTGGGCCACAGAGCGAGACTCCGTCTCAGAAAAAAAAAAAAAAAAAGAAGTGGGACGTATTTACTCAATTCAGGAAGAATCTGGAGAGCTCAAAAAGAGACCAAATAAGAGTGATAGTCATATAGATGAGAAATCCAGTACGTAAAACTACAATATTATGCATGTGGAAAGGGTTCTTTTTTTTGAGACAGAGTCTCGCTCTGTCACCCAGGCTGGAGTGCAGTGGCGTGATCTTGGCTCACGGCAAGCTCCGCCTCCCCAGTTCACGCCATTCTCCTGCCTCAGCCTCTCCGAGTAGCTGGGACTACAGGCGCCCGCCACCATGCCCGGCTAATTTTTTTGTATTTTTAGTAGAGACGGGGTTTCACCATGGTCTCGATCTCCTGACCTCGTGATCTGCCCGCCTCGGCCTCCTAAAGTGCTGGGATTACAAGCGTGAGCCACCGCGCCCGGCCAAGGGTTCTTATTTTACATAAAGGGATACTATTTCCACAGCTGCGGAAAGCTGCTTTTTATCCCTATAAAGGACAGAGTGAGAAGGAACAATACTTCGAGCTGGGGCCTCCTCTTTGACTTAAAGAATTTGACCATATATTCTAATACACTTTGCTAATGGATACCATGAAATATCTAAATTAACATAGACAACCTAGTATAAACTGCCACCTAAATGCATACACAAAACATTTGGGGGAGGAGGGGTGACTGACATTGCAAAGAATTCCTCACTTTACATAAAATTGCACTAGGAAGATGCTAGAATAGGAAGCCTCATTATTGTCTTTAATTTCTCCATTCTAGTGGTTCTTAGGAGACGAGAAGATAAATCTCAGCTCAAGTTCTATTTTCAGCACCGGCACTAGCAGCTAATTCTCTCTTTCCTGCTTCTCCAAGCTGACCCAGATCTCTCAGCATTTCTTAATGACATTCGGAGATCTGAAGAGAGTGTGGGTAAGGTGACACACCCTCCATGAATGAGAGCAGAGCACACCATGGAGGAGAACCCTGCATGACTACCATGAGGAAGAGGCACATCTGGGACCGTTTTGCCATGCGATGGTCAAGACACTGTGGTGGGGACCGAAGTACATTGCCCATCTACTTTCCTTGATGCACGTCTAACGAAACAGTTGATCACTACAGAAATAGTGCCAATGCATTAGGGCAGTGATGCTTAACCCTGAGTGTGTAGCGGAATTAACCTTAGAGCTTTGTATAAAAAATAGATACCAAGCCCAGATCCCCTCAATTCAGCAGGCAGTGGTGGGGACCCCAGAATCGGCCACCTGCAGAACTCTCCAGATGACATTTTTTGTTTAATATCTATCTCTGCCATTAAAATAAAAGCTTCTGAAGATCAAGAAATCTGTCTATTTTGGTCATCCCCTTATCCTCAGTATCTAGAACAGCGCCTGATTCAAGCACTCAGATATTCAATCAATGAATAATGAATGTATTAATCAATCATCTATGTGCCAGATACTTTGCTCCTTACAGAGCGTTATGGAGTTATGGATTTAATTGTGTCCCACCCCTAAAATTTATATGTTGAAGTACTAAGCCCCAGCCACCTCAGAATGTGACCTTATTTGGAAATAAGGCTGTTGAAGACATAACTGGTTAAGATGAGGTCATACTGGAGTAGAAAAGTCCACGAATCCATTATAACCAATGTTCTTATATAAAGGGGAAATTTGGGGACGGACACACACACACACACACATACGAAGAATGCCTTGTGAAGATTGGAGTCATGCTGCCACAAGCCAAAGAACTATCAGAAGTTAGGAGAAAGGCCAGGTACGCTCACATCTATAATCCCAAACTTTCGGAGGTCGAGGCAGGTGGGTCACATGAGGTCAGGAGTTTGAGACCAGCCTGGCCAACATGATGAAACCCTGTCTCTACCAAGAGTACAAAAATTAGCCAGGTGTGATGGCGGGCGCCTGTAATCTCAGCTACTCAGGAGGCTGAGGCAGGAGAATTGCTTGAACCCAGGAGGTAGAGGTTGCAGTGAGCCGAGATCGCGCTACTGCACTCCAGCCTGGGCAACAAGAGCGAAACTCTGTCTCAAAACAACAACAACAACAACAACAACAACACAAAGACAAAAAAAGAAGTTAGGAGAGAGGCCTGGCACAGATCCTTCCCTAGCATCTCCAGAAGGAGTATGGTTTAGCCAATACCTTGATTTTGGACTTCTAGCCTCCACAAGCGTGACGCAATCAATTTCTTTTGTTTCTCATCCAGTTTGTGGTACTTTGTTACGGCAGCTGTGGGGACTTCAAATGGAGGGGATCACATTCCAGTCTCAAGTGGCTCATGGCCCTGATTTGTTCCACTCAAAACAATGTGCTTCAGGTCATGCATCCAGTTTTAAACACAGAGTTCCCTTGGAGTCTGTGAACACTGATGAAGGGCCCTAAGTAATGGCAGTAAGTGGAGAAGTAAGCGAGATGGTCCATTCCAGGGAAAACACATTCAGAAAAAATGCAGAGGTACAGGTGTGTGTATGACAAAATCAGTCCATGGTCTATCCCTGAACTTTTCTAACTCCAGAATGGGGCTTGGGGCTGGTGCAGAAGAGACCTTTGATGCACAAATTTGTATTGATCAGGCTTTACTTTTACAATAACTACTGACAGAGAGCAGATCTCACTCTGTCCATATCAAACCTTTGGGAGATATCTAACTCCAGAATGGGGCGGGGTGCAGAAGAGACCTTTGATGCACAAATCTGTATTGATCAGGCTTTATTTTTACAATAACTACTGGCTGAGAGCAGATCTAACTCTGTCCATACCAAACCTTTGGGAAGGTCGTGAAAAACAACCTCAACAGTTGCACCATCTTCCTGGTTTCCAATGAACAGACTGTTAGCTTTTGGAGAGGGTGAAGGCCGCCCATGAGTGTGAAAGATGCAGATTATTCCTGCATCTAACAAAGAGAATCTTGACTTTCAGATGTCTCATTGAGACATTATCCAGAAGGCAAGTCATTATTTCAACTCAGATGTCTTCTCAGAATACCCCCTTATCATCTGCTTTAGGAAAAAAAAAAAAAAAAAACTGAAAAGATTATGTTGTGGGAAATGTCATCTGCCTGTTATGCAGAAGTGAAATTGAAGTGCTCTTTGTGTTAAATGTGACAACCATCACACTTGAAATCCAGAGTATAAATGTTACTAATACCCTCTGCAATCACCCACCCAGTTATCAGCTGGAGGAGGCTGCAAAGACAGATTCAGGTTTCTTAATTTCGCCACTTATTTTTTTCTTGTTAATTTAAAAATATCACAGTGTTTTAATTGCACTCAATTTAATGTACTATACCTGCCAGTTCCAACACACTTCATTATTTATATTGCTAGAAAAGCACTTAAAAATCAAATTGCATAATTTGTACTTGTACATCTTTAAGGTAGATTTATATCTGAAATTGTCAAATAGCTGGGGCCGTATTGCTCTGAACATTAAATTTTAACAAGTTGTCACCCCAAAACATTTGCAGGGGATAATGTGAATGGGCCATTAGTTATTTGTGCAGAAAGTTATTAAAACAGGCGTTGAAATGTTAATTCATACTTTCAGTTGTTAGGAGCGAGGAGTCAAGGGCCCAACTACCAGGGTTCACGTCCCAGGTCTGCTATTTATTAACCCTGGACAGTCATCTTTTAGCGGAGCCCAATGTCACAGCCCACTTTTACACCTAAGTCTATGCTCATGCTAGCCCCAGGTTGTACCCACTACCTTAACTGCCCCAGGCTGATCAGAAGATAACAGGAAAAGGCTAGATACCTAAATGATGCACTTCTACCATGCAAAGACCAAGAATCTGACGCAAAGTGTTTGGGTGCTCTCTGGTTGGAAAGAAATATGAGCCATGGTGTGGTGCGTGGACACTGCAAATTCCATGCCAAAGTGATCCACACCATATTAACACAGCATCACCTGACATGTTAACATGCTGATAACTTAAACTTCATTAGTTTTATAGTTTTGTTAGAATTTATTATATAAATCTGTTGTACTCCTCCAGTTCATGCAGGCTCTCTCTATACAGAGGTTGCACCAAATTGCACATTTAAGTAATATTAAAATGAAAAGAATTTACATTAACACAGTGGTCTGTGAAAATTGTACCTTGGGATGGCAAGATACTAAACTGAAGAAATTGTGTCCAAACGACCTGTGGTCTGGCCCTGGCCTTGTTCTCCCACCCTTCCCACCTCTTCTCCTGCACCAGGACACCCCAGGCTGTTCCCTGTCACCCAGGCTGCTGCCACTGCCCCCAAATGGGAAATTCTTACTCAACTATCAAGTCCCCCTCGTCATAAATCCATAAGAAATCTTCCTGACTCCTGCTGGTGGACATTAGCACTTCCTGACTGGTTCCTCTGCCCTCATACCATCTTCCGTTTCTGCAACTCTCTCATTGTATGAAATCCTTTATCATCACATCTAAGCTCTTGGGAAATAGTAGGTACTCTGAAATCAGGAACCATGAATCTTTGAATTACTGGATCTCTAGTAACACACACAGTGGCTGGCATAGTGTAAAAACTTGGTACAAATATGTTTGCAAGTATATGACCCACTGTGAGCCAGACACTCTGCTGTGAGCTTGCTGCTATGTTATCCGAACCCAGGTTTTATTTTACTGAGGCTCAGACCCAAGTCCATACCAATGGTAGGGAACAAAGCCAGCGGTCCCATCCCAAGTTTGCTGGCTCCAACCCACTTCAGGTTAGTAATGAAAACAATGATGATGGCAACAACAAAGATGATGATAGAAATGATAATGGGTAACATATACTGATGGTTTCCTATATGACAAGAATTGTTCTAGCCATTTTGTGTTCTTAATTTATTTTATAACACCATAAGATATATGATGTAATCTGTCATGGTAATAAATTGACTTGACTGGGCTACAGGGTGCCCAGACATTTGGTCAAACATTATTCTGAGTGTGCCTGTGAGAGTGTTTCTGGATGAGATTAACATTTGATTTGGTAGAATGAATAAAGGAGATTGCCCTCCCTAATGGGGTGGGGCTTCATCCAATCAATTGAAGATCTGAGTAGAATAAAAAGGCTGAGTAAAAATAAACTGCCTGTCTGACAGCTGAGCTGGGACACTGGTCTTTTCTTGCCTTTAAACTTGAACAGAAATATAGCTGTGGGTTTTGAGTCTGTTGGCTTTCAGACTGGAACTATATCATTGGCTCTCCTTGGTCTCCAGCATTGCTGACTGAAGATCTTGGGACTTCTCAGCCTCTGTAATTAAATAAACCAATTCCTTGTAATAAATCTCTTTATATATTATATATAACAGAATCAACAGGATGGATGGATGGACAGACAGACGGAAGGACGGACAGATGGACAGACAGACAGACAGATGATAGGTAGAGATAGAGGAAAACTGAGGAACAGAATGGTTAGACAAGCAGACAGACAGACAGACAGACAGAAGACAGATGGAGATAGAGGAAAACCGAGGCATAGAATGGTTAGGCAATATACCCAAAGTCACATAGCTACTAAATGACAGAGATACTATCTGAACTCTGCCAGTCAGGGTCCATGCCTTCTCTTCCCAGCAAGTTGACTATACACCACCAAAATAACAGAGTATACTCTCTCTGGAGCCCCTGATGAAAAGCCCAGCCTGGGTCCAGAAGTACCAGAATGGAGCTGCGGGTTTACTGTAGGTAAAGCGCCACCAGAGTCTGGTCCATGGCAGCTATCTCAGCATCACCAGTGGTTGTAGTAATAGCAGCAAGACGGCCCTCGCTGGAAGACTGTCCTTTGGCATGACAGCCAAGAGGGTAGGAAGGTGCAGAGAGTAAACCATTCTGAGATACTAACAGTTTTGCAGTGAGCTGCTCTTTAATAAGACACAAGGCAAGATTTAGTACCGAATGTGCTTGCTCTTAAGTCAGCAACATCAGAAATCATTGCAAGTTGTACACCCGGTGAATGTGGAATGTGTTTGGGGAAGGAACGCTGTTGTGCGACTGGAATCCCTTCTCTATGTCATCCACTCCCTTCTCTGCCCTCGCTCCCCACCACCAACACCTTGGTAACAAATTTATGTAAGAGAAACATGACACAATTATCAAGGCCAACGAGAGTGCAAGGACCTAGAGAAGGGCCTCAGCCTCGGGCTACCCATGTGATTTATACCCTTCACACCCCTGGCTTCCACAGGCCCTGATCTGCCCCCGAGAAACAAGATGGATAGAAGAGAAAATCCCATAGAGGTCACCCTGAGAACCTTTCCTTTGAGAATGAATCTGGTATTTCACTGCTCTCCTGAGTCGCGCTGCCTATTAACAAAGGGATGGCCCATTTAGGGACAGTTAGTGGTTGCCTGTAACTCCATGAGGAACTGAGGAAATTGAGAACCTAGCTCAGTAGAGGCCACTGTGTGCATGATAAGTTCCTCATTAGGACATGCAAGGATGAAGAAAAATATCGCCAAGCCAGCCAGGGTGGAGCTAAGAAGCTGAGAACTCATTCTAAAGCTCATCCCGGGATGCCACCCAACCCCGTGTGCTTCCTACAGTGATGGCCTTCCATCAAAAAGGGGGTGTGTGGCTTATGAATCTGCATTTTAACAAACCATAGTTGATTCAGATCAACTTGTTCCCCCACTTTTTCAACCAAGGTTGTTCACGTTTCATTTCACTTCTTCAAGGTGATGAATGATGTCTGCTGAGGCTCCGTGACCATCGGTTTCATTCTGAGGATTTTCAGGTGTATGGGGGGTGGAGCCACCAAGCACAGACCAATCCTAGCACTGCCAGCTCCTCACACCAGAGATTTCCCTTGAGATGAGATGGGATGGAAACACAGCCAATGGGAACCCATCCTAAACCACACACACGAGGAAAGGGCAAGAGCTTCAAGACAGTGACTGGGGCAGCTGGCATATGCTCTGGAGATGAGAAGAGGGCGGAGAGAGGTAGTGTGATGGTGACCTGGAAACCCTGGGCACTGGATGAAGTGCTGAACAAATGCCAGGGGGTATTAATATACAAAAGAAATCCCAGCCATCCTGCCTGAAATGCTGAACAAAGCACTTCCTGGAGGCATCTAGTAAAGCACGTACAAATGCCTAAAAACAGGAATGTGAGTGACGTCAACCTGTAGTCAAACTTGCATCCCTAATATCCAAATTATAGAACCCAGTCATATTCCTTGGGAGCATTTGGGGGACAGGGTTTTCTCTTTGGCATAATTAAGGCAAAGTCCTACAGCATTTCCCAAAGCAGATACAAGAATAATGGCATCTGAATCAACTGTGGTTTTGTCAAAATGCAGATTCCTAGGTTACGCCCCCGGTCTGACTGAACTAGAATCCTAGGCATGAGACTCAAGCATATGAATTATAAACAAATTTGCTAGGTATTTTTTATTTCCACTCAAGTCTGTGAACACTGCTCTATAAAGTTCTGGAATCAGAACTGGGTTCTAATTCTAGCATTTAGGATTGAGGCAGCTTTCCAAGATGTGCCCTCATCTAAACAATGTTCCCACTGAGAGCTGACTGTGGGTCTGGGAGACACATGTGCCAACAAAACTTCAGGAAAGAAAGAAATAACCATGACACTATAAAGCAAATACAGTAGAATGTGTGTCACACTCTCCTTAGTCTTGATTTTCTTAGCTGTAAAATGTGGACCATCACAGCACAACCCCACCTGTCGTGAGGCTCAACCAAGAGACAAACATGCAGAGCAATTAATTAGCAGAGAATCTGGTACAGGATAAGTGCTTGAAAGATGATGAATTCATTTATGGTGGTATTTATCGACTCATCTATCTATACAGAGTGCATATAAATTCACTGAGAGTTCAAAAAAATGCAGCAAGCCATGGCAAATTAAATCAGCCAACTCTCTTTCCTTGTGGGCACCTAAAGCTAACCCATCTAGAGATATGTGGGTTGGGCTCAGGCAAACAAGTGGCGAGTTGGTGCACAGCTGACCGGGCCCTGAGATGCTCAATGTCCCTCCCTGTGAACTGGAGCTTAGGATTGGTTCTGTCTGACCACCTTCTTTCCCTGGTGTACCCAATCCACTAACAACCCCTGGTTCGAACCCCTGTTCGAGACCAGGGGTTTGAGACCAGACTGGCCAACATGGTGAAACCCTGTCTCTACTAAAGGTACAAAAAATTAGCCAGGCGTGGTGGTGCGTGCCTGTAATCCCAGCTACTGGGGAGGTTGAGGCAGGAGAATCGCTTGAACCTGGGAGGCAGAGGTTGCAGTGAGCCGAGATCGTGCCATTGCACTCCAGCCTGGGCAACAGGGAAAGACTCCATCTCAAAAAAAAAAAAAAAAAAAAGAGAGAAAAATGATATGAATAACTAACAAACAAGCTACACAGGTATCACAACATACCCCCAAATCCAAACACTTCTCAGCATGTCCATTTGGCCTATCATGGCCTAGACCAACCATGATTTGGTCTTGGGGACTACGGCACCCTTCCCTTCCTGGTCTCCTGACTGCAGTTTTCCTTCCAGCCCAGTGCTCTCTGCATACAGCAGATCCCTGCTCTGAGCCCATCAATGTAGGGTTGCCAGATTTAGCAAACAAAACTATAGGATGTCCAGTTATGTCCAAACTAAACAATTATCCATCGTTTATCTGAAATTCAAATTTAACAGGCTGTCTTCTATTTTATCTGGCAACTCCAATGCCAGTGGCTTCCCACTGCACTTGGAACAAAGCTCAATCTCCTTGCTAGCATCTGTGAGGCCCCCAATCATGGATGCTGGCCTAACTCTGTTCCCGTCTCTTCCTCGTTGCTGTCCCTTGAACATGCCAAGTTTGTTCTGTCTCGGGGATCACTGCACTGGCTGCTCCTTCCATCTGGAATATTCTTCCCTCAGATCTTTGCTTGGCTTCCTGCTCCAAGATGACCACCTCTTCTCTTTTTTTTTTCGTTTGGTAGAGAGGGGGTTCTGCCACATCACCCAGGCTGGTCTCAAACTCCTGGCTTCAGGCAATCCTCCTGCCTTGGCCTCTCCAAGTGTTAGGATTACAGGCGTGTGCCACCATGCATGGCCTCAAGCTGACCTCTTCAAAGAAGTCCTCTCTGACCTTCTAAAATCCTACTCTCCATCCGATGCCCCAGTCTCCATCCCTTTACCTTGCTGCTTTTTTTTTTTTTAATACTATTCATTACCAGCTGATAGAACTTGGTTCTTATCCATTTCTCTTACTGGAAACTAAGTATTATGAGGGCAAAGACTGCATCTGCCTTGGTCATTAACATATCCCCAGGGCTGAGAACAACAGGGAGCACACGGTAGGCACGAAGCAGACATTCATTGAATGAGTGAAGGTTCCAGGAGGCATCGCATGTTCTTGAGAGCCATGCCAGAAGTTGTGCCAGGCTGACACACCCCAGCAGGTGTTATTGACTTCTCAGTTATGTCACGTGCTAGGGAAAGTGTGGAGAGATGGGAGGGGAAGAGGAGCGCTCGGGATCGATGCACCCACTCACATGGAAGATGGAAGAGGTGGGAGGTGGGAAGAGAACCTGCCGTTCACCAGGTAGGCCTGATGCCAACCTGAGTGCTACCCACTTAAAAAGTAAAAATACCCAATAGTAATATTTGTCCCATTCTTTATCTGACAGAGCCTCCACTCACCTTCCCTCTTGATGGTAAACATAATACAATGTCATACCTACAGAGAACTTCCATATGCTTATTCCCCCATAGACCCACCACAACCTCACATGGAAGGTATTCCTGTGGGGAGGTATTCTCATCTCCCTGGGGAGAAAGTCAAGGCTCAAAGAGGTGAAAAAACTTATCCAAGATAACACAGCAAGTAAGTAACAATGTCAGGATTTAAATGCAGCAAAACAGAGATAATGAAATGCACCAACCCTGAAGCCAGGCTCCTTGGGATGAGATCCTACTAGAACGCTGTCTCTATCTCAATGTCCACCTACAAAGTAGAGGTGAGAAGAGTCCCTCCCTCACAGAGCTGTGGTCAAGATTAAATGGGTGAGTACTAACTTGCTGGAAACAGTGCTAGTCCATAGGAAGCAGTAGGTTAAGTGTTCATCATTACTTTAAGCTCAGAGTGTCAGAGTCCAAATCCCCTGCAGGTTGCACTGTTTATTTTTTCTTTTTTTGAGATGGAGTTTCACTCTTGTCACCCAGGCTGGAATGCAATGGTGCGATCTCGGCTAACTGCAAGCTCTGCCTCCTGGGTTCAAGCAATTCTCCTGCCTCAGCCTCCCGAGTAGCTGGGATTACAGGCATGCGCCACCACGCGCAGCTAATTTCGTATTTTTAGTAGAGATGAGGTTTCTCCATGTTGGTCAGGTTGGTCTTGAACTCTCAACCTCAGGTGATCTGCCTGGCTTGGCCTCCCAAAGTGCTGGGATTATAGGCGTGAACCACCGCGCCCAGTCCTGTGTTGTTTTGAACTCAGACTTCCAAAAGTCACGCACCTTCAGCCTCCTCCCCTGGCCGTATCATCCTTTCTCTCCAGATCTTGGTCTCCTTTGCAAGTGGAGGGATGGTCATAAAGCCTTCCTCCCTTGCTGGTCTGGTCATTAAGTCTCCTATCCTGACCAACTGTGCTGTCCATGTGTCTATTTCTTCCACTTCTGATTGGTAGGGCACACTGATCTACCAATCAGAAGTGGTTGGTCCCACTGGGCCCACTCCACCTCCCTAATTTTTCCACCGCTCCCGAACCTCCTTCAGTGACTTCCCCCAGCACTGGCCCTAGCTTTGAAAAGTTTTATACCTTTCCTAAACACACATCTAAATGTAAAGACACTACATTAAGCATCAAGCCCTGGTTTAGAGCTTCAGGCCAGTAAATTAAAAGTTATAGTTCCCACAGTAACCATCTCTCTTCCTACTATGCCCATATTTAGAACTGCATGCTACTGTAAGGGCTGACAAATATATTGTCTCTCTCTCTCTCTCTTTTTCCCTGTGTGTGTGTGTACACATGTGTGTCAGGCTGGCTAACTTTATGAGGAGTGCAAAATCTCAGAACTTTTCTGACTCTGGTGAGGTTAAATTCTCAGCAGCAGTGGGTGCTGCATGGTTGCTCAAGCAGGAAGAACTCCAGAGCACACCCTGATGAATGCCCAGAAAGCCGCATTCAGCGCACTTCTAGGGCTTCGTTTGGCCAATATCGTGACAGATGAAACACAGAGAGATGAGACAGATAGAGGTGACCGAAGGGAAAAACCAAACAGGCAAGGAGCAGGGTTAGGGGAGCAGTGATTTGGGAAGCGCAAAAGAAAGAGGCAAAA
>NW_026652294.1:18748546-18797851 GCF_009828535.3 Hylobates moloch | reverse complement strand
TTTTTTTGAGATGGAGTTTCGCTCTTGTCACCCAGGCTGGAATGCAATGGTGCGATCTCGGCTAACTGCAAGCTCTGCCTCCTGGGTTCAAGCAATTCTCCTGCCTCAGCCTCCCGAGTAGCTGGGATTACAGGCATGCGCCACCACGCGCAGCTAATTTCGTATTTTTAGTAGAGATGAGGTTTCTCCATGTTGGTCAGGTTGGTCTTGAACTCTCAACCTCAGGTGATCTGCCTGGCTTGGCCTCCCAAAGTGCTGGGATTATAGGCGTGAACCACCGCGCCCAGCCCTGCGTTGTTTTGAACTCAGACTTCCAAAAGTCACGCACCTTCAGCCTCCTCCCCTGGCCGTATCATCCTTTCTCTCCAGATCTTGGTCTCCTTTGCAAGTGGAGGGATGGTCATAAAGCCTTCCTCCCTTGCTGGTCTGGTCATTAAGTCTCCTATCCTGACCAACTGTGCTGTCCATAATGTGTCTATTTCTTCCACTTCTGATTGGTAGGGCACACTGATCTACCAATCAGAAGTGGTTGGTCCCACTGGGCCCACTCCACCTCCCTAATGTTTCCACCGCTCCCGAACCTCCTTCAGTGACTTCCCCCAGCACTGGCCCTAGCTTTGAAAAGTTTTATACCTTTCCTAAACACACATCTAAATGTAAAGACACTACATTAAGCATCAAGCCCTGGTTTAGAGCTTCAGGCCAGTAAATTAAAAGTTATAGTTCCCACAGTAACCATCTCTCTTCCTACTATGCCCATATTTAGAACTGCATGCTACTGTAAGGGCTGACAAATATATTGTCTCTCTCTCTCTCTCTTTTTCCCTGTGTGTGTGTGTACACATGTGTGTCAGGCTGGCTAACTTTATGAGGAGTGCAAAATCTCAGAACTTTTCTGACTCTGGTGAGGTTAAATTCTCAGCAGCAGTGGGTGCTGCATGGTTGCTCAAGCAGGAAGAACTCCAGAGCACACCCTGATGAATGCCCAGAAAGCCGCATTCAGCGCACTTCTAGGGCTTCGTTTGGCCAATATCGTGACAGATGAAACACAGAGAGATGAGACAGATAGAGGTGACCGAAGGGAAAAACCAAACAGGCAAGGAGCAGGGTTAGGGGAGCAGTGATTTGGGAAGCGCAAAAGAAAGAGGCAAAAAGGAAACGGGTACTGAGAAGAAGGAATATATTGAGGAGTCCAAAAAGTAGAAATGACAAAAAGAAGAACAGATAGGCGAAATACTCAGAAGGAGGAAATGTAAAGAAAAAGGGGGGGGGGGATTAAAATGGAGAGAAGATCAGGTGCGGTGGCTCACACCTGTAATCCCAGCACTTTGGGAGGCCGAGGTGGGTGGATCACGAGGTCAGGGGTTCGAGACCAGCCTGGCCAACGTGGTAAAAACCTGTCTCTACTAAAGATAAAAAAAAATTATCCAGGCGTGGTGGTGCGTGCCTGTAATCCCAGCTACTCAGGAGGCTGAGGCAGGAGAATCGCTTGAACCTGGGAGGTGGAGGTTGCAGTGAGCCGAGATAGTGCCATTGCACTCCAGCCTGGGTGACAGGGCGAGACTCTGTCTCAAAAAAAAAAGGAGGGAAAAATGATATGAATAACTAATCTTGTAGATACTTATAATGTACATCTTTCACATTACACATTACAGAGCTTTCACTCCCACATGACCACTAGACGTCCGTCCTCCATTCCTCTCACGCTAGCTGCTTCCATGGGGAATCTCCGCAGGGTATGAAGGGTAAGAGAGGGTACTCTGTGGCCAGGCTGCCCTGAGTTGCCTGGGGCAAAAGAAAAAGGCAGAAAGGAAATGGAGACAGGAAGAGGGAATACAGAACCCAAAAAGTAGAAATGACAAAAAGAAAGAAAAGTTAGGCAAAATGACGTAACAGCTACGTGACCTTCAGAAAGCTGGTTAATGTTCTTAGACCTCAGTTTCCTCCTTTATAAACTGAAGATAATGGCCCCCATCTCATGGGCTGTCCTCAGGACTAACTAAGTATACTCATGAAGCACCAGTAAGTGCTACGTGAATGTAGGGTCTATAGAAGTTTGTCATTCAGCCCTTCCAGCAACCCCAGAAATAGGTATCTACAGCCCCAGGTAAGGCTGGAAGAAGCCTGACCTGAGTTACTCTCCCAAAGATCAACAGGAAGTGGAATTCAAACACACCTCATGCTCCTTCTACCAGAGACTTGGGGAAAAAGAGGGAGGGAAGTGTGGAAAACAGGCAAGAAAAGAAAGGGAGAAGGACCTTTCCCTGTAGGGTGAGGGCAGACAGAGTGAGAAGGTAGAGAGAGAAAAGAGAGAGAAAAAAAAAAAAAAAAAAGAATGGTAAGAGAAATCCTGAGGCCCCTTTGACAAAGGCAGCCAAGGTGGAGGCTGGCTTGGGGGCCGTCTCCATCTGACATTAGGGGCCCCACTAGCTGATGAGGCTGGCACTCGATGTTGCAGGCTGGCACCTTCTTGCTGTTCTGCCTACATGCCTGTCCATCCCTCCACCCACACCTTTCCATGGCTCCATCCATCACCCTCCTGGTCTCATCCAGTACCACTGAACTAGTGCCACAACACAGAGCAGACGCTCATGTGGACCCTGCCATGGCTCCTCCACAACAAGCCTGCCAGTTATTTCCTAGCTCTGGAACACACACCAGAGCTGGCGGGGCACCAGACCCCAAGTCCTCATCTCCAGGGGGACCCCAGGTTGACTGGGCAGACCATGGAACAAATCATCCTTTGGCTTGAGAGCAGTGCAAATTTGCTATGGATGTCATTGAAAGAAATAAATATAGAAATCCCAGAATGGCTCTGGGCAACTGTTTTCCAAAGTCCAGCCATGCTCTGTTAGCAGATGTGGAGGCAGCCACAACTGCAAAATGTTAATCCAATTGACATTTTGAGGGAGGGAGGAGAGAGGGAGGGAGGGAGGAGGAGAAGAGGCTTACTGGTCAGGAGAAATGGTTTCACCCATTTCTAAAAGATGGGAAGGAGGAGGGAATTAAAAATAGATTTGTTGCTGCCCTAACACTACAAGCCATGCACACGACATTGATCACAGAGAGAATAAGCACGGCACAGGATCAGATGCACCAGTACCAGTGGGCTCATTTCTCACCAGCAAATATTGACTGCACAGTAAGAAACTATGCAAGCTCAAGACTGGAATATGGCTCCTCATGGGGCAGGAAACAAGTCAGTCAGCAAGCAAAACACATGCCTCTCTGCTCACATCCATACAACTCTACACAGGTTCAAACATAAAAATCTGCTAAGCCCCATTAATCTAAGATTCCCAATTAGTCTCCTCCTACTGTCTGGGTCAGAGCCTTCAATGGGTCCCACAGGAAGGCAATGGATGAGCCATATGGAACTTAGAACAGCCTTGGCCTAGGAAGGGTGGCCTCTCATCTTCTCTAGGCAGCTCCCTGGACTCTAGGAGAGCAGTTCTCTTCCTCCCTCCCTCTACCCCCATATTTCTTTTCTCCTAAGTGAAGAGGGTTACAGTATCTTGAATAGACCTTAGAAAAAAGCATCTCCCTCATTATGTCACTGATTTGTTTCTGAAAATAAAACGTTTTGTGCCAAAAGGCTACCATGGAACCAATCTCCTATTATTTTAAGTAGGACAAATTATAATTAAAATTATAAATTATAATTAAAAATTAAAATTTATTGTATGCTAAGCAAACTGCCCACTTCCCTTTCCAATCAATGTTCAAAATGGAAAAGAAAATACCATTAGATAGTTGTAGGTAAATGACAACTTCTCTTGTTAGGATGCAAAATGCTTAAAACACTGCTTCCTGTTCACAAAACTATTCATGCAGCCATCAGCCAACAGGGGCTATGCATGCAGTAACACGGCCTTCCCCAATAACAGCAACATTTATTTATTTATTTTATTTTATTTTTGAGATGGAGTTTTGCTCTGTCACCCAGGCTGGAGTGCAATGGCACAATCTTGGCTCAATGCAACCTCCACCTCCCAGGTTCAAGTGTTTCTCCTGCCTCAGCCTCCTGAGTAGATAGGAGTACAGGCACCTGTCATCACACCCGGCTAATTTTTGTAGTTTTAGTAGAGATGGGGTTTCACCATGTTGGCCAGGCTGGTCATGAACTCCTGACCTCAGGTGATCCGCCCGCCATGGCCTCCCACAGTGCTTGGATTACAGGCGTGAGCCACCGCACCCGGCCAATGGCACCATTTTAGACCCTCATTATCCTCTTTCTGATGCTTAAGGTTTTCAAAATGTGTATATATCATTCTGACGTTCTACCAATTTTATCAGTTCTGTAACTCAATATTTATCACACACATCATTTTGCTAAAAGTACTGTATCAATTTTTACAATGTAAGTATAAATTCTCTGTATGTAAACATCACTCCAAAAATATGACATATGTACTTTTTATGAAGTTTAGGTATTAAAAAAAAAAAAAGGCAGAGAAATACCATTCAAACCTGCAATCCCATTCCTGAGTATATACCCAAAAGAACAGACATCATTCTATTATAAAGACACATGCACACATATGTTCACTGCAGCACTATTCACAATAGCAAAGACATGGAACCAACCTAAATGTCCATCAACAGTGGACCGGATAAAGAAAATGTGGTGCATATACACCATGGAATACTATGCAGCCATAAAAAAGAATGAAATTACCTCCTCTGCAGCAACCTCGATGGAGCTGGAGG
The DNA here is from genome assembly GCF_009828535.3 of Hylobates moloch. Taxonomy (NCBI): domain Eukaryota; kingdom Metazoa; phylum Chordata; class Mammalia; order Primates; family Hylobatidae; genus Hylobates; species Hylobates moloch. The sequence continues at coordinate 18,793,141 of NW_026652294.1, read as the reverse complement.
CCACTATCCTAAGCAAATTGACACAAGAACAGAAAACCAAATACCACACATTTTCACTTACAACTGAGAGCTAAACTATGGTTCGCAAAGGCAGAAAGAGCGGTACAACGGACACTGGAGACTCAGAAGTGGGAAGGCTGGGAGGGAGTGAGAGCCAAAAAACTACCTACTGGGTACAACGCACACTACCTGGGTGACAGGTCCACTAAAATCTCAGACTTAACCACTACACAATTCATTTTTATAGCCAAAAACCATCTGTAACCTTACAGCAACTGAAATGAAAAAAAAAAAAAAATTAAAAAGAGGGAGGGAGGGAGGGAAGGAAGGGAGATGTTAGGAAAGAGCTCTCATTGTGTTATATATAATTTACCAAATTAAAACCAACAAACAAGAGTCATTCTACTAATGAAAACCTCAACCCATGGCTGGGCGCGATGGCTCACGCCTGTGATCCCAGCCTTTGGGAAGCCGAGGCGGGCAGATCATGAGGTCAGGAGTTGGAGACCAGCCTGGCCAACATGGTGAAAACCGCATCTCTACTAAAGATGCAGAAGGTTGCACGGGCATGGTGGCGCACGCCTGCGGTCCCAGCTGCCCGGGAGGCTGAGACAGGAGATCACTTGAACCCCGGAGGTGGAAGTTGCAGCGAGCCAAGATTACACCATTGCACTCCAGCCTGGGCAACAGGGCAAGACTCTATCTCTATTAAAAAAAAAAAAGAGAGAGAGAAAAAAGAAAAGAAAACAACCCAGAAGCATGCTGTAGGGTGTGCCTGTGTATCATGGTAGACTTTATATGATAAGTCTTAGGTTGCAGTGCAACCCAGGTGTAGCCAGTGACCATTTTACTCAGGGACCTACCCTGGAGGAAGGAACAGTATCTGCTCACAGTATTTGAGGCCCAATACTGTCCTGAGGTGGCTCCCTCTGTTACCACTGTCTTGACCTAGTGAATTCTGGAATCAGTTTTTCCTGGTGACATTAGCAGCTTGTCAAATGACATGTTAGATGTTAGGAAAGAGCTCTCACTGGTAAGATAAAGTGCTACCAACAACGTGGACTGGCTACAGTGTATTAGAGATACTCCCCACCTTTTCATAACACAGAAGGAAAATCTAGAGAGGTTGACATCAACAATCTTAGCGATGATGTCTAAGGGGTGATCCATAGCTATTCTGTTTCCAGCTGCTGCTTAGGAGAAATTCTGTTTGCCTAATGCCAACTATGAGGGTGACAGCAATGTCCCTGTCACAGTGTCACACCTGCCTCTAGTGAACCTTTCTGTAAGACAGTGGTCACAGCATCTGAAAGGACAGAGGGCAGAGACGTATCTTTACTGTTAGTTGAATCATTGTGCGCCTACTAATGAATGTTTGATCAATAAATGTCTCTTTGTGTGGCAGAATCTGGTGGAATATTTTTTTTTTCATCACAGTATGTTAGTGAAGTTCTAGTTTGAGGTTCTACCATCTTCAACTTTTTGGCCACTACTATTACCTACAAATTCAGCTAAGAGTTGTCCATGACCAAATTGATTTAGGTAAATTCACACACACATACACATATACACGGCAGGGGTGGGAAGAGAGATAGGAGGGGGGAGGGAGGGAGTAGGGAGAATGAAAAACATAGGATCAGGTAGCCCCCTAGTCTCTTCCAGCTATAAACGTTTGCATTGAACCTTATCTAAGAGATGACTAGTGGTCGTGTTTGCATGCCAGCACTGACTTTGGGGGCATGAGCAAGGATGAGATTAGAGAATGAACCTTTGGGCTTATCTTTACAAAGTAAAAGAAATAAATTAATTAAGTGCTTACTGAGCATCTTTAGTGAATACTATATCCAGGCTACATCCCCAATCCCAGTTATTTCAGTCTCCTAAAATTTTAATTTTGTGTACTCTCTATTCAATTCAGCAAAAATCACCCGTGTCCCATAAAGCAATGATCAGATAGCTGCAGGAATTTTTTCTTTCTTTTTTTTTTTTTTTTTTTGAGACAGAGTCTTGCTCTGTCTCCCAGGCTGGAGTGCAGCAGCAAGACCTCAGCTCACTGCAACCTCTGCCTCCCAGGTTCAAGTGATTCTTGTGCCTCAGCCTCCCGAGTAGCTAGGATTACAGGCGCATGCCACCATACCCTGCTAATTTTTCTGTTTTTAGTAGAGACAGGGTTTCATCATGTTGACCAGGCTGGTCTCAAATTCCTGACCTCAAGTGATCCACCCACCTTGGCCTCCCAAAGTGCTGGGATACCCGGCCGTGATTTTCTTAACAAACAACTGCCACCTGATGCAGATAAAGGAAGGTACCACACATCCTATGATTTTATTTTCAGATTTTTCCCTAATATTTTATTATGAAAAATTCCAAACACACAGTAAAATTGAAAGAATTTTACAATGAACATATATATAGCTGCACCTACGATGTACCACGACCCTCTTATCATATTTACTTTTATCATATTTATCCTTCTATCCATCCATCAACACATCTTTGGTTTTTTAATGCATTTCAAAACAGTAAGACAGTCAGCAGCACATTACTTCCTAGGCATTTTAATATGTATATCATTAACCAGGATTCAATAATGTTTATGGGTTTTTCCCCTCTTCAAGGTAAAAGTTACATACAATGAAATGCACAAACCATGGGGAAAATTTTGACAATGCATACTCCTATGTAACCGAAACACTTTTCAAGATGCAGAAAGTTCTGAAGTGATGAGGAAGTTCCCTCAAGTTCTTCTCTGACAGTATCTGCATCCTTTCACCATAGGGAATCCCTTCTTGATTAAGCTTAGTTATAGATTGGTTCTTCCTGTCCCCAAACTCAATCTATTAGGAATCCTGAGGTATATACTCTTTGGGTAAGCTTTCTCTCATAACATCAAGTTTTTGCAATTCATTCAAGTTGTTTCATGTATCGCTAATCTGTTTTTACTTACTGCTTGGTGAGTGGCATACCATAATATTAACAGAACATAAATTATTTATCTCTTCTCTCAGTGATGAATACCTGGGCTGTTTTTGGAATAACAGTTTCATAGTCCAGTGATAACTACAACTGCAGCTGAAGGGTCAGAGGGTAGATATCTATTCGGTATTTTTCTGTTTTTTTTTTTTTTTTTTTTTTTTTTTTTTTGAGACAGAGTCTCACTCTGTTGCCCAGGCTGGAGTGCAGTGGCGCAATCTTGGCTCAATGCAACCTCCGCCTCCTGGTTTCAAGCGATTCTCCTGCCTCAGCCTCCTGAGTAGCTAGGACTACAGGCACTTGCCACTATGCCCAGCGAATTTTTGGTATTTTTAGTAGAGACAAGGTTTCTAGGCAATCCGCCTGCCTCGGCCTCCCAAAGTGCTAGGATTACAGGCCTATCTATTCGGTTTTATAGGAAATCACCAGATCTTTCTTTAAAGGGGATGAACCATTTATATTCCCACCAATAATGTGTGAGAGATACAGTTGCAACACATTCTTACCAACATCTGATGTTGTTAGTTTTGTTTTATTTTAATTTTAGCCATGCTGGTGGGTTTGAAATGGCATCTCATTGTGGTTTCTCCTGCTTCCTGTGAGTTGCTTGAACATTTTTTTAGAATTCCATTGTAATTTACCTATGGTGGTTTTTAATGCATCTCTTTGTATAGCTTTTTGAACGGTTGCTCTAGGTATTACGTTACATATGCATAATTTATCAAAGTCTACTGGGGCTGACATTTTACCAGCTCGAGTGAACTGCAGCACACTTAACTCCCATTGTATCCCTTTACCCTCTCATTTACAATAGGGTTGCCTTAAATATCTCCCTTACATATATCAAAAGCCACATTAGACATTTTCCAAACTCCTTTACATCTTGGACTCTGTTGTGAAACCCAGTTTCCACCAAGCAGACACACCTGCATGAGATGACAGAGGCAAAAATGAATGCCAGGAGGTAGAGGATACTCTTGGGCCTGCTTCTGCTGTTTTCTGGCAAGCATGAGCAAGGGATGATATTTTCTTTTTGAGGCAGCTGTCGTTAGAGCTCTGAGTCTGGTCCCAACTTCTCAAGTATCAAAAAGTATGGTTCTTGTCCTGCTCACACAGATCTCAGCATATACAGCAGGGTCCTTAAGGGAGCAGCCGCCCCGTGGCTTCTTAACCACAGTTTCCTTGGTGGTCTGGTTCAATATGGTTCTCGCCTGTGTCTCTAGCCCCTCTTAGGATTCTTCAAGGCACTTAAGAGTGGCAATACATTGGCCGGGCACAGTGGCTCATGCCTACAATCCCAGCACTTTGAGAGCTCAAGGCGGGTGGATCACGAGGTCAGTAGATTGAGACCATCCTGACCAACACTGCACTCCAGCCTGGCGACAGAGCTAGACTCTGTCTCAAAAAAAAAAAAAAAAAAAAAAGGAAATACATCTTTTTATCTTTTTCTATTGAAGCTCATGCATCCTCTTGTCTATAACTGAACTCTAATGGTTATAGTCCCACAGCTAATTACTGGCAGAGCTGGGATCAAAACTCAGATCTCCGTTTGTTCTTCCGCAGTGCGCTGCAGAGTCTTTCTCTCAACAATGTTCTTCAAAGAAGAAAGAGTTGAAAGTCCCACATTCTATTTTGAGAACACACACTGGGAATGAAATGTTTGTATTTCTCTGTCACATCCTTTTCACCCTACATGTGTGGTTATCTTTGCCTGGGTGAGTTAAACCGCTACTCAGGAATGAGACACTGTGGGTGTTTCTTAGGCAGCACAATGGTGACAGCAATGAGCATATTTTTCTGCTGTGCCTTGCTGCTGGGGCTGGATTAATCAAGACATTTGTTTCTTAAAAGATTCAACTCACCGCAGTAAACAGAGAAGGATGTAATCTGCAGTAGCTTCTCACACTTTATTGCATGTGGACAAACACTTATTTATTTTTTATTTTTTAAGATAGAGTCTCACTCACTCTGTCACCCAGGCTGGAGTGCAGTGGTGCGATCTCTGCTCACTGCAACCTCTGTCTCCGAGGGTCAAGCAATTCTCTTGCCTCAGGCCCCCGAGTAGCTGAGAGTACAAGAGCACGCCACCATGCTCGGCTAATTTTTGTATTTTTTGGTAGAGATGGGATTTCACCATGATGGCCAGGCTGGTCTTGAACTCCTAGCCTCAAGCAATCTGCCCGCCTTATCCTCACTCAGTCACCCAGGCTGGAGTGCAGTGGTGCGATCTCTGCTCACTGCAACCTCTGTCTCCAAGGTTCAAGTGATTCTCTTGCCTCAGCCCTCCGAGTAGCTAAGAGTATAGGAGCTCGGCTAATTTTCGTATTCTTTTTGTAGAGATGGGATTTCACCATGTTGGCCAGGCTGGGCTTGAACTCCTAGCCTCAAGCAATCTGCCCACCTTAGCCTCCCAAAGTGATGGGATTATAAACATGAGCCACTGCGCCCAGCCAACAAACCCTTAGCTTAGAACTCAAAGATCTGGATGGACATTTCAGCTCAGCTACATCCCAGGTAGGGCCATTTACTGAACCTTTACTGAACTTCCACTCATCCAGCCCAACTGGCTTCCTTGCTGATCTTCCAACAAGATAAGCACACTCCTGCCACGGGACCTTCACACTTGCAATGTCCACTGGATAGAATCTGCATCCTCTCGATATCTGTGTGCTGTGCACCCTGACTTCACTCTAGTGTCTGCTCAAAAAGCTTTCCCTAACACCCTGCTCCCCTGACTTACTTTTTTCCCCATAACACTTAAATGACTCAATCTTATATACCTATTCCTTCACTGATTATCCCCTGGTGACTGGTACATAGCACGAACTCCATAAATCTTTCAAGAGTGAATGAACGCCTGCCTGCAAGTTTGACAGAGACTCGGGGTCCTCCTCCGTAGGCTGACCTCCCAAAGCTGACCTTGAACAATCACTGTAAATATGAACTGAGACTGGTTATATGAAAACCCATGATGGTGAAAACATGCGCTTGGCACGTAGCGAGCATTTTACAAGCTTTATTGTTTCTAAGAAAAACTATTTTTCACATTCTAACATCTCTGAAGTCGAGAAAGTTTGAGCAATCACTGGAGACCACACAGCAGGGGTAACACAGCTGTTCCTGCTCGTGCCTTCACCTCTTCGCGGAATGGGTGTCACAGGCTTCAGTGAAAATCCCAGAGACAATGAAGGGAGTCACTCTTTTAACCACTATGAACCAAATGGTTGTGGGAAGAGGCAGGAAGAAATGGAGAACCAGATGTGTTTAGCAACATTCCTAGAAGCAGAGCCAGGAAGAGGCCAGCTCCACAGAGCTGCAAAGTGGGTTAAGTGTCGTCTTCACAGGATATTCATAAGAAATGCTGCGTGCTCATGATGATGCACGATGTAGACAGAAGCAGGAGATGAACTGAGTTGAAAAATGGATTCTAACGAGTGAGATTCCAAGCAAAGAGGCTTTTGCAATATCTGAACTAATATATTTGCCTATACTTTCCTTTATGTGTAGGCATAGCAATAAAATATGACAAAAACCCATGTCTAAAATAGTTCTTTCAATAAGCATAAAAGAAAGATTCGAAGGGATAAAAAAAAATTGTGCCATGATTTAATTAAAAGATTTCTTGGCTTTACATAAAATGATGCCATGTCTTACATTCAGTGGCATCTAAGGTTAGGTGAATTTGTTTGGAAAAAAAAATTGAAAAACAAGACTCCAAAGCACTCTTGACCCCAGACACTTCTCTATTGGTTCATCCATTTACCTAATTTCCCAGTATTTAATTCCCATGTCTATTTTCAGGACTGACTTACATTGCAGGTTCCAATGCAACAACTGACTTACATTGCAGGTTCTAATGTAACCACTGTCCTTAACGAGTACATAGATTTGTTGCCTTCTCTCCAGAGGCATGAGATTTGTTGCCTCCGACAGTGGTTGTCAAAGGGTTGTCCTGGGACCAGCAGCATCAGCATCAATGCACATTCTGAGGCCTCCCAGGACCTGCTAACTCGGACAATGGGGGAGAAGAAGGGGTTCCAACAAGCCTTCCAGGTCATTCTGATGCATGCTGGAGTTTGAGAATCGATGCTATAGGAAAAACACCCAGTACCATCTACCATCAACTTGTCCACTCACGTGTCACCACTCACTGAAGTTTAACTACAATGTCCAGAGAATTAACTGTGCACCAGGCACTATGTGGAAGGCTGAATGCTGCCTCACAATCCAAAGTGGTATGTGTGTAAATGACTAAATAAAATGCAAAATGGGATGACATGAGTGCTGGCGGGGGTGCCAGAACCATGCTCTGTTCAGGGAGATAGAGGACTGATTCTGATCCAAGAGTCCCGGTGTACTTCATGTCTGAATTTTATAGGTGAAGAAGCTGTTTAGAGCCCACTGTGGTGCTTTCTTATTGATGGAGAGGCACAGTCCCTCTCCTCCAAATGCTGGTGGCCTGGAGGCGGTGTCTGAGATGGCCTTGAAGAGTGAGTAGGAAACCCATAAGTAGGCAGAGGTCTTGAAGGACATTCTGAGTAGAGGGAAAAACAGAAACAAAAGCAGGGAAGTGTGAAAGTAATTATTTTGTTCCGGGAAGAGTGGGTAGCAATCTGCAGTAGTTTAGGTACCTTTTAAGCTTGTAGGAAAGGTTGACAAGGCATGAGAGACCTGGAGGGACAGGAGGGTGTAGCCTGAGAGTGAATTTCCACATCCATGGTCTGAGGTGAGCAGCTGGCAGTGAGGACAAAGATGTTGACAACAGTGTTTCTCATCCTGTAAGAGGAACATGGATTTCCTAGGATCTGGTTAAACTGCGGGCTCTGATTCATCATCTTGGGATGGGCCTGCAGTTGTGTCTTTTTGAGCAGCTCCCAGGTGATGTTCATGCTTTTTGTACCTGGATCACACTCGGAGTGGTGATGGCCTGGAGGGGAACGCAGGTGCTACAGGGAGAGTACATGAAGATGCTTGGAAATGATGCCTTTATGTTGCTGTCAGGATACATGATTGGATGGGTCCATGATGGTGTTTTCAGAAGAATGGCAACAGATGGAAAGGAAAATGGGAATTGGGGGCAAAAGTTTTCATAAAGCAAAGGCGGAAAGTGGAGTTCTGCAGATGAAAAGGAGGTTGTTGGAAACAGAACAGTGTATCCACTGCAATTAGTCTCGGCAGTGCGTGACAATAAATTCCTGATAACAATGGCTTAAACCAAAGGGACTTTTATGTCTGTCTCACATCCAGAAAGTCAGGAGGTTGGTAGTGTAGGGTGGAATGTGATTTAACAGTGCCATTGACTTCCCTGGATCCCATCATTCTGCTTTACCATCCTCAGCTCTAGGTTGAGGCCCCTCAGTGTCCAATATCATGCTAGAGCATCAACATCCTTGTTGCAGGCTAGCAGCCAAAAGTAGTGGAAGAGAAGGCCAAAAACGGGGACACATCTCAACAGCAAAAGTGATTGCAAGTGGATTCCTTGAAGTTCCATGGCCATGCCCAACTGCCAAAGGGGCAGGGAGACACAGTCATTTCTCTGGCTGCTTTGCTCTCCTGAATGTAAGCAGAAGTCTGTTCCTAAGCAGAAAAGGGACAATGGATATAGGGAGGCAACATGGCAGTCCTTGCTGCAACTGGAATCCATGGTGACAATTCAAAAGGGGAGGGCACAATGAAGTAATCAGATTCTTAGGGGATACTTGAGTGTCGGCCTCTTGTGCTCATGGGTGTCTGAATCTACTTGTGTCTTGCGATTTGGCTAGTTCATTAGTGTGAGTGTTCCTCTCCTCTGTCATAAAAACCTGTCCCAATCCTTCTCATCTGCAAGAGCTAGCTCCACTGCCATCTCCTCCAATAACTGTGGCTGCATTTCACAGGGTTGTTCCAAAAAGTCAAGGTAAAGCACTAGGAACAATGCTTGGCACATATTATGTGCTGGGCACATAATAACCGCTTAATAAATGCTAGATATGAATTATATGCACCAAGACCCAGCATGGGTGCAGACACATAGTAGGCATTCAATATGCATTTGCTGAATATAATCTACAGCTTCTGGACTGACCTCTGTGCCTTAATTTTTTTCCTCATGTGTCCACCACACCTACCATTCTCCAAGGCCCAGCCAAAAGCCAGAATCTAGCCCCCAATAGGGACATTATTTAGATGAAAGAACATTTTTCCACAGCCATCCTAGTTTTCAGGGTCTTGCCAAGAAATAGAAAAGAAAAGCAATATAAATGTTAATAGGAAATTGTCTATTCACTTTTACTTAGGCTAATCTACAGCAGACCAACAAAGAGGGAATTAGACAGCCGAAGGGATAGGAAAACACGGCACCTTGACAAGCTGAAGCCAAATGGACTGCAGTTTCTAGGAGGAAATGTAATTCCAGGCCAACAAGGAAGGCTATGTGGAAATCAGGACAAAGGGCTTCTCCTTGGGATGCCTCTATGGTGTGAGATGAAGTTCCTGCTGTGGTCCCTGTTTTCCTGGGCATCCATCAAATTAGTGCCTACCATATGCAGCCACAGGTCTGAGTGGTAGGGACAAAAAGGTGATTACAGCAGCTCCTGTCCCCAAGGACTACGGAGGCAAGAAAAATAAACCTATAACTACAATACAGTGTGAGGTAAATGTTACTAGATGTGTAGTCTCAAGATACCTTTAGATAAGCAAGGAAGAGGGGCAGATTGCCAGACCAATGGAGCAGGAGAAACATTAGGTACAAAGTTGTCTTCTTGTAGAGCAGAAGACCCTGAGACGGGGTTCTAAAGGGTGACTAGGAGTTACCCTGGCAAAGAAGGCAGGAAAAGGTGTTCCAGGAAGCGTGAACACCAGGTACAAAGACTAGAGTGCATGAGTTCATGTCCTTTGCAGGGACACTGATGAAGCTGAAAACCATCATCCTCAACAAACTAACACAGGAAAAGAAAACCAAACATCGCATGTTCTCACTCATAAATGGGAGTTGAACAATGAGAACACATGGACACAAGGAGGGGAACATCACACACTGGGGCCTATCAGTGGGGTGGAGGACAAGGGGAGGGAGAGCATTAGGACAAATACCTAATGCATGTGGGGCTTAAAACCCAGATGACAGGCTGACAGGTGTAGCAAACCACTATGGCACGTGTATACCTATGTAACAAACCTGCATGTTTAGGACATGTGTCCCAGAACTTAAAGTGGAAAAAAAAAAAAGAAAAAGAAAAAAAAAAAAAAGACTAGAGAGATACATCATGATAAGCTAAATAACGCCCCCCAGAGATTACCACCTGATAATTCCTGAAATTTGTGAGTATCGCATTACATAACAAAAAAGGACTTTGTAGGTATGATTAAAGACCTAGAGGTGGAAGATGATCCCAGATTATCCTGCTGGGCCTGATATAATTACAAAGGTCCTTATAAGAGAGATGCAGGAAGAGTCGGCATCAGAGGGAATGTTGGTGTGATAATGGAAGCAGAAAGTGGTGTGATTCATTTTGCGGATGGATGATGGGACCACAAGCCAAGGGATGCAGGTGGCTGCTAGAAGCTGAAAAGGGCAAGGGGATGGGATTCTCCCTCCCAGAAGAAGACAGCCCTGTGAACACCCTGACTTTAGTCCAGTGAGACTGATTTTGGACTTCTGACCTCCAGAACTATAAAAGAGTAAATCTGTATTATTTTAAGCCACTAAGTTTATGGTGATTTGATATAGTAGCAACAGAAAACTAACATATACATGTTAAGGTGTGTCTTCCAGAATGTTAAGGAAGAACATCAGAAAAATGAATTGGAGGAGGCAGGCTCAGGCCAAGTCATGGAAGGATCTGTGCACCAGCCTGAGTTTAAGTTTTATCCTCAAGGTGGAGCTTCCACTAAAGCGTCTTAGCAGAGGGATACTAAAGCGCTGAATTGTCAAATTTCTAGATCTTAAATCTTAGGAATGACCACATCTAATTCTCCATTTTATTGACTCATTTCTTTTATTATAGACTGTAACGATTGTATAAAACAAAGGAATAATCTAATGAAATATGGAAGGCTATTTCATCCCTCCAAATTCCACTCTAATGTTCTTGAAGATGCATACATGTATCTGCAGGGCTGTGACCCAGTACAAGCATGGGTGTGCAGACAGGGGAACTTACTGGAAATTGGAGATTTCTCCCCAGAATCCTGGCCTGATGATTGCTGTATGGCTACAAAGGCCTCGTTCAAATGTCCCACCCTGCCCCAACTCCAGGAACGGGACAGGCAACCCATGTTCACTGAGTGCTCTCTTAGGGCCAGAAGCTTTGTGAACATTCCATCATTGAGCTCACCACGATCTTTCTAGGCAGTACCCTCAGCTGCCAGGAGCCTCTTGCAACTGAGCCTGATTCCCTGAGCACTGCTGTTGTAAGGCACAACACCCATCAGCAAAGCCTGGAAAAGATGATAATCCACCTACACATGGTCCCTACCTACCTCTGCCCAATCTCTGTCTACACACAGAAAAGCACTGAAGGGTAGAATTCCAGCTGGCCTCCTCCTTCTTACTTACTCTTGGTACACCAACCTTTGTGCACTCACACACCCCTTGTCAGGGCCCCTGCCAGCTATGTCCTTGGCCGAATGTTGCTTGCTGCCAAAGGAATCACTTAGGTGGCCTCTAAGCAGCCCCGGATCTGACAAGCTGGGTCTGCTCTAGCACTGCTGCTAGACCCCTGAGGCCACGGCCAGACACGCAGAGGCTCTAAAGCAGTGCTCTGCCTGTTGCCAGAGCAGGGGACCCACACTAAGGAGGACCCAAGGCACAAGAAACCTGAGTTCAAATCCTCACTGAGACACTTCACGGCTGTGAAACCTTGGCCAAGTCACTGTCCTTCCATCAAAACAGTAGGGTGTGGCCATCACCAACACTTGCCACCATGGTTCACCCCATAAATTAGAAAGCTACACTTCTCATGCATCTGACAGGTCCCACAGCCACAGAGGCCTCTGTGGTGGAAACACACACAATATAACACAACACAACACAACACAACACACACACCTGGCAACACTGGGCACTGCTGAAGCCTCAATTTTGAGCTGTTTTCAACAGTGTTGTCATGAACAGATTCTTGCAGAGTCTGCTCCACCCCCTTCCATCTTTTCTTTTAAAATCTATATTTGGAGACAGTATTTCCCGGAAAATAAAAGCATTGAGTTGAAGGGTCTATCATGGAGTTAAAGGATACACACAATTTATGGTTCTTGTGATGACCTGGCTCTCTCCAGGAAAAGCGATGTTGATGCCACCAGCAAGTCAGATCAGACAACACTGCTCACGTCCCTACTTCATTCCAGCATGGAACTAAGCACTTCAGTTATTCTTTTCCAATACCACACAATGCTCAGCCCCATTTGACAGATGAGGAAAGTGAAGTTATGGAAAGCAAAGCGACTTGTCCAAGGCAATACAGTTATTCTGAGACAGAGCTGGGAGAAGAATTTAAGTCCCTGGAATCTTCCAACTCCATTGTATCTATTGAATTATTCAGGTCTTTGAGTTATCCCACACTACTTCAACAGTTTTCATTCATTACAGATAACCACAGGCCAGGTTCTAGACTGGCTACTTTATTATATACACTACCGCGTTCATCCAAGTCAATAAGGCAATAAACATGATAATGTTTTCAATGATGATAATAGCACCTACCTACTACTGAATGTTTAATATGTGCAGGCATTGTGTAAGGCACTTACATTATTTTAACTCTAAAAATCTATGAGTTACCATTAACATGCCCAGTTTATAGATGAAAGAATTGGAGCTCGGAAAAGAGACATTGCCCAAGAGTCCCACAGATGATAAATGGAAAACACATCCATCAATAAATGGATTTGAACACAGGGCTGGCTCCTAACAGTTAACTGCCCCAGGTGGGTGACAAGAAAGAAGGTTTCTAAAGATGACAGTGAGAAAAATCAGCATTCCATGTTGCTTTGTCTTCCCTGCAATGTGCTGTGTGTCATTTGATCAGTGCTGAGTTTATTTCAACCCCATCAGACTGGCTGCATACAAATGCATGTCTTTCTCTTCTGGGGGCTGCTTCCCATTATAGCAAACATGGATCACACAGCTCAGCCCACACCCCCACACAAGCCTCCAGGGTACCGCCTCCGATGGCCAAGAGGGACCTCGTCAGGGCCTGAGAACAGAGAGAAAGCTCCCTCTCATGGCACCATTTGCACTGCAGAGGAGGAAACAGGAAGGGGGAGCTCCTAGAAAGCAGCAAGAGTATCCTGGTATAAGGGGTGAGCTTCAAGGCTAGGAAAGAAGCCATAGGTTCAAGTCCCAACTCGGCCCATAACTCAATGTGTGACCTGGGGTAAGTCAGTCTTGGTCACAGGACAACTAATAAAATTATTAAACAAATAACTTGATGTAATTTCAGATTCTCCTTCTGGAAGGGAATGGAAGAGGTTCTAGTAAAGATAAGCTGAATCGCTTTAAAGAAAGAAAATGATTCAGCAAATCCAGACAGAAGATACCTGGGCCTCAGATCATTTCCATAGCTAACCTACCTTCTTAGAAGTTCTTTTCGTCAAAAGACAGAGAGCACATGTACCCTAAAACCTAAAGTATAATTAAAAAAAAAAAAAAAAAAGACAGAGAGACATAAATCCCCACGAATTGGCCCTTTTCTGCCCTCAGGCAGGTATAATCTCAAATTCTTCCTGATCCATGACATCTCAGATCCTGAAACCACTGCAGAATGAAACAGCCCTATGGACACCCTGACTTTAGTCCAGTGAGACTGATTTTGGACTTCTGACCTCCAGAACTATAAAAAAGTAAATCTGTATTATTTTAAGCCACTAAGTTTATGGTGATTTGATATAGTAGCAACAGAAAACTAACATATATGTGTTAAGGTATGTCTTCCAGAAGGCAGCCTGAAAAAGCAACCATCACCCCATCATTGAGTAAGAATTCTATCATCTTCAGTAGATCCAGAACTGGCACACGAGACCAATTCTAGCTGAATAATATCATGGCTACTAAAGACGTGGGAGGGAATGGAGAAAACACGCTGGCTTCCCTCCCTCACTGCCCTGATACTAGATGCATCTGTCAGGTGAGAAAGGGAGAGCTCCCGGGGCCACACCTGCCCCCTGGCACAAGCAGGCCCATCATTTTACTGTGAGTCCATCAGTAAAATACAAGGAGTATCCAGGTGAATAGGAAAAGCATTCAACCTCCCTATAACAAAATTTATAAAATCAACGTTAGCTTGCCAGGGATTCTCTTTGACTGTAACTTAGAAAGTCTCAAGGTGTTAACAGCTGGAAGTGGCTACTGGGTTCCTAAAATGCTATAGCTGGGGTTTATGGCTACATTTCTGATGCACAACAACCAAGACCGTCCAAGCACACACGCACCATGCTCCCTCCTTTCTCCAGCTGCTCTGGCTTTGCAGCCAATCTTACTCCCTGGTCTCAGTTCTTTGGAATCAAAGGAGCTTTCTAAAATATCAAGCTGCTTTAGAAAAGTGTCAATTTGTAAATTCTCCATTTGGCCCTGTCTACCTGCAAAGATACAGATAAGTCTGGGGGAAGCAAAAGAAGAGGATTTTGTGTCTCTTTTTAGTTTCCAGATGGAGCTGCCTCCCACAGTCGACCCACACACCCAAGTGGCTGATGTCACTGTTATGATTTTAGTAGCACTGTGAGGGCCCTGGGGGCGAGAACCCCCATAAAAATCAACAATATCAAGCACATCTGAGAAAGCCAGAGAGATAGAAACTAGGGAACCAGAGTGTGCTTAGCTCTGGAAGTGTCTGCAGAATTGCCAAGCAGAGACCTATCATATGGGCATCTGTGCACACGCACAGGATAGAATGAGCCAGGGCCTTGGAGAGGATGACACTTGACAAGGCTGACGATGTCCAAGCTGCTGAGAAGGATCCAGTCCCAAATATCACCCAGAAGGACCTTAGGGAAAATTCCCTTGGCCACTGTGTAGAATGTCAGGCTCAGGACTAAGAAAGCACCTGTCCCAGAGGAGAAAAAGAGTGTTTTCAACCAAGCTTGGCACTGTCGTGAGTCCAGCCTCCACGGACTGAATAGAAGTTAGGAGTTGTTAATGTGGAGCTGCTATTAGAGCGAGAGAGGGACGGAGGGAAGGAAAGAGAAAAGAAAAGTCTAAGGAATATGACAGTGCACTGGGCACTGAGGCTGTCTATGGGGAAAAGAGGCTCTGGAAGGGGGTTGTGGTGGCCATTGTGTAGATAGAGACCCTCATACGCAGCCCAGCCAGAAGCCCTCCTGAGTGCCCCCTCGCCATAACACAGACATTACATGCCTGCCTGAGGCATTTCATCCCTTCAGGTGATTGTCATCGTACTATGTTGCTAGGGCGGCCGTAACAGAATACCAGACTGTGGGGCTGAAACAACAGGAATTCATTCTCTTAGAGTTTTGGAGGTTGGAAGTCTGATATCAAAGTGTTGGCAGAGTTTGTTTCTTCTTTTTCGTGTGTGTGAGACAGAGTCTCGCTCTGTCGCCCAGGCTGGAGTACAGTGGTGCGATCTCGGCTCACTGCAACCTCTGCCTCCCAGGTTCAAGCGATTCTCCTGCCACAGCCTCCTGAGTAGGAGGGATTGCAGGCATGTGCTACCACACCTGGCTAATTTTTGTATTTTTAATAAAGTCGGGGTTTCACGATGTTGGTCAGGCTGGTCTCGAACTCCTGACCTCATGATCCGCCCGCCTCGGCTTCCCAAAGTGCTGGGGTTACAGGCGTGAGCCACCGCCCCCTGCAGCTGGCCATCTTCTGCCTGTGTCTTCATGGGGTCTTTCCTCTGTATCTGTGTCCTAATCTCTTCCTCTTATAGGGACACCAGTTGGATTGGACTAGGGCCCACCATAATGACCTCATTTTACTTTAATCACCTCTGTAAAGACCCCATCCCCAAACAGTCACATTCCTGGGTACCAGGTGTTAAGGCTTCAACACATAACTTCAGACACGGAGGGGTGCAATTCAGCCAATCACAGTCATTACCATTTTTATACCACTGAGCAAAATGAGACGCACAGGAAGTAAGTGATTCTCAAAAGCCACCCCGCTCATCTGCAGCAGAGCCAGGGTTAAAATCCAGACCTCCAAGACCCTGAAAACATGATCCCACCATGCCACGAAGCTGCCCAGACCTGTGAGGTTGCTGGCGTCAGGCCCTGTTTTACAAATAAGAGAGCCAAGGCTGAGGAAGGTAAAGGAACTTACCAGAGGGTCATGGATCTAAAAAGAGTGGCACTGGGACTCATATCTAGGGTCTACCTAGCTTTACCCCTACTAGTCATTTGCATTGAACGCACGCCAAGACTGCACTTGGATTTAAATTCATCCTTGGTGATGAGCGCAGTAGTGCCCTTCCTTCATAACTCATTCTCCTCTATTCAGGGTGGTCCAGGTGGCACGGTTGTTTAAAAGTTTCTTAATGAATTTAAATTCATCCTTGGTGATGAGTGCAGTAGCACCCTTCCTTCATAACTCATTCTCCTCTATTCAGGGTGGTCTAGGTGGCACGGCTGTTTAGAGGTACCTACTCTCCATTTTAATTCTTTTTTTTTTTTTTTTGGAGACAGAGCCTCACTCAGTTGCCCAGGCTGGAGTGCAGTGGCGCGATCTCAGCTCACTGCAAGCTCCACCTCCTGGGTTCACACCATTCTCCTGCCTCAGCCTCCCGAGTACCTGGGACTACAGGCGCCCACCACCACGCCTGGCTAATTTTTTGTATTGTTAGTGGAGATGGGGTTTCACTGTGTTAGCCAGGATTGTCTCGATCTCCTGACCTCGTGATCTGCTCGCCTCAGCCTCCCAAAGTGCTGGGATTACAGGCGTGAGCCACCGTGCCCGGCCTAATTCTGTAATTCTTCAATTAATTTCTTAATATTTACAAATCTTAGGAAAGGTGTTTAAAATCCTTCATTAAAGGCTATATGATCACAGCATCCTTCAGTGAGTCCCTATGTTACTGACGCTGGCTCTCTTGATTTGTACTTTATGCTTCCTTGGGGACTCTCCATGGTGCTTACTATAAAACCTTGTACTTAGTAGCTTCCTGATAAATATTTGCCAAATGCATGAATGGATGGACGGACAAAGTGGTCCGAGGAACCTCAAAAGGCCCTTCCCAGCTTTAAGCTTCATGATTCTGCTCTAGGGGATGACACAGTGGGATTGCTGCCCCATGGCTCAGCACCGCGTCAGATCTAAACCAGAAGTTTTGATCTCCTCTGTGTATCTTCTTCCAACAAAGCCAGCATGTCAGGACAGCATCACCAACCAAAACAAGGCAGGGATAAGAAGCTGTCTTTGAGAATAATGGGCTTTGCCCAGGCACAAAATGATAGAAAGCTCTGGGAATCAATTAAACTTTCCCTTTATAATTAATGCTAATACTTTTTTTTTTTTTTTTGAGATGGAGTCATGCTCTGTCACCCAGGCTGGAGTGCAGTGGTGTGATCTTGGCTCACTGCAACCTCCACTCCCGGGTTCAAGCAATTCTCGTGCCTCAGCCTCCCGAGTAGCTGGGATTACAGGCATGCGCCACCAAGCCCAGCTAATGTTTATATTTTTCATACAGACGGGGTTTTGCCATGTTAGCCAGGCTGGTCTCGAACTCCTGACCTCAGGTGATCCGCCCGCCTTGGCCTCTCAAAGTGCTAGGATTACAGGCATGAGCCACCACGCCCAGCTGGCCAATGCTACTTTGATGTACCTTCCTCTCTCATCAGACCTTTGCTAGGCGGAAAACAAAAAAAAAAAAAGGAAAACTTCATCATCACTGTATATTTCCACTGTCCCTGCTGTCTATATTCCCACTTGGAAAATGCTACTGCCATTCAACAAATGTCTGTTTGAGTAGCTATACAAGCAAAGAACTACCCTGGGCACTTTCCAAAGAAGCAGAAGACAATAGCTCATGACAGCAAGGCAGTTACAAGCAATTCAAGGAGATTAAAAAAAAAACCAAAAACTTAAGAATGCAGAATAATGTAATACAAATTGTATTCGGTGTTAAGCCTTTGAGGAATAACCAGTCTGGGGAAAGGTTTTAAAGACTAACGTCTTCTCAGAAGAGACTGAATCAGTGAATCAAAGAATCAAATTAAAAATGAAAACTGGAAGAATTGGCCCCAGAAAATGGCTAGGTCACGGTCTAATGGATGATCATGGTGATGAACCAGCCAGGGAGCCGAACAAGTTAGGAAGACAGTGGCAATGAAGGCTCAGAAGCCATACTGTGTGTCAAGGGGAAAGGAACAACTCGTCCCTGGCTGGCTGGAGAAAGGAGAATGGGAATGACAGCAGCAGGTGCAGAGAGTTCCTGGAGGACCACAAAAGGTTCTTTTAATCAGAGGCATTTAGACTGGACACAATGGGCACAAGGCACTCATTTGATTTTTCTGAGCAGAGGAAAAGAATGATGCAAATTCCTAAGGAGTTCATAACATTCCAACAACTCTGCTGTCATTTGAGTAGAATAAATCAAGATCACCACAATGGCAGGTACATCGATCCAAGCGTAATGGGGTCGTCCTACACACTAGAGAAGGAAACGGCAAAATTCTTTAAAACCAGGGGCACATTTCAGTGGGAAGTCATTATTTTGAAAAAGGGGCATTAGAGTACAAGATAAATGCTGTATGAGGTTTTTTCTCAAAAGACCAGTTAAAACTTAGAAATTTCCAAAGCAACAAATCACACAGCTGGAAAACTGTCCCAAATCTTTATGTAAGAAATCATTCGCTCATCATTTATTGTGCCCCTACTGTGTACGAGGCACTGTGCTGGATACAGACCCCAAGCAAGCAAGAGTGGGCCAAGTGTTACAGGAGCAGCTGTAGAGTGACAAACACCGAGCTTCAGCTTAATCCCACAGAGTACAGCAGTTTCCCCAGGTGAACAAGGTGAAGCAAGGCAGGAGAGAAAAGAGTCCCGCTAAGTCAGGAGCTGTGCAAGAGCAAGGGGTGGCCACCAGGCTCCCATGTTTTGTAACCTGCTGGAGCGAAGGGTCCAGGGGGTCTGCAGCAGGATAGGAGACAGGGAAGAACTGAGATCCGAAGGTTAGAATGGATTGGTCTCTTTCAAGGGTTCTAACCCCTGTGTTAAAATCCTCTGCTACACCACACCTCTATCTAGAATTCTTCACACTTTCGTTTAAATGTGTCCTAAAATACTGAATAGAACATGGGTCTGAAGGATACCCTGGAAACCAGGAATGAGGCCGACCTCCTTACCGGAGAGAAGTTAGGTGAGCTGCCCACAGCTGACTGATACATAGGATGCTGTACAGGAAAACTGCCTGCTACCTATGGCCAAATGATAGGAGCAGAAACACCTCTGAGACCAGACTAAAAGGAAAGAGCACAGAGAAGGGAAAAGGTAAGAATATGAGTTCGTTTGTGTTTGTTTTAGAGTTGGGGTCTCACTTTATCACCCAGGCTGGAGTGCAATGGTGTGATCATCGCTCACTGCAGCCTCAAACTTCTGGACTCCAGCAATCCTCCTTCCTCAGCCTCTCGGGTAGCTGAGACTACAAGTGAGCACCACTATGCTTGGGTAATTTTTATTTTTATTGTTTTGTTTGTTTGTTTTTTTTTTTTGAAGAGACGGGGTCTTGCTATGTTGCATAGGTTACTCTCGAACTCCTGGCCTCAAGTAGTCCTCTTGCGTCAGCCTCCCAAAGTGTTGGGATTGTAGGCGTGAGCCACCATGCCTGACCTAGAAACACGGATTTTAAACAGATATTATCTTCTCCAGATTTCAGAAAATAAAGGTAAGAGCTAACGTGTGCTGCATATTGAGTGGTGTGCCACTTTATAAAGGAGGAAGTCCAGAGAAATGGAGTAACTTGTCCCAGCCAAACCACCCAACAAGTAGAGCTAACGCCAAGATTCAACCCCAGGCAGTTTGAGTCTGGAGAGCGTTAACCACTACCACTATCCCATTTGGCACAACCCTGGGGATGGGGGAAAAAAAAGGGCAAATCCTACCCGGACAGGGAAGCTGGAGCCTGGATTGCAGGCCTAACACTGGAAATGAATGGCCTTGAGCCAGTAAAGATGCCAGCCTCAGTGGGAGAAATGGCCCTGCAGTGAGCATCTAAACAGTCTTCAGGCAGGCAGGAGCAGACGGATCACAGGCTCGAAGGCTTCTAGAGGAGACCAGCACAAGAGGGGTATGTTTACTGAGGCCAGGAACCCACTGGCTATGAGGTGGGTCCAGCCATGGGGTAAC
Source organism: Hylobates moloch (assembly GCF_009828535.3). Classification (NCBI taxonomy): domain Eukaryota; kingdom Metazoa; phylum Chordata; class Mammalia; order Primates; family Hylobatidae; genus Hylobates; species Hylobates moloch. The sequence continues at coordinate 18,772,896 of NW_026652294.1, read as the reverse complement.
TAGGTGAGTCACACAGTCCACTCCATCATCGATGGAAATTCATCAGGAAACCGCTCCTTGACTCTGAACGGTCAAGAGATGAAAGAAATGGATAGAGAATTGGAGGAAACAAACAGTAATTAGAGTCACAGAAATTGAGGGGTGAGGGGTACAGTGTGTGTGTGTGTGTGTGTGTGTGTGTGTGTGTGTGTGTGTCTACATGTGGGTAGCATGCACCCTGCTGAGGCCAGCAAGAAAAGCCACTCACCTACTAGTCAACAACACAGGGAAGAAACCTTGACCTCCATTCTTCAACAGCCTCAACCAGAGTGAAATTTAAATTATGTTTCCATGGTGCGGACTCTGTGCCTTAGGAATTTGCTCTGCATCACCTTTGTACTCACAGAAGGTATATCATAAGTATTTGTCAACGGTGAGGATGACAGCTACACTTTTAAAGGTACCTAAATTGCCTGCCCTGTGGCTAATTTGTTGTGTGTTTGTTCTGAAAAATCGCCCCTTTATGGAACCTCTCCATCCTGACAGCAAAATCCTATCACTTGAGGGCTGAGATGTGCTACGAAGAAGCTCAGTGCTTCATTTCGTATCTATTTTCTTATAATTAATCAGTTTTATTTTAAAAAGAGGAAGGGGATAGATATATCTACAGATGAAGGAAAATAGATTCAGCTTAGAGAAGGATTATACATAATAGTCCCAGAAGGTTTGGCTGTTCAGATGATCATTAAAGGAATGGATGGAGTTGGTTTTAAAAAAAAAAGTCCCAGCTCCCCCAGGATCAGATGAAGAAAAATGAGAGGGCTGTTTCCACTCCCTTCTGGAACCACATTAAAATGTATCCCTAAACAGCCTTTCACTAGGAATCCCCCCTGCTATTCCACTAGTACATAAATGCAGAGAACCATATCTGGCTACTGGGAAGTACGTCAATCACAGCTCAGGATTCATTCATTCCGTGGTCACTCGTGGTTTATTTGAAACACACAAGCCAGCATACACAGCTGGACACAGCAAACCAGGTCAGCACTCTTAATTACCTAATTGGTGGTTCTGTTTTAGGCTCTTTTTTTTTTCAGGTTAAAGTTTCTTAATGCATAAATGATCAATCCATGTATTTGTTTACTCTTCTTCCTTGATATTCAGCATTTTAAAATGAGTGCCCAGGGCTGGGCACAGTGGCTCCCATGTGTAATCACAGCACCTTGGCTGTCCAAGGTGAGAGTATCACTTGATCCCAGGAGTTCAAGACCAGCGTGGGCAACATGGTGAGACCCTGTGCCTGCAAAAAATTTTAAAAATTAGCCAGCTCTGGTGGCGTGTGCCTGTGTTCCCAGCTATTTAGGAGGCTGAGGTGAGAGGATCACTTGAGTTTGGGAGGTTGAGGCTGCACTGAGCCAGGATGGTGCTGCTGCACTCCAGCCTGGGTGACAGTAAGACCCTGTCTCAAAGAAAAAGTACATAAAATAAAATAAAACAAAACAAAATAAAATAAAATAATGAGTACCCAGTAGTCAATAATGAAAGCGGAATCATTCTGGAAACTGGTCCATGCAGACTGACTCCTGCCCTCCTACCAAGTTGGCTACTACAGCTGAAGTGCCCACTCTCCTACCACCGTGGTGACCAGCAGGCCAGAAATGTTGCCCCTCTTCCATCGCACACATGATCATGTAATTCCAAAGAAATGAGAAAAGCTGGTCTTGGCCTGGAGAAATGAGGACCCCCTCGTTCAGAGAACAGCCTCACATTCAAGATCATGGAGATAAAAAAAACCCCAGCTCTAGAGTTGGATAAGGCTGGTTCAACCCTTGGCTTCTCTAGCTGTATACCATGGAGACGTTCCTTACCCTCACTAAGCCTCATCTGTAAACTGGGGGACATAATTATACCCACTTAATAGAATTAGATGACCAAAGTCGAAAATGAGATAAAAGACAACACACAATCTATTGGGGACAATGACAAATAATAACTGCTTTAGTCATATAAATGCCAAATTAAGCACTGTAATATAAATTTACCTTGATAACAAATCAATCGAAGAAAGGAAAAACAAAAGAAATTGGCAGGATAATCTTCACTGCTCAGGTAAAACTGACAGTGGCATGGTCCTATGTTGCTACCCAACTTGTTCTCACTCAGGCCTGTGGCCTCCCTTGGCCCAACTGGCCTCAGGTATTTGTGTGAAAGAACAGCAACCACACACAGGCCTCTGACCCATTCAAACCCCACTCTGCTCCATGTACCCTAAATTCCAATCTACACCATCTCAGGTTATGGAAAGATGGCAGGTGATTACCTCATCTGTAATGAACGTCGGACACATTCCTCACCCCCTTCAGATTGTCCTCTGGAATTCAAAGGCAGTCCCCTCTCATATCCTTTGGAGGCATGCTGCCAGAAGGGCTTGTTGGCAAGAGGTGGAAGAAATCAGGAAGCAGAAGAGACTATTTAAGTAGCAGGGATATCTGAACTCCATGCTCAATTGATGGAGGCTCCACTTCCACCATCTTTGGGCTCCTACCTTTGCATGAGAAGCTTGGACTAGAAAGAATTGGAATTAGGGTCGTTCCTTCAAAATCTTCACTTTACACAATCAGAAATGGAAGTCCAGAGCAAATTAAGCAGTTGTATGAGATCACTCAGTTAAGTTACTGGCTAGGTCAGGCCTACAGCCCAGAGTTACCTGCCTATAACCTCAGGCGTTTCTCATGTCTTAACATCACTCATGAAAATCTCTTTTTACCACCAACGGGGTGGTCTTTTTCCAAGCTCACTGAGTCCTCCCATACTCCTTAGAGGTATGACAGATCCATGTCATCCTGCTTCTTTGAATTAATGTTCCTAAGGGCAGGCTGGTAACTGGATACTAGGTAACACCTGGGTGACTTTTTAAAAGTGGTCTTCCTGGCTGGCTGCACTCTCATCCCCCCACTGCATATGCAGCTATCCTTTTAACTGCAAAGCAAACATCCTTCCATAGCCCCATCCCCTTGTACTGTCTACAGCAGTGGCTCCTAAACTTTATCCAGCATCAGGGTCCACTGGATGGCTAAGTTAAATGTAGGATCGTCAGGCCCTAACCCCCAGAGCATCTGCCTCTGAAATAGAGTCCAAGCATTTGTATTTCAAACAAGTTCCTAGTTCAGAAATTCTCTTCCCCTAGCTCCCCAATCAAACAACACGTGGCAAGGATTGGAAAGCAGATTCGCCCCCAGTTGCAACTGCAGTGGCATTGCACAGGCTAGGCTAAAGTTGTCACTCTCACAGGATCACAGACAGACATCATTGAGCAAAGGGCCCCCATGGAAACGCGGCAGATCCCAGCTGACAATGACTTTCCTTTCACTGTTCTGAAACCAGCACTAAGAAATTTCTCTAGAGTTACAAACCTTCCACAAGTTTATTTAATTTTGAGTTAATTCCCCATTACTAACTACTAATTCCAAATTCATGTTTCCCTCCCGATAAATTGCCCCAGTTCCTTGCACAATGTACATTCAAATTTCCATCTCACCCCATATGTTTAAGTATGATCAACACAGGTCACAGGTAGCTCTTACTTTGGGAAACAGTGATTAAGTCTTCAAATCTGTTCCCATAAAATGATTCTTAGATCATCAGGTTGATGAATTTAGGAAATTAAAATATAGGATGGCCGTTAGATTTGAATTTCTGATAAACAATTTTTTTTTTTTTTTTTTTTTTGAGACGGAGTCTTGCTCTGTCCCCCCAGCTAGAGTGCAGTGGCGCGATCTCGGCTCACTGCAAGCTCCGCCTCCTGGGTTCACGCCATTCTCCTGCCTCAGCCTCCCGAGCAGCTGGGACTACAGGTGCCCGCCAACACGCCCGGCTAATTTTTTTGTATTTTTAGTAGAGACGGGATTTCACCATGTTAGCCAGGATGGTCTCGATCTCCTGACCTCATGATCCGCCCGCCTCGGCCTCCCAAAGTGCTGGGATTACAGGCTTGAGCCACCGCGCCCGGCCAACAATAAGTTTTTTTGTATAAACATATGCCCTGCAATATTTAGGATATATTTATACTGAAAAAATTGGCCACTGTTTATGTGAAATTCCGATTTAACAGAGGGGACTACATTTTTATATGGCAACTCTACTTCATCTGTGGCATTTGTTCAGAAATTTTTTTTGTTTTCTTTGTTATTATTGTTGTTGTTGTTTTGAAACAGAATCTCAGTCTGTCACCCAGGTTCAAAAACAGTGGTGTGATCACAGCTCACTGCAGCCTTGACCTCCCAGGCTCCAGCGATCCTTCTACCTCCTGAGTAGCTGGGACCACAGGCATATACCAACACACCCAGCTAACTTATATATTTGTTTTAGAGACAGGTTTTCACCATGTTGCCCAGGCTGGTCTCGAACTCCTGCACTCAAGAGCAATCCACCTGCCTTGGCCTCCCAAAGTGTTGGGATTACAGGCATGAGCCACCACACCTGGCCACCCCCAAAATATTTACTGAGCCTCTATTATGTGTCACTTGCTGTAAATACAAGACATGGAGCCAGAGTGTGTTAGTAAGTGTTTAACAACCGGTTCCTGGGAAGGGGATAAATTTTACTGTTGGCTCATGGTTGGCGACCCTGCAGCCATCCTGCAAATATGAGAAGGCGAAAAGACCTGCAGAGATGCCCATTCAGAGCACAGACATTATGGAGCCACAAAACCAGTGTCAACAACCAAGATCTCGTTATAGATCAAATGAATGAGTTCTTACTTGTTTAAACCATTAAACGAGTTGTTTTTTGTTGTTATTGGAAATGACAAATGATTCCCAACTGGGTTTGCAATAATCTAATGCCACTGCCGATCTGACAGGAGGCGGAGCTCAGGGGGTAACACAAGTGATGGGGAGTGGCTGTAAATACAGATGAAGCTTTTCTCACTAGCTGGCAACCCCTAACCTCCTGCTGTGTGGCCATGTTCCTAATAGGCCACGGACTGGTACCAGGGGCTGAGGACCCCGAGCTATACTATATATGCTAGGTGTACACTCTATGATATTTACATAACAACAAAATTGCCTAACAATCAATTTCCCAGAATGTATCCCAGTCGTATGCATGACTATACTACAAAAGTACTACAATTACTTTTTAATAATTTGTTTTCTTTTCTGAGAGTGACTGTACCAGCACACACTTGAGGTCCAAGTCCCAGAGGCCAGAGAATGTGGCCTGTGGTTACATAAGATTGGAAAAGAAAATGTCAGAGAAGGAACTGGCTACAAAGTAGACAGGGCCTGCATCTCACAGATCCTTGTAGGCCTGAAGAAGTGCAGACTGCCTTAAGCCACAGGTGGTTTAAGCAAGGGAGTGTAGTGGTTGGTCTGCTGATCTGGTGTCACAGCAGAGATGGTTCCTAAGAAAAGATAAGGCAACTGAGGCCAGGGGGCTGCTGGAAAAAGAACAGCCCAATTCCCAGGAATGCCCTCCTCAAGCAGGGAAAGAGAGCCTGCTTTGGGTGGGTAATTTTGGGGTCCTTAGTGCTTACGGGATTCCTGGAGGAAAAGGAAACCAGATATTCAGAGCATGAAAGTAAACTAAATCCTCTTGATGGAAAACAAAGAAATGGAGGCAAAGGAAGTGGAATTCAACAGCGTGGTGTCAACTAAACAACAAAACTGGGCTTTATAATTTGCAGCTGCTACAATATTTAGTGAGGTTATCTTTGTAGAAGTGACTTTGGAATCAGGTGTTGTGGAGGAGAAGAGGACTGAACTTAAGACTTGCTAGTTCTATTCTGGAATCCTGGCTTTCCAGAGGTAGGACGCTGAACAAGACATTAAACCAGAGCAAAACACACATTCCTTTTGAATGGCAATAGTCTCATTCATAGAATATGGGCAAAAATTCCTGTTTCCACAGGTTTCTTATGACGATTAGGTGAGAATTTGAATGTGCACGTTTCTTATGAGTGCCATGCTTGATAATCACAGGAGACTATTATCAATTCATACAATATCGAAATTCACGCACTTACCTTAAATGTCTGGGTGAAATAGGGAAAGGCAAAGAACAAGAAAGTACACACACCTGTGAGCATAAACGGGCAACACACTTGTGAACATTCTCAGCAAGTGTCTTTAAAGACAATCTTCTAAGGCAAATCCACGCCCGCAACTGAAGGGCAGCTTATAAATTTGCCAAAGAATCAGAGCAGCCACACAGTAAATGCATGTGCTGCTCCTTTTAAGCTTATTAAATGGTGCAGGTTAAAGGTATCGTAGACAAACTCCAAGTGGCATAGGACAAAGAACTTCTCACAGAAGCTCTGGACTGTGTGCATCCTGATTGGTCTGAGTGGTATCTTTTTCCTTGGTACTAAGCAGGAACACAAAAGCCTTATGTACAACCCCCATACTGTTTTGTACTTTTTATTTTTGTCTTTGGTATATTGTTTTATAGGCAGCAGTCAGAGCCACAATGGAGATCCTTGGGTAAGAAATTACTTTGTTGGCTGGGTGCAGTGGCTCACGCCTGTAATCCCAGCAGTTTGGGAGGCCAAGGCGGGTGGATCACCTGAGGTCAACAGTTCAAGACCAGCCTGGCCAACATGGTGAAACCCCATCTCTACTAAAAATACAAAAAATTAGCCAGGTGTGGTGGCAGGCATCTGTAAACTCAGCTACTTCGGAGGCTGAGGCAGGAGAATCGCTTGAACCTGGGAGGTGGAGGTGCGATAAGCCAAGATCACGCCACTGCCCTCCAGCCTGGGAGGGAGAGAGGGAGAGAGGAAGGGAGGGAGAGGGAGAAGGAGAGGGAGAGGGAGAGGGAGAGGGACAGGGAGAGGAAGAGGAGGGAGAGGCAGAGGGAGAGGGAAGAAAGGAAAGCAAGGAAGGAAGAGAGGGAATTACTTTGTCAATTATAAGTCATTATGAAGATACTAAGGACAATGATGTGGTGATGACAAAAACAACAGTAACAAATATTGTGACAAATACAACGGTAAAAGTCCTTCAAGTGAATGAAAACATGTTGAGCACCTATGATGTGCATGGAACCGAGCTGCACACTATGGGGGAAATACATCATTCCTGCCCTTAGAATTGAATGAACCCACAAAAACATCCAACAGAGTCACAGCAGAAGGCACATTATAGTAAGTCACCAGCGGAGGTAGGTATAATGGCAAGACCAAAGACAGAAAAATAATCCTGATAAGACAGAATAGAAGACACAGTGAAGAGGGACTCTACAAAAAAGGTGAGGTAGGTCTAGGAAGAAGGGGGCGGACCCTGCACGAGTTAACGACTCAGAGACAGAAAAGGAACACGTGCATTTGGGGAACCATGGTGGCCGCGGCATGGGTAGACTGCTGATTGGGGTCACAAGTGGGAGTTGAGGTCGGAGCTTGGGGGTGAGCTGTTTTGATGAAGTTGTAAAGGGAAATCAGAGCAAGATCCTAGAAGGCGGTAAGTGAGCCACTAACAATATCTGGCCTTACCCGTTTGCTTTCTAGGCAATGAGGAGCCACAGAAAGCCTTTGAACAGGGAGTGGCATAGCCTTTGAGGAAGATTCCTCCAGAATCTATACGAAAGGCTGGAGGATAAAAGGAGGCAGAAAGCAAAGTCAAAGGGGTCAGACAGGAGCTAGCAAAGGCTTGTTCGAACAAGGGAGCCATTAGAGACAATTACAAGAAAGAGAAGTTTCTAGTTTAAAAGAACTTTATGAAGCTCTAGTTAAAAAGAAAATGCAGTCATGAATTTCCAGGTTGGCTGCAGACCAAGCCCAGATTTAGGTTCATGGTGTAAAGAGCACAGCCTTCAGGGTCCAGGGACAAAGGGAGGCATGCCATCTTTCTTTCTCCCAAGAAACAGCTCCAGAATGTGGGTGATGTACAAAGAAATTCTAGAATCAGCTCATGTCTACAGATCCTTTGGAAATCCATTGTGTCCAGTGAGGTACTGTAAGGTGATGAGCAGAAACAAGAATGAAAAATGTGCTTGCTGATTCCAAAAACCTCACACACAGACACACACACTGGTATCAGGCGGATTTGGGTAAGGGTCATATGAAGTTAATCAACAAATCAAGGGAAAAGGGACATGGAATTTGGAAAATGACTAAGAAATATTGTAAGATAAAATTTGTGGTGTACCTTACAGAGAAAAACTCCTGTATTTCAGGAGACTGCCATCCACACAGGCATTCTGAGCCCCACTTTTTTTCCCCCTCTACCCATGTGTGATGGTCTCTCTGGGGGACCTCATTCATTCACACAGCTCCCTATACCACCCTTAGCCTGAGAAGGGCCCAGCTGGGCCACCAACCCAACTGGGATTCATCACTGAGCCCAGCCTTTGGTTGCAGCCAAAACAGGAAAGAGAATGAAGGAGGCTAGAAATACCATAAAGACAAACTTGGAGCTAGTGCCGACCAAACCAATTCCCTGCTTCAAAAATGGAACGATGCTGAACCGTCAGCTGAAGAAGTCTGCACAGCTTGAAAGAGGAAGGAAGCATCAAAGGAAGCTTGGTGGAGAGGAGAGTGTGAATAGGGAAGTGCCAACAGGGACACGTGCAGGGGGTGGGAAGGCAGGCAGGACGCCCAGTGAGAGTGACAGAGGCCAGCAGAGCACAAGCATGCAAGGAAACACAGGGAACGAGAGGCTGCGTGGGTGACGGAGTGTGCCGGGGTGACAGGCGGATACGGCACATGATGCAGAGTGGAAGACAACCACAGGTAGAGAAGCATCAGCAAAGGAATGCATTTTTTCTGTTCTCCTAACAATTCAGCAAGCATCAGATGGGAAGGGTGAAGGAGGAGAGCATGAGACAGGGGTGAAAAGCAGAGCCACAGGGACAATGAGGGACTAAGTCTCAGAATACAAAGACCACGGGTCCTTCTTGACTAGACTGATGATGCTATGGGGGTGGAAGTGGAAGTGGGAATCTCTGGCTCTCAGCCACAGTTCTGTAAGGGGCACCTTCATGCCCTCATCTCTATGCTCCAGTAGGCTCATTACCCAGGAGAGAATTATCTCTAGATAGAGGAGGGAAGAGTTGATATAACATAGTCCAAACCCCACCCAGCCATGCCCGCAGGCTACGGTACCGGAGACCCATCCCTCCCAGAAAATGGTGAACAAAGGCTCTGCATGCACTTATCAGCTTTATAACAGTCATGGTAACTTTTCTTCCCTTGGCTCATTCATTTATTCATCCATTCATTCATTCGGCAATTATTACCGAGTGTCTGGGACAAGCTGGGCACTTTTAAGTGTACTGAACATGACCAACCAATCGCCTGCCCTCAGGGAGTTTACAGTCCAGTGGGAGAACATAGAAAAGAGACAGTCTCAACAGCCAGCAAATACAGTGGAGGCATCAGGCAGTGATCATAGTTGTGAAGGAAACAAAGGAAGGAAAGGCGGGGTGGGAGGAGGAGGGTTCTGATTCTGACTTCATAAAGGGCCCTCTCTTACAAGGTGAAGTGGAAACAAACACCTGCAGGAAGCAAAGGGGCTACAAGGGATCCATGGAAAGAGCATTCCCAGAAGGGGGGCCAGGGCAGTGCGCACAGTGAGGAGAGCAGCTGTGTGCGAGGTGAGTAAGAGAAGACACAAGGGTGGGGGCCACGGGAGGCGGAGCCAGGAGGGCAGGGCTGAGTGGCTCTGGAAGCTCTGGAAAGGCCAGCGGTCAGGTCTGATGGTGGGTCTGAGCAGAGTTGATTTGTGACACCCTTCTGCTACTGCATGGGGCGAGGGAAGAATCCCAGGATGTGGTCTGGGAGGCAGGAGCACAGAGGCGACAGGGTGGTGACCTGCCCATTGGCCTCGGGCGGTATTCTGAATCCAAGGGTCAGCAGCAGCAACTGTGCAATAGTGCCTTTCTTTTCAAAGAGCCAGCTGCTCTGATTCACAGACAGTCCCTCCCAGTTGAGGGTTCATCAGGAACTAGAGGACCAACCAACAAGGTCATCACCTGTCGCCATTGCTGCATTTACTGGTAATCAAAAGGGGCAGGGTAGGGGAGGACCACGAACCCAAAGAGAAGGTCTGGGAGCATGCAGACGTGCCTCTCAAGCCTCACAATTGTCCTTTTGCTAAATTTAGGTTGGAACAAAACGTTCAAAGCCCCCTCGGAAGCATCCACAGGTGTGTGACTATGAACCGCATCGTAATCTCCTAGAAAGCAAGAACATCAGGCTTACATTTTTCACTTGCCTCTCAGGGCTCAGTGCTCTGCAGTATATACAGGAAGCACCAAATGAACACTTTTCAGGTAAACTGAATAACTGCAGAATAGTCATAACAACAGTGTTTTTTTTAAACAATATTTAATAATTGCTTACTCTATGCCAGTACTTTTCAGCCAGGGGCAATTTGACCCCCTGCCCCGGAGACATTTGGCAATGTCTGGAGACACTTTTGGAGTCACGAATCAGGGGAGAGATACTGCTGGTACATAGTAGGTTAGGAAAGCTGCAAAACATCATACAGTTCACAAGACAGCCCCCTCCCACCGCCCCCCATAACGAAGGATTTTCCAGCCCCCAAAATCTAGCACTTATAAATCACTATTTATCTTCACAGCTACTCTTTTTTTTTTTTTCCAGTTGAGGAAACTGGGCCCTGAGACGTTAACTTGCCCAAAAGATCACAGTGGGCAACATTCTAGAGCACAAACAATGGAAGCCAACAGGTAAATGAATAGATGGGTAGAGTGCAACAGATAGGCAGACAGACTGAGACAAAAATGGGAAAACTGGGAAATATGGAAAAGAACAGGGAATGGATGAAAAGTAGTCCTAAGCCAAGCTCTGCCAAGAAATTACACATGGCCCTGGGCCTTCCCCTCCTGACTCTAAACCTGACAGCACACAACTATAAAATTCCAGGAGGTATAGAAGATCACTGACTTCCAGCTTTAACATCTTCAGGACAAGTTTTTCCCTGCAGCTGAAATATTAGCTTTACATAAACACTCGTAAACACATGGTAATATTCACCGTACAAATACTAAATTCCTTCCCCTTTACTCAGCAAAGGCAGGAGATGCCAAATGCCTTAGATATACTCCTCCCCTCCTCCTTTCCTTGCTTCTAAAAATATCTGTGAACAGCCACCTGTGCCAAGCACTGAGCCAGGGCTGGAAATATTCTAATGCCAGATGTGCAAAGTCCTTTTTAATATGGTGCATTTGTGAAGCTTCCATTACTTGGCCAGCCCCAAGGTGGGCGATTTCCCTACTGCACATATGGGGCACTACACTGGGACTCCAGCTAACTTTATAAGCAGCAGGCAAGACTGGGGGAATTGGGGTGCAGGGACAGAATTCCCTCCCCACTCGGATCATGCCTCCCAGCCAGTGTCAATATCTACCTCTCTGCTCAATAAATCCTGATGATCATCTTAATATAAATCAATACCTACTAAATGGCAAAGGAATGAGAAAGCAAGGCAATATGGATGAGAGAAAGAGGTTTTGAGATGAGATGTGAGTAGATTCGGAAAAGCCGGGTAGGGAGAATCAGTTTGTCATGGCTAGCACGGATGGGTCAATGCCGGCAGCAGAAACAAGTCTCCCTGAAGGTCAAGGTGACGGGGGAAGCCAGGAGGAGCTGGAAGACAGTTATGGATGGGCTCCAAATTGGTCCCTAAAGAAAATGATGCTTTCTATTTCTTATGACAATATTGTTATAGGGCTGTTAACAAGAATCAAGAAATGTCAGACTGCACCAAGGGATGACATCCAGTAACAGCCTGAGCTGGTTTGATTAAGCCATTTAATTAGCATCTGTTTGGGGCTGGGCACTGAACAGAGGGTGATCCATTCACCATCTGATTCAATTCTCACATTAAAGGAGGTAGTAGATATCACTCTTGCATATATCGCAATGAGGAAACCAAGACCCATAAAGGTGCTAATATTTTGCTAAACCAAATAAAGTAAAAGAGTGTATCTAATGCCCTGTTTCCCTCACCACCCTACAGCAATGTCAGCGAAGATGGAAAACAGAACGTGGAGAGAGATGTAGCTTACTACAGCCTTGTGGCTTCAATCCCCACCAGGAATGTCGTTTAAGAAGAAGGTGATCAAGCACAAATTCACATTTGCTTGAGGAAGAATACAAATGTATGTCTGTTTATCTTCTTGGTCTGGAAAGTATTATTATCAGGTCCATCTTATAGATGCAGAAAGTAAGACCCAGAAGAATCACATGATATACGTGACATCACAAATCCACTGGCTGATAAGGCTGGGACCTGAAACTAGTTCCTTTCTCTAAATGGCTAACACAGAAAACCAAGGCAAAGACAGTCAGGGAAGGCAGGGACTTCCTGAGGCTTGGAAAGGTCAGGGGAAGCTTCTTAGGGCAGGTGAGATTTGAGCAGAGCAGGGCCAGCATTGAAGACATCAGCAGGGAGGAGAGGTGAGATCAAAGGACTGGGGACAGGTAAGGGGCATTTAGGGGTCAGGTAGATGGATCTGCACTCACCAGCCCTGAAATCAAAGGCCAAGTGTCCACATAAACAGAGAGAAAACCCAAGTCTGATCCAGCAATGTCTTGCTCAAAGCCCTTGAAATGACTTCACATCAACTGTGCTACTCAATTCATATGATCTGACTCCTCTCTACTTTAGTAGCCCCAACTCCGCTTGTATCCCATATTCATCATCTACTCCTATACACACATGCAGGCTATTCCTCCAGCCTACAGACTCTTTATCCCACAAATTAAAAAATTTCCAGGATGGCCAGGCTCGGTGGCTCACTCCTGTAATCCCAACACTTTGGGAGGCCAAGGCGGACAGATCACTTGAGGTCAGGAGTTCAAGACCAGCCTGGCCAACATGGTGAAATCCCGTCTCTACTAAAAATACAAAAATTAGCCAGGCACGGTGGTGCATGCCTGTAATCCCAGCTACTGAGGAGGCTGAGGCAGGAGAATCGCTTGAACCTGGGAGGCGGAGGCTGCAGTGAGCCAAGATCACACCACTGCACTCCAGCCTGGGCAACAAAGCGAGACTCTGTCTCCACTCCCACCACCAAAAAAAAAAAAAAACAAAACAGAGACACATTTCCAGGGGATTTCTTCCAGGTACCACCTGTGGGAAGTTGTCCCTGACACTCCAGGACAGACCCACTCCCAGTAGGCAATGCCTGTTAGGCAGGTAGGATGCTATACTAGACTGGCCTGCTGCGTCCCACCTCCTCACTAGCTACTAGAGGGCAGGACCCATACGTCTACACCCATGAGGTAGACACTCAATAATGATCCAGTCTACAAAGACACGGTTACGGATAGAGGAAGGGAGCAAATATAGTATTAGGTGAGTGAGTCCTTGGCCTACGGTTGGCCTCAGCTTTCTCTACTTCGCCAAAGAAATAATATCTAGCTTTCTTTACTCGTCTGATAATGTTTGTAAAAAGATCCAGAAGCTCAAGGGTATTAACTGTCATCAAAAAAAAAAAAAAAAAAAAAAAGGCATTCTTGGAATGAGCTTTTATTTCAGAAAAGAAACCAATTTATGTAGTGTCATCGTAAAATAATGCATAGAGATGACGAACTGATGATGATATATTGATAAGAATCCTTGTTTCATTTATAATATAAACCTTAATTCCTGCCCTCCCCCAAAATGAGTTAACTTACAATTAAAACACATGTATATAGAACACCAAAGTGCAGATTAAGCAAAAGGCAATATGCAATGGGGAAAGGAATTGGGAAGGAAATAATTACATGAAGTCACAGCCAAAGATACTGACTGCAATCAACCATCCAATTTTAAGGCAGCCTCAGAAGGAAGAGAAAAAGACATGAGTTGAATTAGGTCTCTCTCCTTTGACAGAAGGGACATTGAACAATGTCATGGGAAATGGGTTAAGCTTCAGCCTTTCAAGGGATATAAACTATCACTAATGCATTCCAGAAGATGAGGAATCAAATTTACTTGCTGTGCTCAATATCATGGGAGATAAATGTGCTAATAATATGATCAGTTAGGGTATAACCCATCAGACTTCCTCCATCTAATGACTCTGGTCTGCTTCAAAGTAGCCACATTAGCAGGCTTTTCATTTGCTTCCACTGAAAATGCCACCAATCCCTCAAAGAGCTGGGTGCCCTTATTTAAGGGCCCGCAAAGCCCATTCCCAAACAACAGGCGATATCAAGGACAGTGAAGATCAACAACAGGAACACAGGATGGACACGGCCCTAGCCCCTTCCCTAAGCCTTGGTTCCTACAGTTGCAAAGATCTTTATCTCTGCTTCCTGAGGAGGGCTGTCAAGAGAAGCAAATGAGTTAGCATATACACATGTACAGGCTCTCATGCTTACCCGTTCTCCCTTCATCAAGTATTTATGGAGGACCTATAAGATGCCAGGCATGAGTCTCATTGTTGGGGTATGGAAATGACAGAAGTCCCTGCCCTCATGAAGTGTGTGTGTGCGTGTGTGCATGCGTGTGTGTGTGTGCATGCGTGCGTGTGTGTGCATGCGTGCGTGTGTGTGTTGAGGGAGACAGAGATCAAAATACAGTTAACCCTTGAACAACACGGGTTGAAAGTGCATGAGTCCAGTGATGATGAGCATTTTTGCATGTGTTTTTTGGCTGCATAAATGTCTTCTTTTGAGAAGTGTCTGTTCATGTCCTTCGCCCACTTTTTGATGGGGTTGTTTGTTTTTTTCTTGTAAATTTGTTTGAGTTCATTGTAGATTCTGGATATTAGCCCTTTGTCAGATGAGTAGGTTGCGAAAATTTTCTCCCATTTTGTAGGTTGCCTGTTCACTCTGATGGTAGTTTCTTTTGCTGTGCAGAAGCTCTTTAGTTTAATTAGATCCCATTTGTCAATTTTGGCTTTTGTTGCCATTGCTTTTGGTGTTTTAGTCATGAAGTCCTTGCCCATGCCTATGTCCTGAATGGTATTGCCTAGGTTTTCTTCTAGAGTTTTTATGGTTTTAGGTCTAACATTTAAGTCTTTAATACATCTTGAATTAATTTTTTTATACTGGCCATCAGAGAAATGCAAATCAAAACCACAATGAGATACCATCTCACACCAGTTAGAATGGCGATCATTTAAAAGTCAGGAAACAACAGGTAGTGGAGAGGATGTGGAGAAATAGGAACACTTTTACACTGTTGGTGGGACTGTAAACTAGTTCAAACATTGTGGAAGTCACTGTGGCAATTCCTCAGGGATCTAGAACTAGAAATACCATTTGACCCAGCCATCCCATTACTGGGTATACACCCAAAGGACTATAAATCATGCTGCTATAAAGACACATGCACACGTATGTTTATTGAGGCACTATTCACAATAGCAAACTCTTGGAACCAACCCAAATGTCCAACAACGATGGACTGGATAAAGAAAATGTGGCACATATACACCATGGAATACCACGCAGCCATAAAAAATGATGAGTTCATGTCCTTTGTAGGGACATGGATGAAACTGGAAACCATCATTCTCAGTAAACTATCACAAGGACAAAAAACCAAACACCGCATGTTCTCACTCATAGGTGGGAATTGAACAATGAGAACACATGGGCACCGGAAGGGGAACATCACACTCCGGAGACTGTTGTGGGGTGGGGGGAGTGGGGAGGGACAGCATTAGGAGATATACCTAATGCTAAATGATGAGTTAATGGGTGCAGCACACCAACATGGCACATGGATACATATGTAACTAACCTGCACATTGTGCACATGTACCCTAAAACTTAAAGTATAATAATAAAAAAATGCATTTTAACAAAAAAAAAAAAAGTGCATGAGTCCACAAATACACAAATTTTCTCTCACCTCTGCCACCCCTGAGAAAGCAAGACCAATCTCTCCTCCTCTTCAGCCTACTCAACATGAAGATGAAAACTTCTATGATGATCTGCTTCTACTTAATACATAGTAAATATATTTTCCTTTTGATGTTCTTAATAACAATTTCTCCTCTCTAGTTTACTTTAATGTAAGAGTACAGTATATAATATATAACATACATACAAACTACATGTGAATCAACTGTTACTGTTAAAGCTTCTGGTCAACAGTAGATTATCAGGAGTCAAATGTTCAGGAAGTCAAAAGTCATATGCATCTTCACGATGTGCTTATTTCACATTGCATGCCTGTACCAAAACAACTCATGCACCCTGTAAATCTATACACCTACTATGTATCCATAAAATTGTTTTTGAAAGCTTACACGAATTTTTGACTGTGCAGGGGGTTAGTGCCCCTAGTTCCCATGTTGTTTAAGGGTCAACTGTAATATGACTGTATTATACAACATATTAAAAAGTGGTAAGGAGAAAAATTAAGTAGGGATGAATGATGAGAAGTGGAGGGGGGTTGCATTTCTATTTTATTTTATTTTTATTATTATTACTTTTTTTTTGAGACGGAGTTTTACTCTCGTTGCCCAGGATGGAGTGCAATGGTGCTATCTCGGCTCACTGCAACCTCTGCCTCCCCGGTTCAAGCGATTCTTTTGCCTCAGCCTCCCAAGTAGCTGGGATTACAGGCATGCGCCACCACACCCGGCAAATTTTTTTTTGTATTTAGTAGAGACAGGATTTCACCATGTTGGTCAGGCTGGTCTGGAACTCCTGACCTCAGGTGATCCACCCGCCTCGGCCTCCCAAACAGCCACTGTGCCCAGCCTGCAATTTTTTTTTTTTTTTTGAGATGGAGTCTTGCTCTGTCGCCCAGGCTGGAGTACAGTGGTGCGATCTCGGCTCACTGCAAGCTCCGCCTCCCAGGTTCACGCCATTCTCCTGCCTCAGCCTTCTGAGTAGCTGGGACTACAGGCGCCTGCCACCATGCCTGGCTAATTTTTTGTATTTTCAGTAGAGACAGGGTTTCACCATGTTAGCCAGGATGGTCTCGATCTCCTGACCTCGTGATCCGCCTGCCTCAGTCTCCCAAAGTGCTGGGATTACAGACATGAGCCACTGCACCCAGCCTGGCCTGCATTTCTAAGTAGAATGATCCAAGATAACTTATTGCGACGGTGATATTGGGGCAAAACTTGGATATCTAAGGGGGTTAAATTCAGGAAAGGAAATAGCTAGTTGTGTTCGTCAGAGCTGTTACATTCAGGAAAGAGAATGGCTAGTTGTATTCGTCAGAGCTGTAGCAGGAAAAAGATGGCATACTCAAACTGGGTAATTTGAAGAGTGTGTAATAACAGAGTAGAATGGTGCTTCCTGGGGCTGGGGGGAGGAAGAAATGGGGAGGTATTATTCAAAGGGTACAATGTTACAGTTACACGAGATGAGTAAGTCCTAGAGAGCTACTGCAAAACACAGAGCCTGTAGTTAACAATACTGTATTGTACCCTTCGAAGTTTGCTAGGAGGGTATATTTTATGTTAAGCACTATTACTAATAATAAATAAAGAGAGCAGCAGGAAACAGAGGTGATGGATTATAGACTGTGGTGATGGGTTCACCAGTGTACATTTATCTGCAAACTCATCAAGTTGTACACATTAAATATGTACAGCTTTTTGTATGTCATTCATCCTCTATAAAGTCGTTTTAAAAACAAACAAGGTAGCTTTAGATATAGTCACTGAATCAGTAATTAATCTACTTAAAAGTCCTTGTATTCAGACCATATTTCTCTACAGGAAAATAATGATTAAGCATTCAAATGCCTTGCTTTTATTCAGCTATACTATGTCGTCTGCAATCACCTTATCTATTATGCAGTAAATTCATGAAACAAAAAAGAAAAGCAGGGCTTAGGGAAACAAGAGCTTCGGTAGCCCCAAGTTAGTGATACTAGGCACCATGTCACCTCTAGGCCTGAAGTGGTCCCAGAAAGTAGATCAGGAATGAGACACAAGAACAGCACAGAAAGGTCGTGTGTAGGAGCTGTGGTCTTCATTGCTTCATTCCTTCTGCCAGCAGAGAAGCAGCCTCGGGGAGGGGGCGGGGCTGGGGAATCCCTGGCCTCCCTCCTTTCCTTCTGGCTGATCTTCTGCCAGAGACCTTGCAACAGGGAGTTGGGGGTCCAGGAAGCCTGTGGATGCCCTGAAGAAGAATGAGTGATCTGAAAGGGCAGTAGAACAGAACTAGAATCCAGTGCAAAGGCCCTGGGGCAGGAGTTCGCATGAGAAGCGGGTAGAAGGAACCACCCTATGATCCAGGAACACAGTGAACAAGATTTGGAAAGTTGACAGAGAATATGAGGCCTCCTCTCCAAACAGAAACTCCAGGAGGCTTGGCTGATTCACTGACACATGCACGGTGCTGAGCACAGTACCAGACACCAGAGTCTGTGTTCCAGAAATGGAAGAATAGGTGAGTAATGAAAGGCTAAGTAAGCAAATTCTTTGCGAATAGGGAAAAGATTGAATGTATAGGACTGCATATATCAGAAGCCCCCTGGAATCTCTGCATCCAGAAGACTGCAGTCACCTTCGAAGCACTCACCACCAGAGGCTACTTGCACAATCTCCTGTGGCAGCCGTTCACCTTGGCCCTTTGCCTAGGGATTTGCCTTCAAGTCCCAGAATGGGCCTCAAGGCCTTTGCATTCACCTTTCTATGAGTCTAGAACACCACCCACCCCCTCACCTGTGGGCAGGCAAAGCACCTCCTGTGTTCATGTCATCTCCTGTACCAAGCCCTTCCTGATGACCAACTTGGAGCCGGGTGCCCTCTATCCATGCCTCCATGGCCCCCTATGATAATGTCTCCCATATCACTTATTATTCTGCTCGTGAATTTGGCTTCATTCATCTCGCAACAACCCCAGAGTATTAAGCCACTTGAGGATGGAAGCTGGTGCTTTTACCTAAGCACCTCCCATGCCCGACAGAGTCCATGGCAGAAAGCCGGCTCACAGATTTTAGCTGCATTCCTGAATGAAGGAATCAATAAAAGCCACACAGCATTAAGTGGCAGACTCTAGTAATTTAATTCCTGGTCCCGGGATCTCTGATATAAAATAACTCTTCTATTTTTAATACACCCCACATTCCTGAAGATGACACTACTGCAAAATTAAAGAAATGTGATGAACAGCTTACAACCTGCAACACACTCGGCAGCTCAAAATGACAACATTAATTTAATGAACTTAAACACTGGTGAACTTTTTAACACATCCGGAGTTATTTACACTGGGAAATGCACGCTTAAGATTGCCTGCCAAAGAGACTCAAATAGAGATGACACATATATCTTTCACATGTTAATTTGCATTTTAAACTTTGAGCTTTGATGCAAGTTGGCTTTTTCTCTTTTGGAATGAAGAAATAAAGAGACTAATTTTTTTTATCCATCCACCCATCCATCCATCCATCTATCCATCTATCCATCCATCCAGCCACATCTTTCCTAAGTGACAGGTAAATCACTAGTTGTTGGGAATGCAAAGAGATAAACCTTGCCATCACAGTGTATTTAGGGAGACAGACAAACAGCAGTGAATATAATGTAAATTAAGTATAATAATCAAACGACAAAGTGCTAGGGGACACAGCTTGTTGAATGGCTTGCTGGGGAGAAGCAGAAAGACCATAGCATTCATGGAGATGGTGGGCATTCGTTTTCCAAGGCTGCCATAACAAACAAAGAATCACAACCTGGGTGGCTTACACAATAGAAATGTACTACCTCACAGTTTTAGAGGCTAGGAGACTGAGATCAAACTGTCAAAAGGACTGGTTCTGAAGGGTGTGAGGGAGGGATATGCTTAGGGCTTTCTCCAAGCTTCTAGTAACCTCAGGAGTCCTCAGCTTGTAAATGACATCCTCCATGTGTCTCACATCATCTGATCCTCTGTACACGTCATTCTGTGTCCAAATTTCCCCTCTGCACAAGGACACAGTCAAATTGAATTACGGCCGCCTTAATGACCTCATCCTAGTTTGATTATCTGCAAAGACCCTCTTTCCACATAAGGTCACGTTCACAGGCACCAGGGGGTTAGGACTTCAACATCGTTTGTGGGAGACACAGTTCTAGCCATACCATAGTGATGTGTTGGATCTTGAAAGAGGAACATGAGCTTGCCTACAAGGACGGCAGAAGAGGGTACTGATGAGGTCAAAGGAACAGAGGATGGGAGACCATGGGATGGGGGAGCTGGTGCAGAGGTGAGGGATGACACTGGTGATGAGAGGCCTTGACGCTGGACTTCATCCTATTAGTAGTGAGAGACCACTGAAGAGTTTTATGAGAGGAACTAAAACAACAGTAGTATTGTGCTTTGAAACACCCTTTGTCCATCTGTGGGAGGGCTTTTTGCTCTCTCTCTTGCTTGTTTCTCTTTGTCCTGGGAAATTGCATGGAAGCCCTGTTAAGCTTTCATGTTTCAATGAGGGAGAGGAGTTTGGGGTTCATGCTTCTCTTTCCTAATAATCCTGGCCTCAGCTTTGGTATAGGACTGGTCTATAAACTAAGTGGAAAGTCATCACAAAGACCTTCTCCCACTTCTATTTAAACTGGGAAAGTCGGTGGTCACACCCCTTCAGAGTAAGGGGTTCACAGACACAGGCAAAAGGAAACATCTTCCATGCTACCTCTGGCTACCATGGAATGCCTCACACCTGTTACCTGGAAACACATAATATCCAAGTTAAAAGGATCCATAGAAGTCCTCCAAAACATGTTCCTGGAACTTGGAAGGTGTAGGAGATCAGAATCTGCCAGCCCAAAATATGTCACTTTAGCAAAAGCACTATTTCGAATGAGAGACAACTGAGAAGAAACAGAATAAAAGCTCTCTGCCCTGCCTAAAAGCAGGACATCAGTTTACAAAGGCAGCAGTGTCCCTTCTCTCCTTCTTCCAGGAAGGACAAAGGATTGATCATGAAAGAAGCTTTGGCCCTTCTCAGCCAGGAGAAGGCACTGGAGGAATCTGCTTAACAAATTCTCATGTATTCGATATTTGCCTTTCCGCAGTTGCTGCACCTAGGGACTCGAAGCCTTTTTCCTTTGTTTTGTTACTTATCTAAAAACTTACTGTTCTTTGTTGAAGATGCAATATAAGCTGGATTTCTAAAGTACCTCTTTGAGAATCATGCACTCCCTGGGTGTCCCCCCTGCATACATGAAATGCACACCTTAATAAACTTCTGTTTGATTTTCTCCTGTTAATCTATCTTTTGTTACAGAGGTCCGTCCTAGCTAAGAACTAAGAGTAGAGGGAAAATTGATTTTTTTTCCTCCCCAACAAAGGTATCTCAGAAAACACCCCAGCAGTGGAGGAAAGGGAGGGTTGAAAGAACTGGTGAATGAGGGGATCCAAGGCTCCTGGACCTGTTTCACCTTCAGCAGCTCCATTTATCTTCTTTAAATAATAACTTTATTGAGATATAATTCATATACCAAGTAAGTCACCCTTTTAACGTGTACATTTCAGTGGTTTTTAGGGTATTCAGAGTTGTGCAGCCATCACCACTGTCTAATTCCACAGCATTTTAATCACCCAGAAAACAAACCCCGACCCTCCCCATATTCTCCCCTTCCCCAAACCTTCAAAACCACCAATCTACTTTCTATCTCTATGGACTGGCCGATTCTGACATTTCATATAAATGGAATCACATTACATATGTGGCCTTTGGTATCTGGCTTCTTCCACTTAGCATGTTTTCAAATTTCATTCATGTTATAGCATGTATCAATACTTCATTCCTTATAATATCTGAATAATATTCCATTGTAAGGCTAGACCACATTTTGTTTATCCATTTATTAACTGATAGACATTCAGGTAGTTTTCACTTCTTGGTTATCATGAATAATGCTGTCTTGAAAAATTTTGTACATGTTTTTGTTTGAGAACCTGTTTTCAGTTCTTTTGGGCAAATCTATACCTGGAGCGGAATTGCTGGGCCACACGTCAACTCCACATTTCACTTTTTTTGGAATCACTCAACTGTTCTCCAAAGTGGCTGTTCCATTTTATATTCCCACGAGCAATGTATAAGGGTTCCAATTTCTCCCTATCCTCTCTAACACTTATTTCTATCTTTTTGATAACAGCCACCCTAGTGAGTGTGAAGTGGTATCCCATTGTGGTTTTGATTTGCATTTCCCCAATAACTAATGATGCTGAGCATTTTTTCATGTGCTTTTTGACAACCTGTGTATCTCCTTTGGAGAAATATCTATTCAAATCCATCACTCAATTTTTTAATTGGGTTATTTGTCTTTTCATTGTTGAGTTATAAGCGTTCTTCATCTATTCTGTACATAAGTCCCTTATCAGACAAATGACTGCAAATATTTTCTCCTATTTTGTGTCTTTTAATTTTCTTGAAGGAACCCTTTGAAACACAAAAGATTTTAATTTGATGAAGCTCAATTTATCTTTTTCTTTTGTTGGTTGTGCTTTTAGTGTCATATCTCAGAAACCACTGCCTAATCTAAAGTCACAAAGATTTACTCATGTTTCTTTCTGAGAATCTCACAGCTTTAGCTCTGATCGTTTGGTTGATTTACTTTGAGTTTATTTTCATTTTTACTCTTTTTAGAGGATAGCAATCCATAAAAAATGTGTTTTAACTCCCCCAACCCCAAGCCACCATATTTTAGATTCTAGAAAGGAGATAAATAACTTGCCATGGTCACAAAAGGAGTTTCAGGCATCGATGGACTCAGAGGCAAGTTCTCTGCCTCAGTGTCAACAGATGACTCTGGCTTCCCACAAAAGATGCACAGGTCAAACCTCCCCAACACGCACGAAGACCTGGATGCTGAGTAGATCAAAAGGGATCCTCCCCTCTCTTCACAGAAGACTGTGGCACTCCCATGTAAACAGTCAGATTCAGATGTGCAGCAGCCTGAAATGACCCTGTGTCATTTGCTTCTTATTTGTCCCATAACTGTTTCTGATGAATCTCAGGCCCTACACTCCACCCTGGAAACCTACACCCCAGGTATATAGGGAATAGAATGTCTTCTTCAAAGCATCCCTTCCCCACATGGGCTTTTGTCTCACTCACTCAGCTGAACTCACTGAGCATTTACCAGGTACTCTGTCTTTGGCTTTGGGGATGCAAAATTGAGTAAGATGACACAGACCTGCCATCCCAGAGCTGTCAGTTTTGTGGAAGCAACGCACGCTAAGTCCTGGCATTTTAACACTTTCCCAACATTTAGTCATAACAAGCGTTAACTGCTAATATTAATTACTATACACCTGGCTCTATTTTTGTGCTTTAGCTGCATTACTTAAGTCCGTAACAGCGTTACGAGGTAGTGATATCACTGTTTCATTTTCCAGGATACATCACACATCAACCGTGTGCAAAGCACTCTACCTAAAGATCAGTGCTGACAGAGGAATAAGCAGAGGGCTCCAGGAGCAAAGAGTGAAGAGTCTGGCAAGGCTTCAAGTACAGGGGGAAGTGGGTGGAGCTTTCACTGTAGAATCTTTCCTGGAGAAAAAGCAAAGAGTGGGGCAACAATAAAGGCATTAAAAATAACTGTCAAGTTGAAGAAAAAGTGAGTAGTGATGTGGCTGGATTCTAAGGAGATGGGGCTGTGTAAAGGCAGAGTGTACAAGCCTCTGCCAGAATTCACATTCACACACCACAGCCAGAAGAGCCGGCAAATTACATGGGGAAAAACCCTGTACGAGCTCGCCTTGTGCTGACATGTACTATTATTATACACTCTGTGCCTCTGAGACAACCTGCCATGCACACACACAAAGCCAGCAACTAAAAGGAAACTGGCATTAATACAATTCAGTGTGAGGGTATGATCTGGGGGCGTGGAGGTGGAGATGAGGTTGTTTTATTTCTTACAATAATACTTGTATTTCAGGTAATCGAATTTGGTTCTTAGCGCTCATGTCATTTTCTGCTAATTTAATGTCCCAGGAATCCCTCCGAGTAAGAAGATTGCTAGTGGAATGCAAATAAAGCCCATTCTGGGAAAAAGAACCATTTCCCCAACCCAGGTGTGCTCAAAGGCTGAACAAAGGCCAATCCCACAGAGTAGAGGGAGTTAAATAGATCCTAGGAGGTGGTCTGGGTATGAAGGCTGCTTGCTGGGTATGAAGGCTGCTTGCTGGGCGAAGGGGCAGTGGTTATTTGAGATTCTTCATTGTGAAAGCAAACTAATCAGGCTCTCTAGCATCAGGCATTTGGAAAGCCACCAGGGCACTCAGAGGCCTCAGATGACTCAGATGGGAGGAGAGGAGGTCAGGGAAATGAGGAAGGGGGAATGGTGTCCATCTGGCTAGCTCTGCTTCCAAAGGAGCACGGTAGCATCCCTCAGCCTCCTGGTTGGGTGGTAGTAAGAGACCATGGTAGGGCCAGGTGCGGTGGCTCACGCCTGTAATCCTAGCACTTTGGGAGGCCAAGGCGGGCGGATCACGAGGTCAGGAGATC